>NC_135817.1:80444038-80744038 GCF_964213995.1 Mustelus asterias
TGCCCGGGATGTGTGGGATCCTTGATTATGCTGGCTGCTTTGCCGAGGCAGCGGGAAGTGTAGATAGAGTCAATGGATGGGAGACTGGTTTGAGTGATGGACTGGACTTCGTTCACGACTCTTTGTAGTTTCTTGCGGTCTTGGGCAGAGCAGGAGCCAGACCAAACTGTGATACAACCAGAAAGAATGCTTTCTATGGTGCATCTGTAGACGTTTGTAATGGCTGTAGCGGACATACCAAATTTTCTTAGTCTCCTGAGGAAGCAGAGGGCTTGGTGGGCTTTCTTAACTATAGTGTTGGCATGGGAGGACCAGGACAGGTTGTTGATGATCTGGACACCTAAAAATTTGAAGTTCTCGATCATTTCTACTTCGTCCCTGTTGATGTAGGGGCATGATTTTACTGCCCACCACACCCCTTTTCACCCCGGTTCCTCAAGCCTGTGATTGGCTGTACGCTAGCCATGGACACCATCCTCAATAGCACAGTTGAGACTGGGGAGCTGTTGACCATTTGACTGGCTGTTCTCAGAGGCAGGATTTCCTGTCCAGAAAGTACCACATCACAGCAACTCCGTGCATTCAATACCAGCGAGGCAAACCGCTAGTCCAGGGTGGGACTCATCCTGACATCTTCACTAGGGGTTGGGGGTGGGACGGGGACCCTGATGTTGGGTTCAATCCAGCCCTATGTACCGCATCACCTTAAGACCCAGAATTGTCACAGCGCAGAAGGAGGCCATTCAGCCCATTGTGTCTGCAATGGCTCTCTGAATGAGCAATTCATTTGTGCCATTCTCCCAACTTCTCCTTGTAACCCTGCACATTCTTCCTTTCTAGTTTTATCCCTGTTCCAATGCTCCAATTGAACCTGCCTCCTCAGGCAGTGCATTCTGGATTTTAACCACTCGCCGCGTGAAAAACTTATTTCTCACATTATCTTTGCTTCATTTATTTTAATCTGTGCCCTTTCATTCTTGATCCTTCCAGAATGGGAACAGTTTCTCCCTATCGACTCTGTCCAAACCCGTTGTGATTTTGACTACCTCTACCTAATCTCCTCTCAGATTTCTTTTCTCCAAGGAAAAGAATCTTAACTTCTCCAATTTATCTTCATGACTAAAGTTCCTAATTCCTGGAACCATTCACATGAATATTTTCAGCACTGTCCCCAATGCATTCACATCCTTCCCAAAGTGAGATTGCATATGCAAATCCATATGACCCATATAGGTTTCTTTTATACAAAACGCAGCTGCTTTCGAACAGGTTCACTCCACTGGGAAAACTTCAACCTCTGAAATAGAAGACTACTGGTTCAATTCTACTCTGAAGCACTTAGTCCTATGCAAGCAAACTCACACATACTGAATTCACTTAAACAATTTACCAAGTTTCACGGATGGAAAGACTGCAACTAATCTGAGCTAAAATATGTGAGACGCCATGAAGGGTGGTAAAGTGGTTATGGGTGTTGACAATCTAGGGGCGTTAAGTTGCACAGTGAGCCTGCCTTACGAGACTTCGAATGGAATCTCATGACGGGGCGGCACGTGGCACAGTGGTTAGCACTGCTGCCTCACAGTGCCAGGGATATAGAAACATAGAAGATAGGAGCAGGAGGAGGCCATTTGGCCCTTCAAGCCTGCTCCACCATTCATTGCAATCATGGCTGATCGTCCAACTCAATAGCCTAATCCTGCTTTCTCCCCATAACCTTTGATCCCATTCGCCCCAAGTGCTATATCCAACCGCCTCTTGAATACATTCAATATTTTGGCATCAACTCCATCCTGTGGTAATGAATTCCACAGACTCACCACTCTTTGGGTGAAGAAGTGTCTCCTCACCTCGGTCCTAAATGGTCTAACCTGAATCCTCAGACTGCGACCTCTGGCCTCAGACTGTGACCCAGCTTTGACTCCCGGCTTGGGTCACTATCTGTGCGGAGTTTGCACGTTCTCCCCGTGTCTGCATGGGTTTCCTCCAGGTGCTCCAGTTTCCTCCCACAGTCTGAAAGACGTGCTGGTTAGGTGCATTGGCCCAAACAGGCCGAGAGTGTGGCGACTCGGGGATTTTCACAGTAACTTCACTGCAGTGTTAATGTAAGCCTCACTTGTGACTAATAAAGAAACTTTAACTTCAAACTTTGACTGAACAATGAACTGAAACCCCACCGTGAAAATTCAACTGGTTCATTTAGGGAAGGAAACCTTCTGTTTGTATGTCTTCTGCAATATCTTCTCTTCCAACTTCCGCACTGTTATATCTGGGAGTTTTCCCTTGACAGCCTCCTTTCTCATCATCTGCATGTTGTCACCCAGTGACATTTACCAAAAATAATGGGTGGGATTCTCTGACCTCCCAGCCGCGTGTTTTTCAGCGGCAGAAGGCAACACGCCACTCGCCGGTGGCGGGATCTTCTGATCCTGCTGCTGCTAATGGGATTTCCCATTGATTCCACCCCATGTTGTCAGGAAACATGCGGCGGGGCTGCGCCATCAGCGGGACTGGAATATCCCGCCGGCGTGAATGGGCAGAGCTTCCGGCCATTATCAGGATTCAACATGTACATTGGTGAAAGGTCATGAATGTAGCCCAGTCCATCAGGCAAACCAGCCTCCCATCCATTGACTCTGTCTATACTTCCCGCTGCCTCGGCAAAGCAGCCAGCATAATTAAGGACCCCACGCACCCCAGATATTCTCTCTTCCATCTTCTTCCGTTGGGAAAAAGATACAACATTGTGAGGTTGTGTACCAACCGACTCAAGAATAGCTTCTTCCCTGCTGCTATTAGACCTTTGAATGGGCCTACCTTATATTAAGTTGATCTTTCTCTACACCCTAGCTATGACTGTAACACTACATTCTGCACTCTCTCGTTTTCTTCTCTATGAATGATATGCTTTGCTTGCAAGAAACAATACCTTTCACTGTATACCAGTGACAATAATAGATCAAATCAAAATCACTCAGCTGTCACTCAGCACAACATACAATTGTCTGCTGTTTTGTCTGCTGTCAGGCTGCTTGCTTGCTTCCAGTGTTGGAAGACTGAAGTTGCTCTGCTTAATGGGGGAGAGAGTGGCAAAGTGGTAATGTCGCTGGATAAGTAATCCTAAGGCTCAGGTTGATGTTTTGGGAGCTTGGGTTCAAATCCCAGCTGTTGAAATTTAAATGCAATTCATAAATATGAAATCGAAAGCTAGTCTCAATAATAGTGCCAGAAAACTATGATCAGCTGTTGTGAAAACTCATCTGATTCCTGTTCTGGGAAGGAAATCTGCCATCCGTATCTGCTCAGGCCTACGTGTGACCCCAAACCCACAGAAATGTGGTTGCCTCAGAAACAGCCGAGTAAACCACTCAGTTCAATGGAAATTAGGAATGGCCAACAAATATTGGCTTTGATTTGCACATCTCATGAGAGGGAAACACCACAGTGTCCCCCAGCACACCACAAACAAAGCTATTCTGTCAATTCCTGGCCATTGTTTTCAGCTGAACTAGACTGTTCACAGACATGGTGTCCTCTTTGACCTTGGGCTGAGCTTTCAACCTCATATCCTCTCAAATGCCATAACTCCTTACTTCCATTTGCATAACATTGTCTGACTCCACCCTATTCCAGTTTATCTGTTATAGGCCTCATCCACACTTTTCTAACCTCCAGACCAGGCCACTCTAATGGTCTTTGGCCTTCCATAATTCTGCTTCCCGTTATCCCAACTTGCCCAAGTGCTGTCACCCATCTGTCCTGTGCTCACTGCCCCACATTGCCTCCAGGTCCAAAAGCCCTTCGATTATAAAATTCTTATCCCTGGTTTCAATCCCGATGTGGACCAGCCCTTCCAAATCTCCAGAACATTATGAGTAGCTACTTGTCATGGTTCCCATTCTGTCCATGGAAAATCAGTGCACACATCGTCAACTGCTTGTTGTCAGGAACCCTAGGAATTGCTGCAGTCGAAGTCAGGTTGGTACCAATGGTTAATTAGTCCATGTGTCATGATCTATGGTGAACTGCTATAAGGATGTGTGCTTATCTCTGAATTTGATTTGATTTATTATTGTCGCATGTTCAATGTTTTTGAAGATTACTCATTAGTGTCACAAGTAGGCTTACATTAACACTGCAATGAAGATACTGTGAAAATCCCCTAGTCGCCACACTCCTGCACCTGTTCGAGTACACTGAGGGAGAATTTAGCATGGCGAATCCACCTAACCAGCATGTCTTTCGGACTGTGGTAGGAAGCCAGAGCACCTGGAAGAAACCCATGCAGACACGGGGAGAACATGCAGACCCCACACAGACAGTGACCCAAACCGGGAATTGAACCCAGGTTCCTGGCGCTGTGAGGCAGCAGTGCTGACCACTGTGCCACCGTGCTGCCCTATAATTTACATACCAAGTAAACCCAGGAGCCGAAGCTGGAATCTGTATTGGGATACAGCGAAAGGTATTGTTTCTTGCATGCTATACAGAGAAAACATACCATTCATAGAGTACATAGAGGAGAATGAAAGGAGAGGATACAGAAGAGAACCAAGAACAAAGAAAATTACAGCACAGGAACAGGCCATTTGGCCCTCCAAGCCTGCATCGACCATGCTGCCCGACTGAACTAAAACCTACTACCCTTCCGGGGACCATATCCCTCTGTTCCCATCCTATTCATGTATTTGTCCAGATGCCCCTTAAAACTCACTGTCGTATCTGCTTCGACTACCTCCCCCCGCAGTGAGTTCTAGGTACCCACCACCCTCCGTGTTCCAGGCACCCATCTCCTCCTTTTTGATCTCAACATTACATCTCAATGTGGTGTTACAGTCATAGCTAGTGCAGAGAAAAATGAGCTTAATCTATGGTAGGTCCATTCAAAAGTCTGATGGCAGCAGGGAAGAAGCTGTTCTTGAGTCGGTTGGTACGTGTCCTCAGACTTTTGTACCTTTTTCTCGACGGAAGAAAGTGGAAGAGAAAACGTCCGGGGTGCGTGAGGTTTGCTGGCTGCTTTGTTGTGACAGTGGGAAGTGTCGACAGATACTGCATTTGACTCCAATGGTGTCCTGCAATACATCCAGGCTGTATGAAAGGAATACAAGTGACTGTGAGCGCTAACCTTGAAGCACAGAAGTTCCACACCTGCTCTACATTAAGTATACTGCACTCGACAAGTGTGATGCATTGCCTTTTACTCAGCATGTACTTTAATCTTGGTATCTCATCAATTCTCTGAATCCTACTCGGAGAGAAACAGAGAACCAAATAATACACATTCCTGACCCTGCACTCAAACATAAACCTTGCAAATTATTCAAGTTATTTGCTTCTGATAATCTCATGTGATCGTCTTGCTCATCCATTACAATATAATTTTACAGAAGATAAGTGTTTCCAAATGCATTAATTCTTGAAATTCTTATTACTTTAACAGCGAAAGTCTCTTCGGTTAAGGGAGAAGTTCATTATTAATCCTCCAAACATTAGTGCTTTGACCCAATGTAGCAGCGAGCCTTTTAAGATTAATTGAATGATACAGTCGGTTTTCAGCTGATAATGTGGAAAGGGGAGAGGATCAAAGACTTGCGATTAACTCGCCCATTTGTATTCTGTGTGAGACGCCCAGATGAATCTGCTGACTCCTCTCCTTTGTGCTTCGCTAGAGAGTTCAAGATGGACTAAATGTTGCCGTACTGACAGAATCCCAATTGAGCTAGCTGAGCTGTCTCTCCAGCACAGTGAACATGCAAGTCCACAGCCAGCCTTTGAAAGGACAGTCTTTCTATCTAAACAGAAGAATTCCTTTTTTATTCACTCTTGATGGGTGACTCGGTGGCACAGTGGTTAGCACTGCTGCCTCACAGTGCTAGGGATCCAGTTCGAATCCAGCCTTGGGTCACTGTCTGTGCGGAGTCTGTACGTTCTCCTCGTGTCTGCGTGGGTAAATATGCGGGGTCACAAGGATAGGGGCTGGTTGGGATTGTTGTCAGTGCAGGCTAAATGGGCTGAATGATTTCCTTCTGGGGCAGCACAGTGGCACAGTGATCAGCACTACAGCCTCACAGCGCCAGGGACCCGGGTTCAATTCCCAGCTTGGGTAACTGTCTGTGTGGAGTTTGCACATTGTCTGCGTGGGTTTCCTCCGGGTGGTCCGGTTTCCTCCCACAGTCCGAAAGACGTGCTGGTTAGGTGGATTGACCATGCTCAGTGTACCCGAACAGGTGCCGGAGTGTGGCGACTCAGGGATTTTCACAGTAACTTCATTGCAGTGTAAATGTAAACCTATTTGTGACACTAATAAATAAATTTTACTTTTACTTTCTTGGGATATGGGATTCTTTTGGAAGGCTGCCATTTGTTGTTTCCTTGTGAGAAAGCAGCGATGGGCTTCCTTCTTGAACAGCTACAATCTGTTTAGTGACGGTGTTCCCACAATGCTGTCAGCGAGAGAGTTCCTGCATTTTCATAGAATCATAGAATCATACAGTGCAGAAGAGGCCCTTCAGCCCTTCACATCTACACTGACATGTGAACCACCTGAACTCCCACCTAATCCCATCTGCCAGCACATGGCCCCTAGCCTTGAATGTTATGATGTGCCAACTGCTCATCCAGGTACTTATTAAAGGATGTGAGGCATCCCGCCTCTACCACCCTCCCAAGCAGCGCATTCCAGACCGTCACCACCCTCTGGGTAAAAAAGCTTTTCCTCAAATCCCCCCTAAACCTTCTGCCCTTTACCTTGAACCTCTGTCACCTTGTGACTGCCCCTTCAACTAAGGGGAACAGCTGCTCCTTATCCATTCTGTCCATGCCCCTCATAATCTTGTACACCTTGATCATGTCGCCCCTCAGTCTTCTCTGCTCCAACGAACCCGCAGTGACAATGAAGGAACAGCGATAAATGTTCAAGTCAAGATGGTGTGTAACTTGAAGGAGAACTTGGAGGCCTGGGTGTCCCCATTTACTAGGTGATGTAAGAGAAGCCATGGTGTTTTGGTGCAGTGCATCTGGTAGATTGTACACAGCCGCAGCCCAGTGGTGGCAGAGGGAGTAAATATTATGAAGACATGGGAATATAGGTGTGGAGGTTGTGTGGGAAGGAGGAGACAGCAAAATTATAACCAATTTCATGAGTTGCCATCCCTAGTCGCCTCTAAACTGAGCGGCTATTTAAAAGTCAACCACATTGCTGTGGATCTGGAGTCACATGTAGGCCAGAGCAGATATGGATGGCAGATTTCCTTCCCGAAAGGGCATTCAGTGAACCATTTAGTGGACAACGGTTTCATGGTTATCATCACCGGTATGGTGACACAGTGGTTAGCACTGCTGCCTCACAGCTCCAGGGATCTGGGTTCGATTCCTGGGGACACCCAGGCCTCCAAGTTCTCCTTCAAGTTACACACCATCTTGACCCTGGTTTGGGTCACTGTCTGGGCGGAGTCTGCACATTCTCCCTGTGTCTGCGTGGGTTTCCTCTGGGTGCTCTGGTTTCCTCCCACAGTCCAAAGATGTGCGGGTTAGGTGCATTGGCCGTATTAAATTAGTCCTTAGTGTCCTGGGGTGCGTAGGTTAGCGGGATTAGCGGGGTAAATATGTGGGGTTATGGGGATAGGGCCTGGATGGGATTGTTGTCGGTCCAATGGGCTGAATGGCCTCCTTCTGCACTGTAGGGATTCTATGATTAGACTTTGCTTTCCAGATTTCTTATTGAATTCAAATCTGTTGTGGAGGGATTCAAACCTGAGTGCCCAGAGAATTCCCTCGGTCTCTGGATGACCAGTCGCCTCTCCTAAACCAATGGAGCTCCACTGGAATGAAGCGGTCCGTCGGTAGCACTCTTGCCCCTGAATTGGGAAATTCTCGATTCAATTTCCAGAGACACAAAGACTCGGCAGACTTTGTAGGACATTTTGGGAGATATGTTTAACCCGGGCTCCATCTGAAAGCAAGAGATCCATGTTGAAGGAGAGCAGGAGAGATCTACCTGGCCTCTATACTTATTCCACAAGCAACATAATTAAACAGTTCATTTGTTCATTATCGTATTGCTGTTTGTGGAACATTTCTGTGTGAAAATTAGCTACTGTGTTTTCTATATTACAGCTAAACTTCCAAAGTATGAAATAAAGGGCATTGGAACGTCCTGAGGGTCTGCAAAATGCTGGGCAAATGTAAATTATTTTTAGTTTTGGTTTTACTGTGAGCGGAGAGGTCTCTGCTATGCCCTGCTTATGGGCTAGTTAATATTTTGCACCTTGGACTTCCTGCACTATTACATGGGCTTTTGAAAATCCACCTCTCAGAAATTGGTGAATTTTTTTTCTTCTCAGAGTTTAGTTTACGCACCTCTCTGGAGTTGTAAAGTGCTTGCCGGACTAATACACCCTGTGGTGCTGTTAGGAAGCGAGTTCCAGAATTTGGTCCAGTGACAGTGAAGGAATCATAGAAACCCAACAGTGCAGAAGGAGGCCATTCGACCCATCGAGTCTGCATCTACCACAATCCCACCCAGGCCGTATTCCCGTAACCCCACGTATTTACCCTGCTAATTCCCCCGTCACTAGGGTCAATTTAGCATGGCCAATCCACCTAACCTGCACATCTTTGGACTGTGGGGGGGAACTGGAGCACGCGGAGGAAACCCACGCAGACATGGGGAGAGTGTGCAAACTCCGCACAGGCAGTGACCTGAGGCTGGAATTGAATCTGGGTCCCTGGTGTTGTGCGGCAGCAGTGCCAACCACTGTGCCACCGTGCCACCCATGGCAATTTAGTCCCAAGTCAAGATGTGACTTAGAGGGGAACTTGAACATAAGAACATAAGAACATAAGAAATAGGAGCAGGAGTAGGCCATCTAGCCCCTCGAGCCTGCCCCGCCATTCAATAAGATCATGGCTGATCTGACGTGGATCAGTACCACTTACCCGCCTGATCCCCATAACCCTTAATTCCCTTTACGCTCAGGAATCCGTCCATCCGCGCTTTAAACATATTCAGCGAGGTAGCCTCCACCACCTCAGTGGGCAGAGAATTCCAGAGATTCACCACCCTCTGGGAGAAGAAGTTCCTCCTCAACTCTGTCTTAAACCGACCCCCCTTTATTTTGAGGCTGTGTCCTCTAGTTTTAACTTCCTTACTAAGTGGAAAGAATCTCTCCGCCTCCACCCTATCCAGCCCCCGCATTATCTTATAAGTCTCCATAAGATCCCCCCTCATCCTTCTAAACTCCAACGAGTACAAACCCAATCTCCTCAGCCTCTCCTCATAATCCAAACCCCTCATCTCCGGTATCAACCTGGTGAACCTTCTCTGCACTCCCTCCAATGCCAATATATCCTTCCTCATATAAGGGGACCAGGTGTTCCCGTATGCCTGCTGCCCTTGTCTTTCTGTATGCTAGGAAGGTGCTGCCCAAAGAGCCTTGGCAAGTTGCTTCCGTATCTTGTTGACTACACTGCTGTCATGGTGCACCTCAGAATACCAGCCCCTGGCTTGCTGTGCTAGCTGCAGTGGCTAGTCCTCGTTAATTTTCTGATCAATGGTGATGCCCAGGATGTTGATGGCGGTTGTTGAATGTCAGAAGGTGCCGATTAGATGCTCCTTGTTGGAAATGCAATTTTCTTGGAGCTTGTGTGGTGTGAATTGAATCAGTTTCCAATATCCTTGCAGGCAGTGCAATTCCGACTTGCTGTGTTAATTGTTTTTCCTCATGTTGCCATGGGTTCCTTTGGCACACACATTTGGTTCACAACTCTTTTGCCAAGGGAAATCCTAGCAAAACCTTTCAAGATATTAAGCAGCACTATTAAATCAGCCCTTAGTCTTCTCTGCTCTGAGGAGATTACTTCCACCTTATGTGTGGTACCATTTTTTTTTAGTCAACCTCTCTGTACCCTCTTGACATTCTTCCAACCTAAAGTGTGGTGCCCAGAATTGGCGACAGTACTCTAGCTTGGGCTACACCAGTGACTTATTGAGAAGATCAGGCAGGGATTTTGTGCCTGTGGGTCATGGGTGTACAAGCCCACGGGAGTCTCGCCAGCAAGATGTCCGGGGCGGGGGAACGGGGGGCTGGGAGGGCGGCGATCTGGAGGGCAGCGATTGAGAGGGGGAGTGTGTTTGTCTCCCAGTATATTGGGAAATCGGCACTTGCCCAATGGCCCCCTTAGCACTCTGCTGCCGGCCTCTCCAGGGGGATTAGGCAACGCCCCCCCACCCACACCAATGTGAATCATCTGACGGCCTCTGTGTCCCATTGAGTGCCATAAATTCATTTCACTAAGCTCGCCCAGAACACGGGCGAGGAAACCTCACTTTGAATATTTTTGGGAAAATTGCGTCACATCGGCAACAAGTTTTTAAAAGAAGGAACCAGGCGAAGGGAATCCACTGGGGGGGGGGGGGGAAAGAGACATGCCCAGGCAGTGCCCCTGGCATTGCCTCCTGGCATGCTGGCACCTCCCGGGCACATTGTGGAGGGGTAAGGGGGTGGTCCCCTTTGCAGAGCTCCATGGTGGGGAGTTTCCCCATATCCACGGGGTAGTTTCCTATGTCCATGGGGCAGGATGGCAGTTTCACTGTGTCCATGAGGGAATCCGTGGGGGTCGGAGAGGCCCGTGAGGGTGGGTGTGGTGGTGTTGCCTGTTTGCGTTGAGGGGGGGGCGATCTCTGTGTGCAGTGGTTGGGGGGGCTTAGTTTTTTTTCTTATTGGAGATCAAGATGCCCTTTAAAAAGAATGTTCTGAACCTTGGGAATTTGCTGATCCCATCCTCCAGTGTGACAGCCTGGGCCACACTCCGGATTAGCCACTTTTCTCACCTGATCCAGCACTTAAGATAAAAAAGGGAAAACTCCACTGGCAATGTTTTCCCACTCCTGACTAACAGCTCCTTCTACTCCTTGCAGCAGATAGTGTGACAAGAACAACTTTGGGTGACACGGTGGCACAGTGGTTAGCATTGCTGCGTCACAGTGCCTGGGACCCTGGTTCGATTCCCAGCTTGGGTCACTGTCTGCACGTTCTCCCCGTGTCTGCGTGGGTTTCCTCCGGCTGCTCCGGTTTCCTCCCACAGTCCAAAGATGTGTGGATTAGTTGGATTGGCCGTGCTAAATTTACCCTTAGTGTCAGGGGGATTAGCAGAGTAAATGTGTGGGGTTACAGGGATAGGGCCTGGGTGGGATTGTGGTCGGTGCAGGCTCGATGGGTTAAATGGCCTCCTTCTGCACTGTAGGGATTCTATGATTCTATGAAATCCATAGAATATGGGTCCATCTGGATGATCTTGTGAGGCTTTTACATTGATGGGCACAGGCAATGATGTGGACTCTTAACTCAGATTGCATGGAAGCTAATTATGTGCATGACAATCCCTGGGAGGTAAGCTCATGTTGCTGATGCACTGGGTGCAGTATAACTACACCTCTGTGCAAATCCAAGGTTAAAAATTGGAAATGTTTTGAGCCAAATTCTGGGTGTCACTGGGGAACTTCCTGCATTTTACTCAAATCAATTTGCCTACATTCACAACTCCTCATTATTGTTTAGCAAGAGTCAAGAATGAACCTCGGGCCCGTCAACTGCGAAACACACTCCGCATACTCTGATCAGAAACAACTAGTTGTGGTATAATTTATCTCATTCCCACGGACAGCAGGACTATCATGGAAGGTGGCTGGGCCAGAGCCACTGGGAGTGGATCTCCTCACGGCCTTTGAAACAGAAACCAGAAGCAGGAGTAGACTATTCGGACCTTCGAGCCTGCTCCGCCATTCATTTTGATCATGGCTGATCATCACATTTAAGATCCTGATCCCGCCTTCCCCCCATATCCATTTCGCCCAGCTGACAATGGGGGGGTTTTGTCTGCACCCTTGTGGTCTATCCACTTTTCCCTGCTACATTCCCAGGCCATAGGAGCCTGTCCTTCATGTCAGATATTCCTCCCTACCCTCCCTTTCTGTGATTCTGCTGCAACCAATTCCACTTCCTTGGGACGTATCTTTTGTTCTCTTCCCATTACCTTGTCCCATCATTATTTTTGTTCTTTAATCTCTGCAACTTTAATGGTCGTAGAGAGTTGTTTTGCAAACTAGAGGCCTGTGACCAACGGTGTGCCTCAGGGATCAGTGCTGGGCCCGCTGTTATTTGTCATTTATATCAATGATTTGGATGAGAATATAGGGGCCATGGTTAGTAAGTTTGCAGATGACACCAAGATTGGTGGCATGGTGGACAGTGAGGAAGGTTATCGCCAATTGCAGCGGGATCTTGATCAATTGGACCAGTGGGCTGACAAATGGCAGATGGAGTTTAATTTAGACAAATGCGAGATCATGCATTTTGGTAGATTGAATCAGGGCAGGACTTACTCAGTTAATGGTAGGGCATTGAGGAGAGTTACAGAACAAAGAGATCCAGGGGTACATGTTCATAGCTCCTTGAAAGTGGAGTCACAGGTGGACAGAGTGGTGAAGAAGGCATTCGGCATGCTTGGTTTCATCGGTCAGAACATTGAATACAGGAGTTGGGACGTCTTGTTGAAGTTGTACAAGACATTGGTAAGGCCACACTTGGAATACTGTGTGCAATTCTGTTCACCCTATTATAGAAAGGATATTATTAAACTAGAAAGAGTGCAGAAAAGATTTACTGGGATGCTACCGGGACTTGTTGGATTGAGTTATAAGGAGAGGCTGAATAGACTGGGACTTTTTTCTCTGGTGCATAGGAGGCTGAGGGGTGACCTTATAGAGGTCTATAAAATAATGAGGGGCATAGACAAGGTAGATAGTCAATATCTTTTCCCAAAAGTCGGGGAGTCTGAAACTAGAGGGCATAGGTTTAAGGTGAGAGGGGAGAGATACAAAAATGTCCAGAGGAGCAATCTTTTCACACAGAGGGTGGTGAGTGTCTGCAACAAGCTGCCAGAGGTAGTAGTAGAGGCGGGTACAATTTTATCTTTTAAAAAGCATTTAGATAGTAACATGGGTAAGATGGGTATAGAGGGATATGGGCCAAATGTGGGCAATTGGGATTAGCTTAGGGGATTTAAAAAAAAATAAGGGCGGCATGGACAAGTTGGGCCGAAGGGCCTGTTTCCATGCCGTAAACCTCTATGACTCTATGACTCCCGCGCTCCAGGCTATTGCATACTTTTCTTTGTCCCATCCCTTGTCCCTGCCCCTCACTTTCCTCGTGCATTGTACCAATTATTAATCGCCTTACACTTCTGATTTCCATTGGCTCCCGGTCTGCTAGAGCATCAGTTGTAGAATTGTCGTCTTTGTTGCTAAATCTCTCCGTGCCTTCACTCCTCACTATCCCTGTAACATCCTGAAGCCCTACAACTCTCTGTGTTCCTCTAATTTTGCCCTCTTGTGCCAATTTCCCTAACTTTTATTGTTCCATAATTCGTGGCTGCCTGGGTGTTAGGCTCTGGAACTCCCTCCATAAACACCTCCACTTCTCTAACTCTCCTTCCTCCGACTGAAAATTCCTTAAATGCTGCCTCTTTGACCAGGCGATGGCCTCGTGGTATTATTGCTAGATCATTA
Organism: Mustelus asterias; assembly: GCF_964213995.1. Lineage (NCBI taxonomy): Eukaryota > Metazoa > Chordata > Chondrichthyes > Carcharhiniformes > Triakidae > Mustelus > Mustelus asterias. The sequence continues at coordinate 80,457,606 of NC_135817.1, forward strand.
ATCCAGGAACTCAGCTAATGTTCTGGGTACCCGGGTTCGAATCCCGCCACGGCAGATGGTTGAATATGAATTCAATAAAAAAAATCTGGAATTAAGATTCTACTTATGACCATTAGACCATTGTCGGAAAAACCCATTTGGTTCACCAATGTCCTTTAGGGAAGGAAATCTGCTGTCCTTACTTGGTCTAACCTACATGTGACTCCAGAGTCACAGCAGTGTGGTTGACTCGCAACTGCCCTCCAAGGGCAACTTGGAATGGGCAATGAATGCTGGCCAGCCAGTGACGCCCATGTCCCACGATGAATAACAAAAAGGTTTTACATAATCTGCCCTAATATCCCCTCTTTGGCTCTGTGCCAAGTTTTCATTGAAGCATAGAATCATTGGGCGATACGGTGGCACAGTGATTAGCTCTACTGCCTCAGAGCGCCACAGACCCATGTTCGATTCCCAGCTCGGGTCTCGTCTGTGTGGAGTTTGCACATTCTCCCTGTGCCTGTGTGGGTTTCCTCCCACAGTCCAAAGATGTGTGGATTAGGTGGATTGGCCATGCTAAATTGCCCCTTAGTGTCCCAAGATGTGTAGTTTAGGGGGATTAGCAGGGTAAATACGTGGGGTTGCGGGGATAGGGCCTGGTTGAGATTGTAGTCGGTGCAGGCTCGATGGGCTGAATTGCCTCCTTCTGCACTGTAGGGATTCTCTGATAATGTTCCTATGAAGCACCTTGGAAACGTTTATGATACTAAAGCTGCAATGCGTTAGGGCACTGGTTTAAAAATTGTTTTCCACCTTCTTCCAATCCTGATGAAGGCTGTTGGGCCTGAAGCGTTCTCCCTGTTTCTCTCTCCACAGTCGCTGCCAGACCTCCCTGGCGTCCGCTGACATTTTATTTCTGATTTTCAGCATCAACCGTGTTTTTTTTTTGCTGTTGTATAATTAATCTCTTTCATTAGAGCGAAGGCTTCAGACACCTGATGCTTCCAAATGGAGAGTGTTGATTTTCTCTGATCTCTGCGACAGCTCGGTGGAGTGCTTTCGTGACATCTATGCAAACACAATCTCTAGTGGATTGATGGGGGAGCCTCAGTAGTACTTACATGAATTAGGCCAGGCTTTAATGCCTCGGCCACTGATTTCAGGCTGCTGTCACCCTCCTCATCTCGCAACAGATGAAAAGATAATTTGAAGAAACTTAAATTTGCATATCGTAATCAGAGTGAGAAGCATACAGGAGAAAGAATGCTTCCTTTGTAATTGGATTCCCTGTAGCTGCACTAAAAAGCAGAAGGGACAAAACAATTAAGGTATAAAGTAATTATTTTGACCGATGGTGAGGTAGAAAATGAAGTTCTCCTGCATTCTAAAAACACTGTAATTCTGAGGGGAATGCACGAGTAGCTCTTAAAGATGTGTTGCTGAATGCTAGTTACTGTGATGCTGCCGAGACATATATTGATTTTTTTTATATGCTTAAGTGACTTCAGGAATGACTGGGAATGATTTCATTGCATTAAAAATCCAATGCTCTTACACTGAACTCCTCTCATCGCCCTTTTAATAATAGCTTTAATCCCTTCAATGTGGCGGGATGCGTCTGTTAGCCTTAAGTTCTCATGTAGTCATTGTTAGCTGTGGCTCGGTGGACAACAGCCCCTGCTTCTTAATCAGGGAGGTCATAGAATCATAGAAACTAGAAGCAGGAGGAGGCCATTTGGCCCTTCGAGCCTGCGCCACCGTTCATTATGACAATGGCTGATCATCAAATTCAATATCCTGATTCCCCCCTTCCCCCCTTGACCCCTTTAACCTCAAGAGCTATATCTAATTCCTGTTGGAATTCACACAACGTTTTGGCCTCAACTACATTCTGTGGTCGTGAATTCCACACATTCACCACCCTCTGGATGAAGAAATTTCTCCTCACCTCAGTTCTAAAATGTTTACCCCTTATCCTCAAACTATGACCCCTAGTTCTGGACTCCCCCCACCATCGGGAACATTCTTTCTGAATCTACCCTGTCTAATCCTGTTAGAATTTTATAAGTTTCTGTGAGATTCCCTCTCACTCTTCTGAACTCCAGTGAATATAATCCTAACCGACTTACTCTCTCCTCATATGACAGACCCGCCATCCCGGCAATCAGCCTGATAAACCTTTGCTGTACTCCCTCTATAGCAAGGACATCCTTCCTCAGAAAAGGACATCAAAACTGCGCACAACACTCCAGGTGTGGCCTCGCCAAAGGGTCAAATCTCACATGAGTGTGAAATCTAAGCTGATGTGCTCAGTGTAACAGTGAGGGAGCGTGGCACTATTGGAGATCCTGGCTGGATTTCTCCCATCCCCACCCGCCACTGGAATTTTAGCGGAAGGGTTGCGGATAATGTGAAACCCCATTGACAGTCGGGCGGGAACTTCCGGCTTTTAGACCTGCGCGGCCGGAGAGTTCCACCCCGTCTTTCAGATCAAATGTTCAATTCGGACCCCATCTGGCTTCTCCCGTGGACGTGAATGGACCCACACGGCATTGTTTTGAAGAAGGCCCGGGGTTATTCTCTTTGGTATCCTCGTCGATATTGTCAAGGTAGATCATTCCGGTTCACCCGAGCATTGCTGCGTGGGGGAGTGGGCTGTGCACAAATTGGCGGCCATGTTTTCTACATTACAAAACCAATGACACTTCAAAACTAGTGCATTGTCTGTAAAGCACTTTGGGACGTTCTGAGGCGAGATAAGACAGAGATAGTTCTTGATTAATAAGGGGATCAGGGGTTTTGGGGAAAAGGCAGGAGAATGGGAATGAGAAAAATATCAGCCATGATTGAATGGCGGAGCAGACTCGATGGGCCGAGTGGCCTAATTCTGCTCCTATGTCTTATGGTCTTATGGAGGCCATAAGAGATGTTCCAGAAATTCAATCTGATCTCAATGCTCACAGTGAGGAGCAGGCCGGTTTGTGTTGCTTCAGAAATTGGATAGCGGGGGTAAGCGCGAATGAATTAGTGCTCTCAGTGTTCAAATGGCTGGACAATGTTAAAAGGCAAGTTCATCTCTTCATTCTAATACTCCATGTGCAATCCTATCACACCATGCTCAAGGAGCGCAAATCTGTCAAATCTGGTCTTAGAATCCCTAAAGTGCAGAAAGAGGCCATTCGGCCCATCGGTTCTGCACCAACTCTCCAAAAGAGGACCCTTTTCAGGCCCTCCACTCCATCCTATCCCTGTAACTCCATACATTTACCATCGCTAGCCTACCTAACCTGCACATCTTCAGACATCAAGGGACAATTTAGCATGGCCAACCCACCTAAGCTACACATTTTAGGACACCAAGTAGTAATTTAGCATGGTCTACTCACCTAACCCGCACCTCTTGGACCACTGAGGGGCAATTTAGCATGGCCGATCAAACTAAGCCACATATCTTTCGACTGTGAAAGGAAACCGGAACACCCAGAGGAATCCCACGCAGACACGGGCAGGACGTGCAAACTCCACACAGTCACCTGAGGTCGGAATCGAACCCAGTCCCTGGTGGTGTGAGGCAGCAGTGCTAACCACTGTGCCACCACGCTCTTGATTTACAAAAGCATATTGCTGCGTCTTGCTCTCAGTCCATTTTTTGAATGACAACTGCAGAGAAAGAGGTGCAGCCCAGTTAGGCTGTGGTTCCACCTTGGCTGCTTTTCTGAGGTACCTTCAGTTAGGATTGTGTAGGGTGTGGTTTGGGGGAGGTAATGATCGCTTTTGTGGAGGGATAGTGGGGAATAAAGATGTTCGGGGACCATCTTTGAATCTGTGTTTGTAATGGATTATTTGTGCTCCTCTGGCTCCACATTCAGCTCAGTACAGAGTGAACCATCCTGCCACTTCGCGCCAATTAGCGCCGATGACCTCACATGTGGCAGTGAAAAGGTTCATTGGGAGCAATCAACAATCTACAGATAGTGCAGGACTCTAATTCAAATCAATTGGTGAAACCTTGAGCCTGCGTTTGCTGCCTGTGAGGTTGCCGGTGGGAGGTTCAAGATCCGGAAGTTGCAGTTCTCGCTGGCAAGAACGTGGCTCCAGATCTTCCCCGCCCTTGCTGGCGACATCGCCAGGTTCACACTCATAATGGGCATGAACCTGCTTTGCACACATCTCAATATTTATAAATCTGCCCCCCGCCTTATCTTGACCCCTCGCCACATCTTCAAGCCACGCCGACGTGATGTCAGGTCAACGTGGTTTACAACACGTTCACACAGACATGAAACTTAAGGGGCCAATGTTCCCATTTCGTCCACCACCGGAATTAGAGCGGGCAAGGGTGGACCATGGGAAGGTCTGTTGACCTCGGGTGGGATTTTCCAGTTTCGGGGCGAGCGCGGTCAGAAAATCCTACCCCAAATCTTTAAAGGGCACCCCAACCACTGAGCAGCCAGGCTTTGCGGGCGCGTTTAGGACTCGTACCCCAATGATGGTGTGAATCACGCCCCCTTGATTATTTTTGACAGGGTGGTGTAGATTCTGGTGAGAAAGCCACCCAGTTTCCCTGGAGAGAAACACACCAGCTTTGGCACCAGAAACAACACTCTGCCATTTTTTGGTAAGATTTTGCCGGATGATTCGATCTTTTAAATATTTCTGATATGCTCTTAGGCTACGAGACCTTAGCCAGCATGATAGGAAACAGCTTTTTTTAAAGTTTATTTATCGGTGTCAGAAGTAGGCTTATATTAACATTGCAATGAAGCAACTGTGAAAATCCCCCAGTCGCCACACTCCGGCGCCTGTTCAGGTACACTGAAGAGAATTTCGCACAGCCAATGCACCCAACCAGCACATCTTTCAGACTGTGGAAGGAAACCAGAGCACCCGGAGGAAACCCACGCAGGCATGAGGAGAACATGCAGACTCCGCACACACAGTAACCCAAGCCAGGAATTGAACCCGGGTCCCTGGCATTGTGAGGCAGCAGTGCTAACCACTGTGCCGCTGCGCCACCAAAGCAAACCTCAAGCTGAATGTTTCTGCACTTCCAACCACCATATTGGGAGTTACTCAACCCTGAAGTGAACTTGTCATTTCCTGCAGGTCGTATGTCAGGTCAAGGCTGTGCCTCCATTTCCATTGGTCGCAGGTCAGGTCAAGGCTGTACCTTCATTCCCATTGGTCGCAGGTCAGGTCAAGGCTGTACCTCCATGTAAACTGATTGCCTAACCCTTACAATACGAAAATGTCTAAAGAAACAGCTAACAGTCTATAGAGTGAAGGACCAATTTTTGACTCATCTTTGTTCAATATTCCTTTTGAAATTAATCTCTGTACTTTTTTGCCCATTTTAATGGTCTTATCAATTTGTGTGGCTATATTTTATGATTTCTGCACTTGTATGACCAGGACATTGTTTCGCGTTACCCTATTTAGTTTTTTCAAGGAATAAGTGATCTCCTTTTGTCCGCACTTCAATCACCTCACACTTTGTTACATTGAATTTAATTCAATATATACCTGTCTATTTTGTTCGCTTGTTTATGAGTTTCTGTATTTAAACAACTTTCACATTATTCGTTTTTCCTGCAATTTGGCATCATCTACAAATTTCAGCATCTTTGTCGTGGTACATGCCTCAGAGATACACAGAGATGACACACCAGCTTCTCTGTCGAAACAGGAACTTTATTTACAGTGCATTAAAAATATCGGCTCTCGTGCCTCTCGCCACTTGCCGACGGTTTTGGTTCCCTTTCTCAGGGCACTATACCCAGGCTAAATTAATCACACAGTGAACAGACACGCATAATCAAAAACCAATCAATCGAACACGCTAACCATACCTACACTTTCTGAGTCCAAATCTTTGATGATTATGGTGAGCAACAGTGGTCCCAGCACACCCTGATGGACACTCTTCCCAACCTTCTGCCAGTCTGAGAAATTTCCCTTCATTCCTACCCTCTGTTTTCTGTATTGCAGCCATTTTTTCAATCCATTCTGACACCAGACTCCACATTCTCTGAGTATTCCAAGTACAAAATTCATAAAATCCCTACTGTACAGAAGAAGGCCATTCGGCCCATCGAGTCTGCACTGACTCTCGACAGAGGATCTTACCCAGGCCCTCTTCCCGGTCCCACGTATTTACCCTGATAATCTATACTGAATGACATCTTGGGACATAATGTGGAGATGCCGGCGTTGGACTGGGGTGGGCACAGTTAGAAGTCTCACAACAGGTTTATTTGGAATCACAAGCTTTTGGAGCGCTGCTCCTTCATCAGGTGAGTCATGGGACACGAAGGGGCAATTTAACATGGCCAATCCACCTAATCCGCACATATTTGGAATGTGGAAGGAAACTGGAACAGCCGGACGAAACCCACACAGCAACGGGGAGAACGTGCAAACTCCGCACAGACAGTGACCCAAGGCCAGAATTGAGCACAGGTTCCTGGCACTATGAGGCAGCAGTGCTAACCACTGTGCTACTGTGCCGCCCATAGCTCAGTGTTGTCCAGATTCTCTGGAGGAGGTTGAACCGTGGGACTTTGCACCCGTGTGGTGGTTACTGATGTTTACTGCCACCAAGATTTGCACCATCCAGAGTGGAATGTGTTCCAGTAGGGATTACGGGATTTCAGACAAGTCTGAGGGTTTTTCTGAGGTTCTGTGTCAGTGGTAGTATTTCCTTAGTTGTCAGTCGGTAATGTTCTTTGAGAAGGATGTTTTCCCCACAGATACCAGAAGGATGTGGAGGCTTTGGGGAGAGTACAGAAAAGATTTACCAGGATGTTGCTTGGTATTTAGAGTATTATCTATCAGGAGAGAGTGAATAAACTGGGATTGTTCTCCTTGGAAAGATGGGGGCTGACGGGCGACCTGATAGAAGTTTACAAAATTATGAGGGTTATAGATAGGGTGAACAGTTAGAAGCTTTTTCCCAGGGCAGAAATGACAATTACATGGAGGCATAAGTTCAAGGTAAGGGGGGACGGTTCAGTGGAGATGTGCAGGGGACGTTTTTTACACAGAGGGTGGTGGGGGCCTGGAATGCACTGCCAAGTGAGGTGGTTGAGGCAGACACATTAGTGACATTTAAGACTTATCTGGATAGACACATGAACAGATGGGGAATAGAGGGATACAAGCGGTTGGCCTAGATAGGACAACGTGATTGGCGCAGGCTTGGAGGGCCGAAAGACCTGTTCCTGTGCTGTACTGTTCTTTATTCTTTGTTTGTTTGTTTCAATCCGTGCCAGCACAGGAGTGTGTCGGTCTCAATGCCTCAGAAAGAATCCACATGACTTTCTGGAGGTGGTTATTGTTGTATATTTAAAAGGGTTGTAGGTTGCTATAAGAGCTGATCACATGATATCTTGGTGATGTCATTAGAGTGTTGCAGAGGTTGCTGTTTTACTTTCAGGTTGTACTCTGTGCAGTGCAGAGAACATCTCTTTCAATAAAACCTATTGTCTGTTAGTTTGCATCTATGTATGCAAACCAAATCCTTTTCTTTTCATTAAAACCTACAACCTCTAATATAGTTAGAACATTACAGGTATCATCCACGTTTGTGTGGCAGGCCCTGAGCAAGGTTGAGTAGCAGTACCCTGCTGTTGGATAGACCAGGGTAAGTGGAGCAAGATATGGTGTGTTGGCTCTTGCTGCCCCAAGATGATACCTGCCAATTTCCATATGAGATTCCCTCGTACTCTGACCTTGGCTCAGTTGCCCAAGCAACCCTGGGACATTGGTGTCGCTGGCTGGGCCAGTATTTATTGCCCATCCCGAGTTGCCCGAGGGCACTTGAGAGTTAATCGCATTGCTGTGGCTTTGGCCAGACCAGGTAAGAATAGCAGATTTCCTTCCCCAAAAGGACACTAGTGATCCAGCTGGATTTTTCCGACAATGGTTTCATGGTCGTCGATAGATTCTTAACTCCAGACATTTTTATTGAATTCAAATTCCGCCATCTGCCATGGTGGGATTCGAACCCGGGTCCCCAATACATTAGCTGAGTTTCTGGATTAATAGTCTTGTGATAATACCACTAGGCCATCGCCTTTCTGCTTAACCGGCAATGGACTCCTAGAGGAATCAGTTCTCACACCAGCTCTCTTAAACATACATACCAGTGACCTCCTTCTCACAAAGTCACTTCTCTTTGTGTATGCTGACAAGTCAGTCCTGACTTTACTGACTGAACACCTTCAGACAGTGAGAGCATAGTTTGTTGCCATTTGTACTCAAGGAAACATTATTCAGTGCACTGGACAGAGGTAGGTGAGCAAACGAACTACGCTTCAGTGAAGAAAGATATCAAACAAGAATCGGTGTCACAATGAAATCCAGTCTACAACAGAGCAAAAAGATCATGTACCTGTTATTTTTGTGGAGTGCAGTGTGTTATGAAAAGAGATATATCCACCTCAGCAATGAATTCAAAAGTATTCACAAAAAGAAACATTTATTTCCCTCTCCACGTATTGCGCTGGTTTATCGGGGAATTACAGGCAACAGCAGTTTATTGCATGGCCACATCCCAAATTATTTATGAGACACGGAGGCACCCAATGCATAAATGGACAAATGTATCCAATGTGAGAATAGTGTCGGAGCCCAGAGTGTGAAGTCTCCAGAGATTGTTTAGCAATTCGAGTAAGCTTGTCAGTTTCCACGCCGGGAAAACATAATGAGCGCGATGGGCTGATCAGAATTTAAATTCCCAAGATTATGGAAATGCAGTGACACAGTTAGTCTCCATAAGTTGTCATTCTGCATGTTCCAATTCCCCTTTGTCCCTTCCACAGCCTCCCCAACATTCTACAATTCCAATCTGTAGACCGAGTGGTCATGTGATGTCATTATAAGCGGCACGGTGGCACAGTGGTTAGCACTGCTGCCTCAGAGTGCCAGGGACCTGGGTTTGATACCCGGCTTGGGTCACTGTCTGTGCGGAGTCTGCACATTCTCCCCGTGCCTGTGTGGGATTCCTCCGGGTGCACCGGTTTCCTCCCACAGTTCGTGATGGCTCGGTGCATTGGCCGTGCTAAATTCTCCCTCAGTGTACCTGAACAGGCGATGGAATGTGGCAACTGGGGGATTTTAACAGTTACTTCATTGCAGTGTTAATGTAAGCCTACTTGTGACTCTAATAAATAAACTTTAAACTTCTCATGTGATCACATTGCAAATTCACCAATCAGTTGGAGGGCGATAAACTCCTCATTGGAGCTACTTTCAGATGGAGTGCTGGTCATGGTTGCATGCGACTTTCTGTTCCTGAGTTATAACTGGGAGCTAAGAAAGGCTCAGGTCCACATCTGGTGTCATTTAATTTATCCATTCGCGGGACATGGGCGTCGCTGGCTGGTCAGCATTTATTGCCCATCCCTAGTTGCCTGAGGGCAGTTGAGAATCAACCACATTGCTGCGGCTCTAGAGTCACATGTAGGCCAGACCGGGTAAGGACGGCAGATTTCCTTCCCTAAAGGACATTAGTGAACCAGATGTGTTTTTACAGCAATCGGCAATGATTTCATGGTCATCTGTAGATTCTTAATAATTTACCACAGCTTTCACCAGAGCATAGATTCTTCCAGCCATTACTGAAGGTTAGGCAGCCTACTCTACAGCAAAATCATTTGTTCTCAGTCTGACTCTGCCTCAAAACCTGTGCAGCTGGAGAAGTGAGGGGGGAAAGGGCTGTGAGAGGGCAGAAATATGGGGTGAGGACATAGAGGAGATAGTGAGGAGAGAGATTGAACTGAGGTGGAGAGAAGAGAGGGGAAGAAGGAGGAAGAGAAGGGAAGAGAAGAGGAGGTAGAGAGAAAGAAAAGAGGGAAGAGTGAAAGATAACAGGAGCAGAGAAAGAAACTGTTAGCATTTCTACAAATCCAAGGGATTAGATTTAATGGATAGAAAATCACATAGAGCTCAACATATCCCACAATTTGCCATCATTGAAACTGATCACAGAAGCTTGACCACATCATTCAGACAAGCATTTTCGGTATATTACTGAGGGTGTGCTGCATTGTCAGAGATCCTGTCTTTCAGTGAACTCAGGTTCCTGTCTGATATCCAAGGCAGATATTAAAGATCCTATAACACTATTTTAAAGATGAGAAGCAGTTCTTAAGTTTTAAGTTGATTTATTATTGTCACATGTAGGCTTACATTAACACGGCAATGAAGTTACCATGAAAATCCCCTAGTCGCCACACTCCAGTGTCTGTTTTGGGTACACTGGGGGAGAATTTTGCATGGCCAATGCACCAAACCAATGCATCTTTCGGACTTCTTCCCCTTCTTCCAGCGTCTTGGCCAAGATTTATCCTTCAGCCCAAATAACAAAAGCAAATTAGCAGCTGTGATTCCGACGTTGAGAACACTTCAAAAGTACATTGATCGCAAAGTGCTTTGAGGCAGCGAAAGGTTGTGAAGGTTGCTATGGAAATGATAGTTGTTTTTCCCCTTTCTAACAGTAAAAAAATCATGCCAGATGTTCTGACCACCCTTATCAAATTTCTGATCTGTGAACCGATCGTCCATACCTCCGTGCTGGGATTGCTAATTTGTAATATTTACTCCCGGGACCCGCCAGAGCATCCCAACTATGTCCAGGTTCACAGGCAATGGGCTGGGGAATAGTTGAGATCATACAGTGCGCTTTGAAAGAAAGGTGGTGCATAATTAACATAGAAACAAGAAGCAGGAGTAGGCCATTCGGCCCTTCAAGCCTGCTCCCCCATTCATTTTGATCATGGCTGATCATCAAATTCAATATCCTGATCCCCCCTTCCCCCTATATCCCTTGATCCCTTTAGCCCCTGGAGCTATATCTAATTTCTTCTTGAAATCACACAATGTTTTGGCCTCAACTACATTCTGTGGTAATGAATTCCACACATTCGCCACTCTCTGGGTGAAGAAATTTCTCCTCACCTCAGTTCTAAAAGGTTTACCCCTCAAACTATGACCCCTAGTTCTGGACTCCCCCACCATTGGGAACATTTCTGAATCTACCCTGTCTAACCCTATTAGAATTTTCTAAGTTTCTATTAGATTCCCTCTCACTCTTCTAAACTCCACTGAATATAAGCCGAAGATGCCCTCTCTGAACATCATGTGGCAGTGGAACATCTGTTCAGAGAAAGTAAGGACCCCCAGCAGTGCAATCTCATCACCACTTTCTGGTTAAATATCACTGAAAAGAGAGATCTTTTTGTTGAAGATTTTCATCTGGCACTCATCAGCACCGGCAGAAGAATGCAAAATTGCAAATGGTCACTGCTGGAAGAAAGGGGCCTGGTTGGTTGGCATGTCAAGTTTGATTGGTGTTGCCATGGAGGAAGCAATGGGGAACTTTCTTCTCCCCAAAGTCCTAGGTAATTCATAAAAGTTGGCAAGGATTGAACATGTACCTTTTGTTTGCAGAGAATGTGTCCCTACAGCTGAATGCATGATCAACTGCAATTTGGCATTCTTGAATTTATCCTGATGAGTGCAAAATGAAAAGATTTAGCAATATACCTCCCTCTCTGAAACTTTCAGGTTAGTTGAAGATTGATTTCTATTTGCTGTTGTTGAGTTAGTGAGTTTCATAATGCCGTCTAAAATTGGTGAAATCTGCGAGGACTGGTGCGGCACATGGTGAAGGCCTTGGCTTGCGCTTAAAGGGTTCTGCTTTTAGTCATGGTGCTCTGGCTTTTAACACCCACCCCCTCCTCCACCTTGGCCTGCAACACGACAGGGTGAATGAGCAGAGGTGACGCAGAGAGAAATGTTTCAAAGAGGGATGAGCAGGGGTGAGAGAGGGGCTCTCAGACAAAGGCCTTATCCACCCAGAGTCTTCGGGAGCAATTCCCCTCATTATACTGAAGTGAGGAAGAGAACGTGAGCCATTTCCTTCTCACTTAGCGGGTGCTCACTTATATTCACCACCTCTCAATGTACGGGCGGCACGGTGGCACAGTGGTTAGCACTGCTGCCTCACAGCGCCAGAGACCCAGGTTTGATTCCCAGCTTGGGTCACTGTCTGTATGGAGTCTGCACGTTCTCCCCATGTCTGCCTGGGTTTCCTCCGGGTGCTCCGGTTTCCTCCCACAGTCCGAAAGACGTGTCGGTTGGGTGCATTGGCTGTGCTAAATTCTCCCTCAGTGTACCCGAACAGGCACCAGAGTGTGGCGACTAGGGGATTTTCACAGTAACTTCATTGCAGTGTTAATATAAGCCTACTTGTGACAGCTATAAATAAACTTTAAAAACGTCTTGGAGACAGGCCTACAAACTCACAGAAGGACTAGACTGGCATTGCCAGGGCTGTAGAGGTGACAATAGCCATTGTATCCCCTGATCCACAGTGAATAGTGAGGTGGAGGGGAATAAGGTCTGTTGCTCTTGTCACGTAGAGACAGTGTTGCTGGCTTCCAGCAAGGGGGGGTAAATATGGGAAAATATCAAAGTAGTACCCTTATATGTCAGTGTGTATTTTTTCAATCCTATTGCATATAAGTTGCATTTTAATAGTTTCAGCCTTGACACACACTCGAATTGAACTGAATCATAGCTGAAGGATATGAAAAAACTCAGTCAAGCATGAGTCAGTAATAGCTTTAACCAGCATGGCTCTTTCTAAGTTTCACAAATTAGATGGTGAGCTGTGTTGGTCATACATTGAGAAAAGCACGGTGTAAAGCCAAGTAATGAGAAAAAAAGATCTTACATTAGTGTATTCATGATTTCAGATTAATTCCAAAGTGCTTTACTGCCAATGAAAACAAAGCAGACAATATTCGCACAGCAAGATCCCACAAATGGCAATGTGATCATGACCAGATAATCAATTTATGCTTTGGCCAGATGACCAGGGATAACTTCACCGCTGTTCTTTGAATAGTGCCATGCAATCTTTTACATTCAAACGAGAAGGTAGATGCTGATTTGTTTGGAGCTGTACTCATCCATAGACAGTCTGTGTCCAAATGCAGCAACATTTGGACAACTCTGAGACTTGGATTACATTCATAGAATCCCTACAGTGCAGAAGGAGACCATTTGGCCCATCGAGTCTGCACCGACCACAATCCCACCTCGGCTCTATCCCCAAAGCCCCATGCATTTACCCTAGAAAGTCCCCCTGACACTAAGGGGCAATTTAGCATGGCCAATGCACCTAACCCGCACATTTTTGGACTGTGGGAGGAAACCGGAGCACCCGGAGGAAATCCACGCAGACACAGGGAGAATGTGCAAACTCCGCACAGACAGTGACCCAAGCCGGGAAGTGAACCCGGGTCCCCGGCGCTGTGAGGCAGCTGTGCTAACCACTGTGCCACCATGCTGCCCTTACAAGTACAGGCACTGATCATCTCCAACAAGATAAAATCTAACCATCGTTCCTTGACATTCAATGACATTATCATCGCTGAATCCCCCATTATCCACATCTTGGAGGTTACCATTGATCAGAAAGAGCACTGAACTAGCCAAATAGATACTGTGGCTACCAGAGCAGGTCAGAGGCTGGGAATTCTGTGGTGAGTAACTCACCTCCTGGCTCCCCAAAGCCTGTCCACCATCTACAAGGCAGAAGCCAGGAGTTTGATAGAATATTTTCCTCTTATTGGATGAGTACAACTCCAACAACAACATCCAGGAAAAAGCAGCCTGCTTGATTGGCACCCCATCCATCATCTTAAACATTTACTCCCTCCACCACCAACACACAATGGCAGTAGTGTGTACCAAGGAAGGGGAAAGGTAGGAAAACTAAATCCAGACTGTCCTCAATAACCAGAGAGATAGAGGTGAAGATGAAATGGAAGAAATATGTGTACCACAGATGTCAGGTTGAAAATAAAATGAAGAATCAGACTGAATATCGAAAGGTCAGAAGGGAAGTGAAAAGAAATAACAAGCATAGCAAGCAGAGAGCATGAAAAGAGACTGGCAGCTAACATAAAAAGAATCCCAATGTCTTACAATCGCATATAAATAATAATAGAGTGATAAAAGAAAGGGTAGGGTCAATTGACAACAAATAAGTGGACTTGCTCATAAAGGCAGGAGAAATAATGGAAGTATTAAATGAGTACTTTGCATCTTCCTTTTGCAAAGCAAGAGGATGTTACCCAAGCTAGGGTGAGAGAGGCGGTAACTGGCACATTCAAAGAATTCACATTTGAGAGGAAGGAGGTGTTAGAAAGGCTATCTTTACTTACAATTGGTAAGGTACCAGGACCAGATGAGAGGCAGTCAAGGCTACCCAGGGAAGTGAGAGTGAAAATTGCAGAGGCCTTGGTGATAAGCTTTTAATCTTCCTTGGACACATGGATAGTGCCAGTGGACTGGATTTTCAAAAAGGGGTGCAAGGATAAAAGTGGCAAGTACAGAAAAGTCAATTTGATTTCAGTGGTAGGAAAACTTCTGGAAGCTATGGGTTTGGAACAAAGTCAATACTCACTTAGACAAGTGCAGGATAATTAAAGAAAGCCAGTATGGATTCCTAAAGGGAAAATCATGTTTAACTAACTTGCTGGAGTTTTTTGGGGAGATAACAGAGAAGTTTGATAAAGGAAACACAGTTTATGTGGAGTATATGGATTTTCAAAGGGCATTTGGTGCAGTGCCATACAACAGACTTATAAGCAAATTTCTAGCCCATGGAATAAAAGTGAAAGTAGGCACTTAGATAAGAAACTGGCTGAGTGACAGGAAACAGAGGTTTGGTAGAGGGTTGGATTTAAAAACAGGAAGGCTATGTTACAGCTGTATAAGGTGCTGGTGAGACCACACCAGTAGTACTGTGTACAGTTTTGGTCTCCTTATTTGAGAAAGGACATACTGGCACTGGAGGGGGCACAGTGTAGCTTCACTAGCTTAATTCCAGAGTTGAGAGGGTTGGTTTATGAGGAGAGACTGAGTAGACTGAGACTATATTCATTGGAATTTAGAAGAATGAGGGGAGATCTTATAGAAACATATAAAATTATGAAGGGAAAGGATAAGATAGAATCAGGAGGGTTGTTTCCACTGGCGGGTGAAACTAGAACTAGGGGTCTTAGCCTCAAATTAAGGGGAAGCAGATTTAGGATTGAGTTGAGTAGGAACTTCTTCACCCAAAGGGTTGTGAATCTGTGGAATTTTCTGCCCAGTGAAGCAGTTGAGGCTACTTCTTTCTTAAGGTCGAGATAGATAGATTTTTGAACAATAAAGGAATTAAGGGTTATGGTGAGCGGGCGGGTAAGTGGAGCTGAGTCCATGAAAAGATCAGCCATGATCTTATTGAATGGTGGAACAGGCTCGAGGGGCCAGATGGCCTACTCCTGCTCCTAGTTTTTATGTTCTGATGAGATAAATGGTTCTTTTTCAGAATGGAGGAAAGTTTGTAGTGGTGTTCCCCAGGGGTCAGTGTTGGGATCCTTACTCTTCCTGATAAATATTAATGGCCTAGACTCTCGTGTGAAGGACATGATGTCAAATTTTGCAGATGATACGAAGATTGGAAATGCTGTCAACTGTGATGAGGATAGTCTTGAACTTCAAAAAGACATGGACATGTTGGTGGATTGGGCAGACAAGTGGCAGATGAAGTTCAATGCAGAGAAGTGTGAGGTGATTCACTTTGGCAGGAAGAATGTGGAGAGAGTGTAAAATAAAGGGAGAAACTCTAAAGGATGTGCAGGATCAAAGGGACATCAGTGTATGTCTACATGAGTCATTGAAGGTGGCAGGGCATGTTGAGAGAGCAATTAATAAAGCATCTGATATCTTAGGTTTTATTAATAGAGATATTGGCTGGAATTTTACCACCCCGCTTGCCACGGGAATCAGAGCGGGCGAGGGGTGGACAACAGGAAGGTCCATTGACCTCGGGCAGGATTCTATGGTTTCAGGGTGAGAAAGGCTGCAAAATCCCACCCATTGAGGAAGAATGTTTCGTTGAACTTGTATAAGACAGTAGTTAAGCCTCATCTGGATCCAGCTATGCAAGTCATACTTAAGAAAGGAGGTGAAGGCATTGGAGGGAGTACAGAGGAGATTCGCAGGAATCATTCCAGAGATAAAGAATTGTAGTGATAAGGATAGATTGGAGAGATTGAGACTGTTTTCCTTGGAGAAAAGAAGGTTGAGAGGAAACTTGACAGAGATATTTAAGATCCTGAGGGGTATGGACAGTGTAAATAGTGAGAAAATGATTCCCTTCAAGAGACCATCAAGAACTAGAGGACACAGAATCAAAATAATGGGCCAAAGGAGTAAAAGTGATGTGAGGAAAAATATTTTCACCCAGAGGGTGGCTGGAGTCTGGAACAAACTTCCTGAGAGGGTGGTGGAGGCAGATTCGATTGAGCTATTCAAAAGGAATTGGATTGCAATTACTACTCTCTTTGGCATTTGAACCACAAGACCTTTTGTCACTTAATCTTTCCTACCTCCACCCTATCATCAACTTTCTCTTCTGTTCTCTTCTGTTCTGTTCAGGCGGTACGGTGGCACAGTGGTTAGCACTGCTGCCTCATATCTCCAGGGACGTGAGTTTTGATTCCCAGCTTGGATCACTGTCTGTGTGGAGTTAGAGGTTAACAGCGTGGAAACAGGCCCTTCGGCCCAACTTGTCCATGCTGCCCTTTTTTTTTAAAAGCCCTAAACTAA
The DNA here is from genome assembly GCF_964213995.1 of Mustelus asterias. Classification (NCBI taxonomy): domain Eukaryota; kingdom Metazoa; phylum Chordata; class Chondrichthyes; order Carcharhiniformes; family Triakidae; genus Mustelus; species Mustelus asterias. Next base: position 80,474,256 of record NC_135817.1, read on the forward strand.
TCCCAATTGGCCCATATCCCTCTATACCCATCGTACTCATGTAACTATCTAAATGCTTTTTAAAAGATAAAATTGTACCCGCCTCTACTACTACCTCTGGCAGCTTGTTTCAGACACTCACCACCCTCTGTGTGAAAAAATTGCCCCTCTGGACACTTTTGTATCTCTCCCCTCTCACCTTAAACCTATGTCCTCTAGTTTTAGACTCCCCTACCTTTGGGAAAAGATATTGACTATCTACCTTGTCTATGCCCCTCATTATTTTATAGACCTCTATAAGGTCACCCCTCAGCCTCCTACGCTCCAGAGAAAAAAATCCCAATCTGTCCAGCCTCTCCTTATAACTCAATCCATCAAGCCCGGTCGCATCCGAGTAAATCTTTTCTGCACTCTTTCTAGTTTTATAATATCCTTTCTATAATAGGCTGACCAGAATTGCACACAGTATTCCAAGTGTGGCCTTACCAATGTCTTGTACAACTTTAACAAGACGTCCCAACTCTGGAGTTTCCAGGTTCTCCCCGTATCAGCATGAGTTTCCTCCGGGTGCTCCAGTTTCCTCCCACAGTCCAAAGATGTGTGGGTTAGGTGCATTGGCCATGGTGAATTGCCCCTTAGTGTCCTGGGATGCATAAGTTAGAGAGATTAGCGGGTAAATATGTGGAGTTATGGGGATAGGGCCTGGGTGGGATTGTGGTCGGTGCAGACTCGATGGGCTGAATGGCCTCCTTCTGCATTGTGGGGATTTTATGATTGTTTCACCCTCCCTCCCCACAACGCATTTCTTTGCAGACTGTTTCATTTCTAAATCTCCGTCGCTCTGATGAAACGTCACTGACTGGAAATGGTAACTTTGCTTTTTCCTCTTCAAATGCTGCCTGAGCTGCTGAGTGTCTCCAGCATTTTCTTCCAGATCATTCCGGATTTTCAGCATCTGCTGCATTTAGCTTTTATTTTATCGTATTAAATCACTGATCAAAATATTCGAGACCCCTGTTTAGCAGAACCGTGAGGATACCTTCCCCACAGAGTGGGAATTGAGGAGGTATGGGCATTAAAAGTTCAAGTTTATTTATTAGCGTCACCAGAAGGCTTACATTAACACCGCAATGAAGTTACTGTGAAAATCCCCTAGACGGCACAGTCCGGTGCCTGTTCGGGTACACTGAGGGAGAATTTAGCATGGTCAATGCACCTAACCAGCACATCTTTTGGACTGTGGGAGGAAACGGGAGCACCTGAAGGAAACCCACACAGACATGGGGAGAATGTGCAGACTCCACACAAACTGTGACCCAAGCCGGAAATCGAACCCGGATCCCTGGCGCTGTGAGCAGCAGTGCCAACCACTGTGCCACCATGCTGTCCCAGCCCAGTTAAGTGAAGAGCTGCCCCACAATTGTTTTTTTGTGAGAGAAGAAGGAAATAAGAAGTGGGCTCACACAGATCCTTGTCATATTCAGGTAGTGTCTCCATAAACTTCACATTCAATTACCTTAGAATGCCTTGAGTTTAACAATGGGAAATGGTGCACTCAGAAGCTCCTCACATAGTGAAGCGATGAATGACCAACTCATCTTGTTTGTTGATGATGTCTGTTAAACAAAAATCACGGAATAGAACATCAGAGAACACTTTGTTCTTTGTTAAGCATCCACCAAATAACACAAGCTCTGCTTAATATGTCTCACCTGAACATTGAGGCAGCCTATTATACGTCACGCTCTCAGTGCTACACCAGATTCTCACCTCAGTTCCTATGCTCAAGAGCCAGAAATTGCTTTCAAATTCAATATTCTCATAGGAACATAGGAATTAGGAGTGGGAGTGGGCAATTCAGCCCTTCGTGCCCGCTCCGCCATTTAACATGATCGCGACTGATCTTATCCTGGTCTCAACTCCACATTCCTGCCTGCTCCCCATAGCCCTTTATCCTGCCTTTCATCAGAAACATATCTATCTCTTTCTAGAATCTGTTGATTGATTCTGCCTCCACTGCACTCTGGGGCAGTGAGTTCCACAGATTCACAACCCTCTGAGAGAAGTAGTTTCTCCCCATCACAGTTTTGAACCTACCTCCCCTTACTCTATAGAATCATAGAATCCCTACAGTGCAGCAGGAAGCCATTCAGCCCATCGAGTGCGCACCAACACTCCAATAGAGTATCTTACCCCCCCCCCCCCCCCCCCCCCCCAGAATTCCCAAAATCCTCAGTATTTACTCTGCTAATTCCCCTAACCTACACATCTAGGAACCATAAGTTCATAAGATATAGGAGCAGAATTAGGCCATTCGGCCCATCGAGTCTGCTCCGCCATTCGATCATGGCTGATATGCTCCTCATCCCCATTTTCCTGCCTTCTCCCCATAACCTTCAACCCATTACCAGTTAATAATCTGTTGAACTCCTCCTTAAATTTACTCACTGTCCCAATATCCACCGCACTTTGGGGTAGCGAATTCCACAGATTCACAACCAGATAGCATAGATTCACAACCAGATAGCATAGGCCTAAACTGTTCAATCTCTCTTCATATGACGTCTCCGGAATCAATCTAGTGAACCTCCTCTGAACTGCCTCCAATGCCACTACATCTTTCCTCAAATATGGGGACCAAAACTGTGCACAATACTCCAGGTGTGGCCTCACCAATGCCTTGTATAGTTGCAACAATACTTCCTTACCTTAATATTCTATTCCTTTAGCTATAAATGCCAACATTCCATTCACTTTCTTTATTAGCTACTGTACCTGCATGCTAGTTTTCTGTGACTCATGAATGAGGACACCCAGATCCCTCTGCAGCGGAGCACCCCGAAGTTTCTCCCCATTTAGATAATAAGTTGCCTTCCCATTTTTGCGACCAAAATGCGTGACCTCACACTTCTCCACATTAAGCTCCATCTGCCACATTTTGACCCACTCTGTGAACCTATCTCTATCCATTCCCCTTCCTTCATTTACTGCACTCCTTCCTGAAGGGCATGCCTTGTGAGGATCAAAGTTCCATGAACATCAATGACCCTTTTTTAAATGTGGAGATGCTGGCGTTGGACTGGGGTAAACACAGTAAGCCACCGACGCGGACGGCCTCAACCGGGATATTGGGTTCATGTCACACTATTTGTAACTCCCACAGTTGCGTGGACCTGCAGAGTTTCACTGGCTGTCTTGTCTGGAGACAATACACATCTTTTTAGCCTGTCTTGATGCTCTCTCCACTCCCATTGTTTTGTTTCTTAAAGACTGGATTAGTTGTAAGTATTCGCATTCCAACCATTATTCATGTAAATTGAGTCTGTGTCTTTATAAGCTGTTTGTGAACAGAATTCCCACTCACCTGAAGAAGGGGCTTAGAGCTTCGAAAGCTTGTGTGGCTTTTGCTACCAAATAAACCTGTTGGACTTTAACCTGGTGTTGTTAAACTTCTTACTACCTTTTTTAAATCACATCTTTGGTGGATATAATCCACAGGTGTCTATTCAGTCATGGGTTTTCTATATTAAAAGCAAATTAGTGAAGGATGCAACTGGAGCCAATCTTTGCATAGTTTTATCCATATATTGAGAAAAGTACACATTTTCAGCGAACAGTTCCTAACCCAGTTAGTCTGTGTTTATTTGTGGAGATTCAAGGAAGTCACCAACTAATGCCCAACTGTATCCGGTTAAACACAGTTAATGTATAATTAATAGTGGGGACAAGACTTATTATAGCCAGTTTTGATAGAGTCTTCAGCCAATGTTACACCCAGTGCCTAGATAATCTGTTTTAGCAATGTTGTTTTTGGGACAAGTATTGATCAGGACACATGAGATAACTCCCCTATCACAGAATCATATAATCTTGGAATCCCTACAGTGCAGAAGAAGCCATTTGGCCCATCGAGTCTGCACTGACTCTCTAACAGAGCATCTGAATGACAGAGGCCTACTTCTCCACTTTATCACTGTAATACAACACACATTTCCCATGGCTATTCCACCTAACTACATATCTTGGGACGCCAAGGGGTAATTTACCATGGCTAATCCACCTAACCTATACATCTTGGGACACTAAGGGGTAATTTACCATGGCTAATCCACCTAACCTATACATCTTGGGACACTAAGGGGCAATTTAGCATGGCTAATCCACCTAACCCGCATATCTTTAGAGTGTGGGAGGAAACCGGAGCACCCGGAGGAAACCCACGCAGACATAAGGGGAAGGTACAAACTCCACAGAGTCATCCAAGGCTGGAATTGAACCTGGGTCCCTGGTGCTGTGAGGCAGCAATGCTAACCACTGTGCCACCGTGCTGCCCCTACTCTTCCTCAAAACAGATGGAGTCTTCCAAAGTCACCTGAGAGGGCAGGCTCCTCAAAACGGCAGGCTCCTCAAAAATGTCTCCTCAAAAGGATGGTGCTTCTGACGGTGGATCACTCCCTCAGCTCTGTGCTGCAGTTTCGTCCAAGGTTTTGTGCTCAAGTCTCTGGCATGGGATTAGACCCCACAATGCATTCATGTTTTGAAGTGTGAGTGCTACCCACTGATCCACAGCTGGTACTGGAGTTTGTCCAGAAAATTGGTCCAACACCTACAAAGTGGTTTGAATGTGTTTCTTTGCTCTCGATGAGCAGGCCAAAGAAAAAGGAAAACTCTAGCGATGTGCACAATCTTGAGAGGGCCAAATCTTTCGATTGTCCTTCAAGTTACACTTGCGCTGATAGCAAAGATGAAAATGAGCTGAGTAAATTGGGGTAATGGACAGAGTATAATTGCCCGTCTTATAATTATTGGACGGCACGATGGCACAGTGGTTAACACTGCTGCCTCACAGCGCCAGGGACACGGGTTCGATTCCTGGCTTGGGTCACTGTCTGCGCGGACTCTGCACATTCTCCCCATGTCTGCGTGGGTTTCCTCCGTGTGCTCCGGTTTCCTCCCACAGTCTGAAAGACGTGCTGGTTAGGTGCCTCGGCTAACTTCTCCTTCAGTGTACCCGAACAGGCGCCAGAGAGTGGCGACTAGGGGATTTTCACAGTAACTTCATTGCAGTGTTAATGTAAGCCTACTTGTGACACTAATAAATAAACTTAAAACTAAATTGCCCCTTATGTTTCCAAGAAGCCATTTGGCCCATCGAGTCTGCACTGACTCTCTGACAGAGCATCTGAATGACAGAGGCCCACTCCTCCACACGTGAGGTTCCGGGATTAGGCCTAGGTAGGGTGCTCTGTCGAAGAGTCAGTGCAGACTCGATGGGCCAAATGGCTTCCTCCTATTTATGATCTATTAAGAAAACCAGGCAGTTGGGCTGCCGCAGAAATTGGAAGGAGTTTGAAGGAAATACTACTTATTTGCTTGCAGTCGGGGTCAAAGGTTATGAAACTGGCAATACCTGAGGGAGGGACGCAATTGGATACGCTTCTCAGAAAATTGATACAGGAGATCAAGAAACAGGATGCCATGTCAGTTTGATTGCAATCGGAAGGGTAGGCCGTATGATGAGAATGGAATGGAATAAGAGGGTTTGTGAGAAGGGAAGACACCAAAGTGTGATTAGGCATCGCAGGAAAGAGAAAGGAAGACAAGACGTAGGAGAGGAGATGGGAACCAGGTACTCAATTTATGATGGAGAAGGAGACAGAAAAGTACCATTCACGACCATCGATATGAAGGGAAAATAAGAAAGAGTAAGAGAAATGACCAGATTATGGGCGGGATGTGATGGCCTCGCTCGACCCAAGACCGGAAAATCTCGCCCGACGTCCCATTGTCTGCCCCTCGCCCGCTCCGATTCCCGTGGCGGGCGGGGCGGCAGAATTCACACGCATAGAACAAACACAATTGAGAAAGACCACTCAGCTCATCTCTGTCAGAAAGGCCCTGCAGTTCTCCTATCAAATAATTGGATTGATTCTGAAATTATTCCAATGTCTTGGCTCCCGTTAGCCTCACCCCAATGTCTGTTTCAAGCGGTAATCACTTCCTGTGTGAGGAGCAGTCTGACATCTTCCCAGATTTTGCCCGTGGCTAGTTTCACCCTTGTGCCACCGTGCGCTACTCACCTCCTTTAATTTGAAGCAGCAGTTCCCAGTTTTACCTTTGCTCCGGTTTATTATTCGTCTCTCCAGTTTCACATCACCTTCTGTCAAAGCTGGATGGTGTGAGGTTTCCCGGTCAGGTTTCATAGCTCCTTCCTCTGATGTTGGGGATGGTTCGTCTCATTAACGGTGCTCCCTTGTCTCTCAGTAAACAAACAAGCTCAAGGTGCATTCTTGTCGGGAGCATTGAAGAGCGAGAGCTGGGCTTCCTCTGACTTGTACCATTTTATTTTGATTATATAGGTCAGCCTACTATGTTGTTGATTGATTATTGTTCCCCTGTGAATGGACACGTTAAGTGCTAAATACTTTAATAAGCCTTGATCTCTTTCAACATTAGATCCATTGTTTCTGTCTCAAGACACTGCTTTACTTGCATTAAAATATAATCTGCGGCTACTTTGTTCATTTGCACATTTTATCCAATGTCCCTTACAGTGTGGAAATCATAAAATGATAGAATCAAACAGCCCTGATCGAGGCCATTCGGCTCATCTTTGAAAGAGCTACCCAACCGTTCCCACTCCCCTGCTCCCCTAAGCTTATCCCATCGCCCGACTGAAATAGAGATCCAGTTCCAGTTCTGGAAGTTATTATTTCCACTGACCATTCAGGCAGTGCATTCCAGATGAGAACATCCGAGAGGGAAATATATTCACCGGAATTCTACCCTCACGGGAATCAAGGCGAGTGAGGGGCGGACGATGGGAAGGTCCGTTGACCTCGGACGGGATTTTCCGGTCTCGGGTCGAGCGCGGCTGTAAAATCCCGCCCATTGTTGTAAAGTGAAAGGTGGGTAAATGTACCCTAACCTTGACCAGTTTGCAGTAACCCTTTTTAACTCAGGTGCACTACATGGTGAAATAGACAAAGGGAACAAGAGTTAGGTGAAGGTCCAACACTACTTCATTGAAAACTTTATCAAGGAAATCAGATTCTACTGTTGTACTTTCATCAATCTCTATCAAACTCTATCAATCTCTTCACAGGACACTTCACAGAACAATGTTAAATCTCTAAGTAAACAGTCTCGGATCGATACCAGCTATCCACTTCGAACACACACATTTCCAAGGATTTGCTATAACCCCCTATTCACAGGTCCCGATCACCAATTTGAATTGTTTGTCTGAAAAGACTGATAATTCCTGTTCAATAAGGGTAGGACAGGCTCTTTGATGGTTGACTGAGGTTACAGGATCTGCAGTTATCAATTGTTATTTATTCATTTATTTATTCATTTTACGGGATGTGGGCGTCTCTGGCTAGGCCAGCATTTATTGCCTATCCCCAACTGCCCTCCATTTCAGAGGCCATTTGTAAGTCATTGTTGTGGATCTGGAGTCACATGCAGGCCAGACCAGGTAAGGACGGCAGACTTCCTTCCCTGAAGGACATTAGTGAACCAGATGGGTTTTTCCAACAATCGACAATGATTTCATGGTGATCAGTAGACTCATTCCAATTTTTATTGAATTCAAATTTCACCATCTGCCGTGGTGGGATTCAAACTCGGGTCCGTCGCATATTTCCCTGGGTCCCTGGATTACTAGTCCAGTGACAATACTACTACGCCACCACCTCCCCTCATTTGGGTTTCCCCTTTCATCTAGGGCTGGTTCTGGTCTTCATGTCCTTTCACCAGGTGGTCTTCCGGGTTTGGTTTGTTTGGTGATGCCCGTCACGAGGCACAAGGAGTTGCAGATGCCGCTTGGCTGCCAGCCGAAGGTTCTCCCTGGAGATACCATTGGCGAAGGTGCAGAAAGCAGAGAGAGCTGCGGCTCCAGGTTGCCCCTTTTATCCCCCTCTTCATGTCCTTCTCGAAGATTCTGTGGCCTTGTCCAATACTAGCATCAAGCGGGGGCAGGAAGATCCAATGAGGTGACCACTTTCCATATTTGGAGGTCACAAAACATGGTTTTGAACCTTCAACTCTCAAGCGCTGTCTTTGTCACACTGTACCTCTGGCCTCCTACTGAGCCGGGTGCCACCAAGTCTGTGTAACATCCTTCAAACAAAGCAGGTTCACTGGAGGTGTAAACAGTGGTTCATTCTGAAACAATATGGCCGTTAGCACCTGGCCAGGCAATTCCAGGCCTGTCTGGTTTGGACGGGAAGTTGATTGTCCAAGGCCTGGCTGCAGGAATATAGTCTGTTCCACCTCTGCAGTTTGCAAATTGGAGAGTGTGGCTAGGTTTAAACTTGACTTCCATGTTTTGAGTTTTTATGCATGCTCAGGAAAAATATCAATATTTCTGTAACAATTTGTTTCTACATTGTGGTCAGGTGACGTCCAGGATTGATTTTATTGATTTTTTAAATTTGATTTATTATTGTCACAAGTACTGTTTCTTGCACACTATACGGACAAAGCATACTGTTCATAGAGAAAGAAATGGGAGAGTGCAGAATGTAGTGTTACAGTCATAGCTAGGGTGTAGAGAAAGATCAACTTAATGCAAGGTGGGTCCATTCAAAAGTCTGATGGCAGCAGGGAAGAAGCTGTTCTTGAGACAGTTGGTACGTGACCTCAGACTTTTGTAACCTTTTCCCAACAGAAGAAGGTGGAAGAGAGAATGTCCAGGGTGCGTGGGGTCCTTGATTATGCTGCCTGCTTTGCCGAGGCAGCAGGAAGTGTAGACAGAGTCAATGGACGGGAGGCTGGTTTGCGTGATGGATTGGACTACATTCACAACCTTTGTAGTTTCTTGTGGTATAGACTATGGGAGACCAAGGGAATTAAGGCAAAGTTGAAATTGTTCTGTGATGAATTTATTTCAAATGATTGGATTTTCTTTTGCTTAGCATTGCTCTGATATAATTGTTGGTCTTTCATATGAAGCAGCTTTTATCTTCAGCACCGTGCCTTATGCACTCCTACTTAAACACTACTTAAACGTGATCATTAGCTTTCTTGGGGGGTGGAGTGTTTCATTCAGGTTATAGGTGTGTCATTGGCAAGGCTAACATGCATAGTGCTTGGTGAGCCTTCTGCTGCAAAGTTTAAAGTTTACTTATTTATTCGTCACAAGTAGGCTTACATTAACACTGCAATGAAGCTACTCTGAAAATCCCCTGGTCGTCGCATTCCGGCACCTGTTCGGGTACACTGAGGGAGAATTTTAGCATGGCCAATGCACTGAACCAGCACGTCTTTCACACTGTGGAAGGAAACCGGAGCACCCGGAGGAAACCCACGCAACACGGGGAGAATGTGCAGACTGCGCACAGACAGTCATCCAAGCTGGGAATCGTACCCGGGTCCCTGGCGCTGTGAGGAAGCAGTGCTAAACACTGTACCACCGTGCCGCCCATGTCTTTCGTGGACTATAAGCAATTTTAAACATTAGAGCGCTGTTTCCTTTTTAGCCATTGCTTGTGTCCATTGTGTAAAGTACTCACCTATTGTTAAGCAGTGATACATCAGTAAAATAACACTCCTACTTGGAAGAATCTGTCAGTATATGTTATGCTGTCACCCAGACTGGGTTTTGATGAGCCGTTATATATTCCTTTTACCCAAGACGCACATTTCAAATTGTGCAAACTGACCCAGTTCTGACTCCTTACATGGATGGCTGCCTCCTATTAAGTTCCCAGTTCCCTCACATACATCTCTTAGTCAATTTCAGAGTGAGGAGGATGGGTCTGTTTGCAGGAATATGAAGTAAGAAGGACTTGGATTTATACAGAACCTTTATACAACATCACAATGCCCCAAGTTACTTTACTGCTGTCACGACCAGGTGACGAGGGGTCGAAGGGCTTCCCTCTTTTCTATCTCCTCGGCACGGTGGCCCAGTGGTTAGCACTGCTGCCTCACAGTGTCAGGGAATCAGGTTTGATTCCCAGCTTGAGTATCTTTGCGGAGTCTGCACGTTCTCCCCGTGTCTTCATGGGTTTTCTTCAGGCGCTCTGCTTTCCTCCCACAGCCCAAAAATTAGGTGGATTAGCCATGGCAAATTGCCCTTTAGTTTCCAAAGGTGTGTCGGCTAGGTGGATTGGCCATGGTAAATACGCAGAGCTACAGGGATAGGACAGGGGGCTGGGTAAGGTGCTCTTTCAGAGAATCGGTGCAGATTCGATTGGCTAAGTGGCCTCATTCTGCACTGTAGGGATTCTATGGTTTGGCCGCAACAGGGATTTTGTTTATAAAAGGTTATACTTTTAATTTTACTTATTACTGAACAATTAATTGTTTACATGCTGTCATTATACAGGACAAATCAGACAGTTTTTATTGTGTTTATTGAAGTATGCGAGTTTTATTACACTAAAACTGCTCTGGGTAAAAATATTGATACTTCCACAATCACACACAGAGATCAGGCATGCTAATACAGACTACACGGTATGGGGGAGGAAAACAGTTGGCCAAATTAGAGTTCGTAAACAACAAAAAAAAGTTCACGATTCATAATTTGCTGTCTCGGTGTGGCTGTGGGTAAGATTCGATAATTTTGCTTTCAGGGTGAAGTGGTTTGATGTCTAGCTGATGTCTTCTTCTCTGGAGATGCAGCTGTAAAGATTGAAGTCTTTCTTTAACAACTCACTGTTTACTGCAGCGATGAAGGCACAGTCAGATTTTGTAGACAGGGTTCAGTCTTTCGATGGAGAGAGAGAGAGAGAGAGAGATCAGCAGCCCTGTCTTCACTCAACTGTTGCTGATGTCCTGCTCTGGACACATGGTTCAAACACCCACAAGAAACTTGGTTGATCACGGGACTTCTTTTCAACAGCTATTACTTCAATAAATAGATGTTAATTCTTGTGGTGATTCGATTAGCTTGCCTGCAGGACAGCTACTACAAACCAAGCCCTGTTATCAAAGGCAACCAGCCTTTGGAGAAGTTGGTTTTACATTTGTTGAATAATTCTGTAATAAGATAGCAAAACATTGTTTACAATCTTCAGAGGAACCCTTGGGGTTGATTTTGAGCCCGCAATCTCCATCCGCGGGAATGACGCAAAGCTGATCATGTTGGCAGAACACGGCTGAGGAGATGGCTTTTGAATCATAGAAGCATAGAAAATCTACAGGCCAGAAGGAGGCCATTCGGCCCATTGAGTCTGCACTGACCACAATCCCACCCAGGCCCTATTCCCACATATTTGCCCTGCTAATCCCCCTGACACTAAAGGTTAATTTAGCACGGCCAATCCACCTAAGCCGCACATCTTTGGACAATGGGAGGAAACCGGAGCACCCGAAGGAAACCCACGCAGACACGGGGAGAACTTGCAAACTCCACACAGACCCAAGGCCGGAATTAAACCCACATGAGACTGGTGGAGTGGACCGGAAAGATCGTGCCCAGAATGTTTTGTGCTGGAACCAACACTCTGTCATTTTTGGTGCGATTCCAACCATTGTTTTTGGTGAGGTTTGCAGATTTCCTATATCCTTCCCATAGGCTGGGAATGTGGGAAGTATGGTGACGGTAATTGGATCCCACCATCTTGCTTTGAGTAAATCTTGTTTCAACAAAAATTATATATTCTTGAATTAATATTTGACGTCTTTGTAACACTGCCAGTGAATTAGTTTTTGAGGTGTCGCTACTGTTGTGATGTAGGAGACACAGCAGTCAGATCGTGCACAGCAAGCTCCCATTCAGTGACATAATAATAATCAGACAATGTTGCTTTTTTAGTATTAGTATTTAGACACCAGGAAAAACGCTCAAATCCTTCTCTGAAAAAGCTCCAACGGACTTTTGGGGTGGAGTTTCCCCATCCTGCCATCCAGGGGAATTATAGCAGGAGGGTGGTGGAGGGGGAGGTGGGCCGGGGGGGGGGGGGAGAGGGGGGGAGGGGGTGGACCATGCAAAGGTCCGTTGACCTTGGGTGGGATTTTTCAGTTTTGGGACAAGCGCAGATGGAGAATTGTGCCCTTGATGCCCATCTGAGTTTAATGTGTAACATAAAGACGGCTCCATCACAAGTGCAGCATTCCCTCAGTTTCTCACTGAGGCAGGTGATGGATTTAGATGTCATGTTTTTTAAAACCTTGTGTGTGGCAAGCATTTCCTATAACCATCACAGTTTCAAAACCTACTTTGACCAATACGCCTGTAATTCCAGTATAATTATACTGTGCGGTATAATGCTCACCAAATAGATATTAACAAGTATTTGGGCCCTATTCAAGCATTTTAACCATGATTATTAAATCTCATTGAAATTCATTTCTTAAATTATTTTTTCCCCTCCTCACCAGCGTATATCTCTTCCGTCACAATGGTCTGTGCACTCCAATGCAAGCTTCTGTTGAGCGGGGTGACAGTGGTTAGCACTGCGCCTCACAGCACCAGGGACCCAGTTCAATTCCCAGCTTGATTCACTGTCTGTGCGGAGTCTGCATGTTCTCCCCGTGTCTGCATGGGTTTCCTCCGGGTGCTCCGATTTCCTCCAACAGTCCGAAAGATGTGCTGGTTACGTGCATTGGCCATGCTAAATTCTCCCTCAGTGTACCCGAACAGGCGCTGGAGTGTGGCGACTAGGGGTTTTTCACAGTAACTTCATTGCAGTGTTAATGTAAGCCTACTTGTGACACTAATGAATAAACTTAAACTTAAACTGAAGAAAGGACAAGTGAAAACCAGGCCTAGGATGACAGTCTGAGGATTATGTTAATCTAAACCAATGGTGGGCAACCTACGGCCCAGGGCCCACCTGCTTCCGGCCCACTGGCGTCCTGATACAGCCCGCCAAGACATTTTGTTGACCGTTGCCCAAGTGCAGGGTTGCCACATTCCATTGGTCTCTATCTGTGTTCCTGTTTTCCAACTGATATGACTAAAGTGATGCACACATACAGCAAGGGTCAGGGAAGTGAGGTGCACACTGATTGCACACGACATTGATTGTGAGAGCCATGCTTTCAAATGAGAGCAATATTGGATGGTGTTCCACCCAACCTATGTCCTTCTGTTATATATTGAAAAGGGTTGCAGATTTGCTTTAAGAGCTGATCACATGACTGGATGGTGATGTCATTAGGGTGCGTGCTCAGGCTGCTACTTTACGTTCAGTTTTGCATTCTGCAGAGCAAAGAGCAGCTCTTCAATAAAACCTGCCGCGCCTGTTTGAATCTACGTGTGCAAACCCCACAACCCCTAACATGGTTGGGACATTACAGATTCCTGTCCAACTTAGATTAAAATGACTTATTTTCTCCTTGTCCCTTTCTTTCCCTTTCAGGTCCTCTGTTCTTGCGAAACAAAAATGGGAAATCTCATCCTGTGAGGAATTGCAAGAATCAATATTTTAAAAAGGCTGGAATTACCTGACCATTCACGCCAGCGGGATTTTCCCATCCCGCTGCAGTGGACGGAGATTTGACTGGCCGTCAAATTCTCCATATTCGCTGCAGCGGGAGCGTGGCGTGAACGAGTGGTGAGCGCGCACCCTATGCTTTGCCGCACTGAAGCACAGGACCTTGGTGCTTCAATACGCTGTAAGCTGTTGCAGTATTCCTGCCTTCTTCTGCCACTTCCCACTTCCCCCTAATAAATCATGCTGGCACAAGCGTCCTTGTCAGTGTTGGCTCTTGGAGTTAATACAAAGACTGGATCAAAATTCGCAGCATGAGTTTTAAGCGACATCTTTCGGCTGAGGAGACTGTCAGTTGAACGACCACTCTGATTGATTTGACTATTTGACACCTTCTTTGTTGCTCAGCAACAGAGATGCATGTACGAGGGAAAAAAATATATAGAGATGCTATTGGGAGAATTATCTGCCCTGACATTTTCATTACTGACCTGAAATCAGGGATTGATTCAGCTATTGGATGTAAGAAGTACTACTTTGTGTCTATGTGTGATTGACATTCAGAATATTACTTGATGGTTTTACTTTCAGCTTGGTTAACTTACTGAAGAGAGAAATGGTGGTGAGTTTGCCCAAACTTGTAGTGGACGCTCTTTCAGAGAAAAGCTTCAGGCTTCATTTAATGATGTGAAGAGATTGGATGGATAAATTTATTAATTTGGGTTGATTTGGTTTTGCCCTCAACAAACGATGTTTGGACAGAAAATAAGGGAACAAAATTGACAAAACTTTGACAAAGGGTCTTCTGGACTCGAAACGTCAGCTCTTTTCTCTCCTTACAGATGCTGCCAGACCTTCTGAGATTTTCCAGCATTTTCTCTTTTGGTTTCAGATTCCAGCATCCGCAGTAATTTGCTTTAATTTATTGGAAAAAAATTAATATTCTTTTGTGTCAGTGTGGGTCTCCCACAATCATGTGACTCTGAACCAATTGTCCATTAACCAATCTGACTGCCCCTAACTGAGACCTGGGCCAGAATTAGAATCATTGAATCCCTACAGTGCAGAAGGAGGCTGTTCAGTCCATCATCTCTGCACCAACCACAAGCCCACTCAAGCCCTACTCCCGCAACCTCATACTTTACCCTAGCTAGTCCCCCTGACACTAAGGGGAAATTTAGCATGGCCCATCAACCTAACCCACACAACTTTGGACTGTGGGAGGAAACCGGAGCACCCGGAGGAAACCCACGCAGACACGGGGAGAATGTGCAAACTCCGCACAGACAGTGACCCGAGCCGGGAACCGAACCCTGGTCCCTGATGCTGTGAGGCAGCAGTGCTAATCATTATGCCACCATGCCATCCTATTATTATTCTCTGGTTGTTCACGTTCCACCGCCACTGCAAGACAGGAAGGAGAATTCGGCGCTCAGCCAAATCTCCGCTCACCGCAGCGGGACCAGAGAATCCCGCTGGCATGAACAGCTGGAAAATTCCGGCACTGATCTTGTACATGTGAAATATTGATCTTGTGGCCCTGGTTGTTAAATGAGGATGAGTGAGGTGATGGGCTGACATGGGAGTGGCAGGGGCGTGGGGGGGGGGGGGGGGGGGGTGGTGGGCGGGAGGGTGGAGGCAGGGGGTGGAGGGGTCCTGGTGGAAGGGATTTGTACCGTGGATGTACTGAAGGTTAGTCCGAGGCATAAATGATGCCTTTTCAACAGGGATGGAGTTGTATTTAGCCAAACTTTGCCCACCGCTCCCCCAGCTTTCTCCTTCAATCACATCCGTTCACGCAACAACCACAACTTGCATTCAGATAGCACCTTCAACATGGTAAAGTACCCAAAGGCATTCACTGGAGCCTAGCTGGTTCAAAGCTGACACAAAGGCATTGTTATTCAGAAAGGACAGCAAACCTGGTCAAAGAGGTTAGTTTTTCAGAATTGTCTTAAAAGAGGTGATATGGAGAGACAAAGAGGCTTAGTGATTCCCACAATTATGGCCTAAAATATGTGATAAAGGAAGAGGGATGGTGGTGGTGTCATAGAGGTTTACAGCATGGAAACAGGCCCTTTGGCCCAACTTGTCCATGCCACCCTTTTTTTAAACCCATAAGCTAGACCCAATTGCCCACATTTGGCCTATATTCCTCTATACCCATCTTACCCATGTCACTGTCTAAACACATTTTAAAAGAAAAAATTGTACCCGCCTCTACTACTACCTCTGGCAGCTTGTTCCAGACACTCACCACTCTCTGTGTGAAACAATTGCCCTCTCTCCCCTCTCACCTTAAACCTATGCCCTCTAGTTTTAGACTCCCCTACCTTTGGGAAAAGATATTGACCATCTAGCTGATCTATGCCCCTCATTGTTTTATAGACCTCTATAAGAATGCCCCTCAGCCTCCTACACTCCAGAGAAAGTCTCAGTCTATCCAGCCTCTCCTTATAACTCAAATCATCAAGTCCTGGAAGCACCCTAGTAAATCTTTTCTGCACTCTTTCTAGTTTAATAATATCCTTTCTATAATAGGGTGACCAGAACTGAACCCAGTATTCCAAGTGTGGCCTTACCAATGTCTTGTACAACTTCAACAAGACGTCCCAACTCCTGTATTCAATGTTCTGACCAATGAAACCAAGCATGCCGAATGTCTTCTTCACCACTCTGCTCACCTGTGACTCTACTTGGTGGTGGTGGTGGTGGTGGGGTGGGGGGGGAGGGGGGGTGGGGAGGGGTGGCAGGGGAATGCAGGTGATGCAAAATAGCCCATTGGAGAATTGTAAATTTGTGAACCATGTGTACACTGGAACTATCGTTCCATGAGCAACAACAGTGTCATCATGCACAAGCCTTGTGGAGGACTCTATTGTCACAGCCAGTCCTGTCTGTACTCAATGCCTCAGTGTATTCAGTACATCTAAGCACTTCATGTAGGGATCACTTCAATGATTAAGAGCATGGCGTGCTGTTTCCTAGGACAGAAGCTCTGGCTAAAACTAACACATTTGAAGAAAGGCTTGGCAGAGACAGCTACTATAATATAGAACAGCTGTGCCCCAGAAGGAACATTGTTAGATTGCCAGACCAGGCTCTCTGATCTCTGCAGTCAATCTCACAATGTTTGTTAACACAAGTCAAGTGGTTTCAAGGTTTTATAGTTTGTGATTTCTGAAACTGCAAAGGGCCTTTTATTAGCTTTTACTTCAGACGTTTCTTTCGATGGAACAAACTTCTCAATTGATGACTTTTTGACGCATGTTTTATACAGCCCACTTTATATTATAGAGTTAATTGATTTGAGAAAGTGTACATGGGGAGTGTTTGGAGGGTGAAGAAGGTGTGGGGGCTATGTGATGGAGCCCTTTTTGCTTTTATTTTAGCTGGGACAAAGTCCCACAGCACTAAACCGTGCCTTTTGAACAACTTGCCTCGGCAGTGTTAAAGAAAAATTTTAAAGAAGAACGTACATCGCGGCAAATCCACTTAATATTACTTCAGTTTGTGCTTACAATGGCCATTGGGAGTGATCAGAAGGATTTGCACAAAGTTGTCCTGTTACAACCATCTTTTATACAGATCATATTCAAGTCTGTACAGATCTAATCACATTCCTCAATACAGTGGATTTCCTATCTTGTTTACCCAATAGGTCTTTACCAGACTACAATTACACCCGTAATTAAATCACTAATGTGGGTACAGCTTTTTTTTCTCCTGGAGCATTCCATTCCATTTTATTCGAGTCATGCTAACCTCTCTAACCCCTGTCAAGCCATGTTAACCCATATTTTCTGAGTTAGCCCTTTATTTAAATTCTACTTTCTCAGCAGCTCACAGGCCCGTGGTGGCCTTGGACTTCTTTCCAGGTCAGCTGATCTGATTCCAGCCCGGAACTGGTTCTCTTACAATGAACATCCTGGCACTTTCTCCCATGTCAGGTGCACCTAAATGGAATTTTCTTGACTTCCGCTACCCAGCTTGAGGCCAAGAGACCTGATATTTGTTTATGGATGACATTGTTGAGGGGAAGCAGGGAGGTGGAAAATTAGAAAGGACCAAAGGGTCCAAGAGGAGCCTCCAGTTAACAATGTGGGAGTGAGAAGGGAAGCAGCTGATTCTCTGGCTATGATTTGATAATGAGAAACTGAACCAGGCAAGGGAAGATTCTCCAAGTTGTAAGATGGAGAGGCAGTAGGGAATGGTAGTGGGGTCAATTGTGTCAAAGATTGTGTCTACGTCCAGAAGATTGAAGAGGCAAAGTTCATCAGGACTCAAATGCTATTTGTGACATTGATAGGAGCAGTTTCAGTTATGAGGTGTGGCTGAAACCTGATAGGATGGATTTAAGTATGGTACTTTGGGAAATGCAGGATAAATTTGGGAGGCAAAATCACATCCAGGAAATCATTTAAGGATCATTGAATCCCTACAGTGCAGAAGGAAGCCATTTGGCCCATCAAGCCTGCATCGACAACAATCCCACCCACACCGTATCCTCACAACCCAACATATTTATCCTGCTAATATCCCTGACACTAAGGGGCAAATTACACTATCCACCTAATTGGCACATCTTTGAAGTGGGCACGGTAAGAAGTCTCACAACACCAGGTTAAAGTCCAACAAGTTTATTTGGAATCATGAGCTTTCAGAGTGCTGCGCCCTCATCAGGCGAGTGGAGAGATGGGTTTGCAAACACGGCATACACAGAGAGACACAATTGCAAGATAATGATTGGAATGCAAGTCTTTACAGTTAATCAAGTGTTTACAGGTACATACAATGCCAGTGGATAATCACAGGTTAAAGAGGTGTGAATTGTCTCAAGTCAGGACAGTTAGTAGGATTTTGCAAACCCGGGCAGTATGTTGGGGGCTATATGTAGTGTGACATGAACCCAAGATCCCGGTTGAGGCCATCCTCATGTGTGCGGAACTTGGCTATCAGTACTGGAGATGAAGGGTACTCTGTCGATCATGTCTTGTAAGAACAGGATATGGCGCTCAACTCATCAATCAACAGTTCTGATGCGCCACAGCAAAAAACCACACAGACCTCCTCAGGAGACAAACACGGGACACGACTGACAGAGTATCCTTCATTGTTCAGTATTTCCCTGGAGCGGAAAAATTACGGCATCTTCTTCAGAGCCTTCAACATGTCATCGATGAAGACAAACATCTCGCCAAGGCCATCCCCACACCCCCAACTATTTGTTGGAAAGTGCATATATCAGAACATGCCTTAGGAATCAACACTGGGGCTTTGACCATGCTATCTCCCTCCCTCTCTTTCGTAGTCAAATGGACTGCTTTTGAAGTAAAAGTAAAGTTTATTTATTAGTCACAAGTAGGCTTACATTAACACTGCAATGAAGTTACTGTGAAAATCCCCTAGTCGCCACACTCTGGCACCTGTTCGGGTTACACTGAGGGAGAATTTAGCATGGCCAATGCAGCTAACCAGCACATCTTTCGGACTGCGGGAGGAAACCGGAGCACCCGGAGGAAACCCACACAGACACAGGGAGAACAGGCAGACTCCGCACAGACGGTGACCCAAACTAGGAATGAATCCGGTTCCCTGGCACTGTGAAGCAGCAGTGCTTATCACTGTGCCACCGTGCCGTGTCGAGAGCTGGGGCAATGGGAAACATTTGGGAAGTTTGGACTGGCGATGTAAGGGATTTAGTTGAGGCAGCTGAATGAATGGTCTTGATCTTTGTGCAAAGAGCTCCATGAACTCCTTGCACTGTTTCAGGTGAAGATTGAAGAGGCACTTGTGGGTGGTTTGTGATGACTGGAAGTTGAGGTGATCTTTAAATAATGATCAGATTTAGCAAAGAAAAGCAGGACCCAATAGTTTCATCTGGTTCAGCCCCATCTGGAAATGAACTTTGACATTCAAGTCTGTGTCCTTTGGAGATGGGCAGCTTACAAAGGGGAGGCGATGGTCTAGTGGTATTATCACTAGACTATTAATCCAGAAACTCAGCTAATGTTCTGGGGGCACTGGTTCCAATCCCAGCACAGTAGGTGGTGGAATTTGAATTCTATAAAAAAAATCTGGAATTAAGAATCTACTGATGACCATGGAACCACTGTCGGAAAAACCCACTTGGGTTTTTAGGGAAGGAAATCCACCATCCTTACCTGGTCTGGCCTACATGTGATTCCAGAGCCACAGCAGTGCGGAATATTTGGACTTTCAGAAAGTGTTTGACAAAGTCCCGCGTAAGAGACTGCCATGCAAAATTAAAGCGCATGGGATTGGAGGGAGTGTATTGAGATGGATAGAAAACTGGTTGGCAGAGAGGAAACAAAAAGTAGGAATTAATGGGTCCTTTTCAAATTGGCAGGCAGTAACTAGTGGGGTGCCACAGGGATCGGTGCTGGGACCCCAGCTATTCACAATATATATTAATGATTTGGATGAGGGAACAAAATGTAACATGTCAACGTTTGCAGATGTCACCAAGTTGGGTGGGAGGGTGAACTGTGACGAGGATGCAGAGATCCTTCAGAATGATCTGGACAGGTTGGGTGAGTGGGCAAATCAATGGCAGATGCAGTATAATTTGGATAAATGTGAGGTTATTCACTTTGGAAGCAAAAACAAGAAGTCAGCTTACTACCTGAATGGTTGTAAATTGGGAGAGGGGAGTGTGCAGCAGGATCTGGATGTCCTTGTGCACCAGTCGCTGAAGGTAAGCAAGCAGGTGCAGCAGGCGGTAAAGAAGGCAAATGGCATGTTGGCCTTCATTGCGAGAGGTTTCGAGTATAAGAGCAGAGATGTGTTGTTGCAATTATACAGGGCCTTGGTGAGTGATGCGCGATTAAATCACTCGGGAGGCTGGATCATACCTGGGAAATAAAGGCTTTTATTTGTAACAAGAATGGAGCATACTATATAACAATACAATCCCAGACTAAAGGGTCACCAGGCAGTGCAGTGACCTTTATACTCCGACAGGTAGGCGGAGCCAACCGGAGTGTACCACAGAACAATACCAACAGGTAGAACATCCCAACCCTAACCCCAACAGTGACAACAGTAACATATGTACAAGTACCCATAGTGCTAACCATCTATGGTTCAGTACCCATAGTGATAACCATCTATGGATCAGTACCCATAGTGGTAACCATCTATGGTTCACCACAATAACCTCTCCTTTAAAAACAAAGGCCAGTGGGACAAAAAACAGCACGAACTGTCCATATATTCACAAGTTCAGTCGTATCGGAGGGCCGCACCGTCTCTGAGACCTCCTCAACACTGGCGGTAGCGCCGGTTCTGGTGACCGTGATGACCCTCTCTCCAAGGCGGTGTCCAGTGACTCCTCCAGTTCCTCACGGACGGGTGGACCACGAGGTGGCGACAATCTCCTGGACTCAGGAACGCCCCGAGGTGGCGACAATCTCCTGGACTCAGGCAAGCTGTACACGGGAGTAAGAGGATTAAGTAGTGGTCCCGATACTGCCCGCGCCGTGTCAGGAGGGGAGATAAAGGTCAAGGGGTCCCTAACCAGGGGTGCGGGAGCGACGGGGGTTTCCAAGTCCCCTGCAGGCGCCAGATCTCAAATAGAGACCGTGTCCTCTCGCCCGTCAGGATATGCTACATAGGCATATTGAGGGTTGGCGTGGAGGAGGTGGACCTGTTCAACCAAAGGGTCGGACTTGCGGGTCCTAACATGCCGCCGCAGGAGGACAGGTCCTGAGTACGTCAACCAAGACGGCAGTGAGGTCCCAGAGGAAGACTTCCTAGGGAAGGTAAACATCTGCTCATGTGGGGTAGCGTTGGTTGCCGTACACAGGAGGGACCGGATTGAATGGAGCGCATCAGAAAATACCTCTTGCCAACGGGAGACTGGAAGACCCTTAGACCTCAACGCCAGTAAGACAGCCTTCCAGACTGTAGCATTTTCTCTTTCGACCTGCCCGTTACCCCTGGGGTTGTAACTCGTAGTTCTACTTGAGGCAATCCCTTTTGAGAGCAGGTATTGCCTCAAGTCGTCACTCATAAACGACGAGCCCCTATCACTGTGGATATAACTGGGGTAACCAAACAGGGTGAAAAGATCCCGCAATGCTTTGATAACCGTGGCAGCGGTCATGTCTGAACAGGGAATGGCAAAAGGGAATCGGGAGTACTCGTCAATCACGTTGAGGAAGTACACATTCCGATCTGTCGAAGGGAGGGGGCCCTTGAAATCCACACTCAGTCTTTCAAAAGGACGAGTGGCTTTAATGAGGTGTGCCCTGTCAGGTCGGTAGAAGTGCGGCTTGCATTCAGCACATACCTGGCAGCTTCGGGTTATTGACCTGACATCCTCTACTGAGTAGGGTAGATTCCGGGCCTTTACAAAATGGAAGAGCCAAGTGATCCCCGGATGGCAGAGATCATTGTGGAGGGCCTGTAGCCGGTCCTCCTGCACACTGGCACATGTTCCACGTGACAGGGCATCTGAGGGCTCATTGAGCTTCCCCGGACGGTACATGATATCATAGTTGTAGGTGGAGAGTTCGATTCTCCACCTCAAGATTTTATCATTTTTGATCTTACCCCTTAACGTGTTGTTGAACATGAACGCCACGGACCGCTGGTCCGTGAGCAGGGTGAATCGTTTTCCAGCCAAGTAATGGCGCCAATGCCGGACGGCTTCCACAATGGCCTGAGCCTCTTTTTCCAGAGCGGAGTGCCGACACTGGCTTGCAATTGCAGGCTCTAGCTAGCTGCTGAAGTTCGCGCAGGTACTGTCCCGTCGTTTCACCGGGCTGCCGCCATCGAGTGGCTAGTAGGTGTCGAGCATGAATCTCGTTTGGCGGTTTGTTGTACAGTTTCTTAAGTAGTTCGATGGCCCCTTTGTAGTCTTGGGCATCGCGGATTGTTGAATATACAGTGTCGCTTACCCTTGCGTGGAGGACCCGTAGTCTATTGGCGTCGTTTTGAATGGCTGTTGAGGCATCGATATAGTCTTGAAAACACTTCAACCAATGGTCAAAAGTGTTCGACGCTCCAGCTGCACGCGGATCTAACGTAAGCCGATCGGGTTTTAACATTTGCTCCATGGTTTTTTTTTCAACCAAATTTGTTACTTATAAAATTGATGCGCGATTAAATCACTCGGGAGGCTGGATCGTACCCGGGAAATAAAGGCTTTTATTAGTAACAAGAATGGAGCACACTATATAACAATACAATCCCAGACTAAAGGGTCACCAGGCAGTGCAGTGACCTTTATACTCCTACAGGTAGGCGGAGCCAACCGGAGTGTACCACAGAACAATACCAACAGGTAGAACACCCCAACCCTAACCCCAACAGTGACAACAGTAACATATGTACAAGTACCCATAGTGCTAACCATCTATGGTTCAGTACCCATAGTGGTAACCATCTATGGTTCACCACAGTGAGGCCACACCTAGAAAACCTAGAAAGGTTTACCAGACTGACTCTGGGGATGGCAGGACTGATGAATGAGGAGAGATTGATTAAGTTAGGATCATTTTCGCTGGAGTTCAAACAAATGAGGGGGGATCTCATAGAGACTGATAAAATTCTATCTGGACTAGGCAGGGTAGATGCAGGGAGGATGTCCCCGATGGTGGGGGAGTACAGAACTGGGATCACAGACTGAGGATTTGGGGTAGACCATTTAGGGCAGAGATGAGGAGATATTTCTTCACCCAAAGAGTGGTGAGCCTGTGGTATTCATTACCACACGAAGTAGTTGATGCCAAAACATTGAATGTATTCAAGAGGTGGCTGGATATAGTACTTGGGGCGAATGGGATCAAAGGTTATGGGGAGAAAGCAGGATGAGGCGATTGAGTTGGATGATCAGCCATGATTGTGATGAATGGCAGAGCAGACTCAAAGGGCCAAATGGCCTCCTCCTGCTCCTATCCTCTATATTTCTATGTGGTTGACTGTCAACTGTCCTTGGACAACTCAGGATGGGCACTAAATGCTGCCCCAGCCAGCGATGCTCATGGCCCCATGAATGAATGAAAAAGAACAGAATGATAGGGGTGAGAGAGGGTAATGTTTACAATGAGGACAAGGAGGAAAGGATATGTCTTGTGATAAAACCTTTCAGTGAAGCTCAAGATTTGACCTTACTGAGGAGCAAAGACTGACAACAGATCCCCGATGGTGCATCAGCAGCAGCTGGCTCTGTTTATTTCCGAGATGTGGAGCAGGAAAATACATCAGGTCAAGCCTGATTAATCCCACACATCCAATAATGGAGCCAGCTTGCCTGTGACACTTGCTCACAGCGAGCCCGACAAGGCAGGACGGAAGAAGACGCTCCCTATTATTAATGACATCCCTCACGCTTAATGTTAAATACTTGCCCCACAGTCTCGTTTATATGTAACTACGTCAATCCTTATTTTTGCACAAGGTAATCGAAGTTGACAGCTTTAAGTCTTCGAAACAGATCAGCTTGTTTGAAATTTGGTGCACTTGTGTTATTCAATGTAGCAAATACACCTGCAGGCATTCAAGTGATCCTTGATTCTTATTCCCAATCCCACCCCCTGCAAACCCCTCTCCTAATTTATTTACTTTACTTTTCTGATTTACTTTCATTTTCTTACTCCACTGCTCTGTATATCACAGGATCTTTACAGTGCAGAAAGATACCATTTGGCCCATTGAGTCTGCACTGGCTTTCTGAAGGAGCATTCTACCTGGTCCCCTGCCTAATCACATTCTTTCTCGCACATTCTTTCATTACATACAGCGATCCAATTCCCTTTTTCATGTCAGTTTCATGAACTGTACCATTTCAAAAAAAAAATCTGGAATTAAGAATCTAGTGATGACCGTGAAACCATTGTCGATTGTCGGAAAAACCCATCTGGTTCACTAATGTCCTTTAGAGAAGGAAATCTGCCATCCTTACTTGACCTGGCCTCCAGAGCCACAGCAATGCGGTTGACTCTCAACAGCCCTCGGGCAACTAGGGATGGGCAATAAATGCTGGCCAACCAGCGACGCCCATGTCCCACGAATGAATAAAGAAGATCCAGCTAATGCCTTTTGTGTAGAACCAACAAATGCAATTACTCACGGATGGAGCTGATTGGATACTATTATTCTGTCACACGAGCTGGTGACTCCCCCTGGGGAAGGTTTTTGAGCATATTCATGGTTTTGGGTGAGATCTAAATGTTGTGTGTTTTGAGGCCTTCAGTCTTTTAGTTAAGATGTAAAATCGAGGACCCATCAGGTGAAGATCCCATAGCACTCTTTCGAAGAAGGATCATAGGATCAGAGAAGCCCGACCGTGCAGGAGGCCATTCGGTCCATCGAGCCAGCACCGATCACAATCCCACCCAGGTCCTATCCCCTTAACCACACTTATTTACCCTTCTAATCCCCTAACACTATGGAGCAATTTAGCACGGCCAATCCATCTAACCTGCACAGCTTTGGACTGTGGGATGAAACTGGAGCACCCAGAGGAAACCCACGCAGACATGGGGAGAATGTGCAGACTCCACACAGACAGTGACCCAAGCTGGGAATCGAACCCGAGTCAAAAGGAGAATTGACCCAAGAGGTGAATAGGCCCTGCCCCCCCCCTGAGCTTTTAATGATATTCCCGATTGTGACTTCTGCATTGCACAGAGTGTGGGAGATTCTTGTCTGAAGTAGCATTGAAAAACCAATGTGATTTACACCAGTTTTCCCGCGAATTTGACACATGGAACTTTTTTGGGAGAATCACAGCCTGTATCTCTCGAACTGAATATGAAAAATCTTGAAAAAAAATAAGAACCAAAGTGTTAAACAGCCTATGTTGCTTGACACCAAGATGTTATAATAACAGACAGCTGTTAATTGAAGCCAGGAATTGAAGTGCCTTGTTGTTAAATAAGAGTGACTGCACTTCCAATGTAATTCATTGGCAGCAAAGCTTAGAGACATCCTGAAGATTACATAAGGAGCTGTATGAATACAACTTAAATACAATGGTGGCACAGTGGTTAACACTGCTGCCTCACAGCACCAGGGACCCGGGTTTGATTCCTGGCTTGGGTAACTGTCTGTGTGGAGTTTGTACATTCTCCCCGTGTCTGTGTGGGTTTCCTCCGGGTGCTCTGGTTTCCTCCCACAGTCCAAAAGATGTGCTGGTTAGGTGCTTTGGCCATGCTAATGATCCCTCAGCGTACCCGAACAGGCGCCGGAGTGTGGTGACTCGGGGATTTTCACAGTAGCTTCCTTGCAGGGTTAATGTAAGCCTACTTGTGAGAATGATAAATAAACTTAAAATGGCAGCTTTTCACTTAGTAACTTCTGTCTGTGTGTGATAATGGGATAATGAAACAAAAACCTTCGTACTTCATTGAGTGAAGCCACAAAGAGCTATGGAAATTTGTCCACCAACAGCGATTTCAATCCATGGATCCCACACTGCTACTGAGTCACTCTTACCAAAAGAAAGAAAGAATTTGCATTCCTGTAGCTCCTTTTGCAACCTCAGAATGTCTAAATTCAGTATAACGGCCAATGAGGTACTTTTGAAGCATCGCCACTATTGTCATGTAGGAAACAACACAGCCAATTTATGCACAGCAAGCTCCAATGAGAAAAGCAACCAGAAATTCTCTTGCATTTTTGGTTGAGAGATAATTTGATTTGATTTGATTTATTATTGTCACATGTATTAACATACAATGAAAAGTATTGTTTCTTGTGCGCTATACAGACAAAGCATGCCATTCATAGAGAATTAAACGAGAGAGTGCAGAATGTAGTGTTACAGTCATAGCTAGGGTGTAGAGAAAGATCAACTTAATGCAAGGTAAATCCATTCAAAAGTCTGACAGCAGCAGGGAAGAAACTGTCCTTGAGTCGGTTAGTACGTGACCTCAGACTTTTGTATCTTTTTCCCGACGGAAGAAGGTGGAAGAGAGAATGTCCAGGATGCGTGGGGTCCTTAATTACGCTGGCTGCTTTGCCAAGGCAGCGGGAAGTGTAGACAGAGTCAATGGATGGGAGGCTGGTTTGCGTGATGGATTGGGCTACATTCACAACCTTTTGTATTTCCTTGTGGTCTTGGGCAGAGCAGGAGCCATACCAAGCTGTGACTGGGACACTGGGGAGAACTCCCTTGCTCTTCTTTCAATAATGCCATGTAACGTTTGGTACTCAATCCAAGAGAGCAAATAGGAAATAGTTCACTATCATGTGCCACAACAATCGGTGTGCTTCAGATATGCTTAACATGATTGAGAAGAATGGAATGGCTCCCATACAAATTGATTGCCATCTTTCCTACATTATAACATTTATTAACAAGCAATTCATTAAGTGCTTTGCCACATCCTGAGGTCACAAAAGGTGCTGTAGGGTAGGATTTTCCAGTCCCCTCTTGCAATGTGTTTTCCGATGGAGGGGAGGCGAGCCAGTGCAGAAAAGATTTACTCAGATGCTACTGGGACTTCATGGATTGAGTTATAAGGAGAGGCTGGATAGACTGGGACGTTTTCCTCTGGAGCGTAGGAGGCTGAGGGGTGATCTTATAGAGGTCTTTAAAATAATGAGGGGCATAGACAAGGTAAATAGTCAATATCTTTTCCCAAAGGTCGGGGAGTCTGAAACGAGAGGGCATAGGTTTAAGGTGAGAGGGGAGAGATACAAAAGTGTCCAGAGGGGCAATCTTTTCACACAGAGGGTGGTGAGTGTCTGGAACAAGCTGCCAGAGGTAGTAGTAGAGGCGGGTACAATTTTATCTTTTAAAAAGCATTTAGACAGTTACATGGGTACGATGGGTATAGAGGGTTATGGGCCAAATGCAGGCAAGTAGGATTAGCTTAGGGGTTTTTTTTAAAAAAGGGCGGCATGGACAAGTTGGGTCAAAGGGTCTGTTTCCATGCTGTAAACCTCTATGACTCTATGACTCTATTGGCCGCTGGCAGGATGTTCCGGTCCCGCCAATATCTACGGTGCTTTGTGTGGCTTGCCCATCGCACCAAGGGGAACCCACTGCAGGGGTCATCTTTGGAAGATCCCACCGGCGGTAAGGGCTGGAAAATTCTGCCTCTAAATGCAAGTTCTTTCTTTGGTCAGAGATTCTGGGAGGAACCTTCTGATATTTTGTCAGAGCGTCAGCTTCAACAGGAAAACCGGTGAGTAGCTCTCCAGCCGTGAAGCCGAGTTTTCTCGCCAGGTTCTCTGGCACGGCACTGAAAATCTGAGGATGTGGATTTTGCCGTCACTCTGGCAGGGTGGGGCCTGAATTGAAGTGCCTAGTTGGCAAGGCCGGCTCCATGGAGATTGGGCACCATCTTTACAGGGCGCTCGAATCTGCGTTAGAAAGAAATCCCCCCCACAGACATGGGGGATGCCCCCACAAGCATCGGGGCAAAATCTCCCACATACTGTCCGGGCATGTCCCTCTCCCCCTTGGTGTGATACGTAGCTCTTCTCACAGAGGGTGGTGAACTTCTGGAATTCTCTGCCCCAAAGGGTAGTGGAGGCTGGATCATTAGAAGGATTTGGAGTGGAAGTGGATAAACATTTGATAGATCGAGGAATAGAGGACTCAGGGGAAATGGCACAATAAAGGAGTTGAGGCTGAGATAGATCAGCCATGATCGTATTGAATGGCGGAGCAGGCTCGAAGGGCCTGGTGGCTAATCCCTGCTTCTATTTCTTGTGTTCTTGTGTAGCTAGGGAATGGAGTTTGGAGCAGTGACTGCGGGGGAAAATCGTGCTTTAGAATCCTGATTTATGACACATAACTCTTCTGTGGGTGGGGCGTTGGAGGATTTAACAAACCTATCTGTCTCCCTCTTTTGGAAATCACAACCTATTGAAACTCCGTTCTGCTAATTTGCAGAAATTCGCTGCTGATTAGTGCGAAGCAATTCCCAGCTTGGCAAGCATTGACTTTGCTGGCTGTTCAGGTCTAAACAGACAGCATCCTGTGGGATTGGATGCCCTGTTGACATCAATCGTCCCTCATCATGCCAAGCCCAGGAAAACCTGTTGGTCATTGGCATTGGACCTTACTGATCCTGGCAATGAAAGGAACTCACTCCCCATTAGTATCAAGTTGTCCTTGCTCTGACAGCTGACTGGACTTCCATGGCAATGTTTGGTGCCAACCTCAAGGAGTTCCATAGCCTTTTGGCATCACTTTTTCCTCATCTGTGCCAGTGCAATTCCCATCTGTTAATTCACTGTTGAAAAATAGCTGTGTATGAAGACTGGTTTTGAGGAACATGCTGTGAGTTTCACGTTGTTCATTATTTATTCTGTTTTATTAACTTTTCTTTCCATTTGTAACCTGTAATGTTTTATGTTTTGTTTGCATTATTAATCATATTTCTACTGACACCTTCGGTGAGGCTTCACTTGTAATGAGTTGATCTGGGTTATGCAGAGTTGCCGCCCTGTCTCAGGCTTTTAATAAATAGATTTGTGAATGTTTTTCCTCTCTCTCCCTTCAGACCATGAGTTATTATATCATCACCCTCAGCTGAATATTAAATTGTCTGCTGTGATTTCTCCAATTATGAGATGGGAGATTAGTCATCAAGTCTAAATGTTATGCCCCAGAAGAATGGAGCTAATGTTTGCACAAGAGTAAATGAAAGGAAAACTATTTTATCTCTCTTTAGAGATCAGGTTGCATTAGTTCCCTCAGTGATATGGTGGAGAGCAATGTATCAAACGGCTATAAATAGACCGTTAATAAGTTGCAGGCAACAAAACTCTGAAATTCAACTCCTCAGTGTTCGTTGCTACGTGTATGGTTTTGCCTCCAAAATAGGACCCATGGTGTATGTGCCCGCTTCTGTTGCTGGGCGCATTGGATGCCATTTTGGTGAGATGTGCGCACCAAAACAAAGCAGAGCAGGCACATCATAATGCCAATCAGTATGTAATGCTGATTTGACACCGCCTACACTTCCCACTGCCCCTCCATCTACACTTCCCGCTGCCTCGGGAAAGCAGCCAGCATCAACAAGGACCCCACGCACCCTGGACATACTCTTCCGTTGGGAAAAAGGTACGAAAGGCTGAAAGCACATACCAATTGACTCAAGAACAGCTTCTTCCCTGCTGCCATCAGACTTTTGATTGATCCTATCACACGTTAAGCTGATCTTTCTCTTCATCTTACCTATAAGGGCAGCATGGTGGCACAGTGGTTAGCACTGCTACCTCACAGCATCAGGGACCCGGGTTCAATTCCAGACTTGGGTTACTGTCTGTGTGGAGTTTGAACATTCTCCCCGTGTTTATGTGGGTTTCCTCCAGGTTCTCTGGTTTCCTCCTACAGTCCAAAACATGTGCGGATAAGGTTGATTGGCCATGCTAAATTGCCCCTTAATGTCAGGGGGATTAGTAGGGTGAATGCATGGGGTTGCGTGAATAGGGCCTGGGTGGGATTGTGGTCAGTGCAGACTCGATGGGCCGAATGGCCTCCTTCTGTACTGCAGGGATTCTATGATTCCATAACTGCAACACTATATTCTGCACCCTCTACCTTCCTTCTGCCCGATGGACTCTATGAATGGTATGTTTTGTCTGTATATCACTTTGAAAGACTCAATTTCTCTGTGTATCTCCTGCCTTTGGTAGGAATAGGTTTCTGATTTCCAAGACCAATGCTCCCTGATTACCCTCAGGATTTTTTCTTATTCATTAATTGGACGTGGGCATCGCTGGCAAGGCCAGCATTTGTTGCCCATCCCTAATTGCCCTTGAACTGAGTGGTTTGCTCGGCCATTTCAGAGGGCAGTTAAGAGTCAATCACATTGCTGTGGCCCTGGAGTCACAGGTAGGCCAGACAGGGTAAGGACGGCAGATTTCCTTCCTTAAAGGACATTAGTAAGCCAGACTATCGACAATAGTCCCATGGTCATCAGTAGATTCTTAATTCCAGATTTTTTAATTTGAATTCAAATTCCACATTTGCCGTGGGTGGGCTTTGAACCTGGGTACCCCAGAACATTAGCTGAGTATCTGAATGACTACTCCAGCGACAGTACAATTACATCACTGCCTCCCCCAAGGATGAACCAAGGATGACTCGGTTCAGTTTGAAAATGATTTCTTCTCGATTGTCCCAGCAGAAGAAATAGCTTCTCTGTATCTACCCTACCACATCTATTTTGCATTTTAAAAGCTTCGTTCAGATTCCCCATCTTCTATAGCCAACAGAATGGAAAGTTTATAATTTAATTTCCTAAACCTTGGCATCTGTTAAATCTCCACTGCACCCCTCCATGGTCAATATATCCTTCATGAGGTCTGGTGTATAGAGTGGAATGCAATACCTTAATTGGAGTCTGAGAAAGGTTCTGCTGCCCTTTTGTCAGAAAGTCAGGTGCCCTTTGAGAGAGGTTAACTGCCCTTTAGAAGAGGTAAGATGCCCTTGGGGGAGGTAAGATGCCCTTGGGGGAGGTAAGTTGCCCTTTAGCATTTTTAAAATTCTATATGAATGTGCGTAAATCATGCATAAGCAAATTGGAACTGTCACAAGTGGCCAAAAGGAACTGACAGAGGCAACTGTCGAGCTGTCAAGGTGTTTAAAACAGCAGCCCTTTAAATCTGTGTAGCATTTCAAAAAAATTGCTTGCTATTTTACTCTGTATATTGACATAAGGTTGAGGCTTATCCATACTGGATTAGTGATTCACAACCTTCTGTTATCACAAAGCAGTGCCTGCCATTTCACAGTTTGATTGATGGCTACAAGCAGTTATAAATTCTTTGAAGTGGGACTATGAATTCCAATGGTTGTTTTCATTAAGGATTAAGAATTTGAATTAAATGCCTGTTTTACGTGGGATTATGTAGATGAAAGAATGCAAATGTATTAGGTGCAATGTTATGAAAGACTGTTTACGAAAATAAAGTCTGTAACTGACACTTAGAAATTTATTTTATTTTATCTCAGCATGAGTCCTGAGGTCTGCCCATGGTAGATACTGGGTGAATTGCCATGGGGGGATGTAAGGGAAAAGGGTTGTGGGTAGTGGCATGGTTGGTATTAGGTTGACATGGGCTGTAGGGGGTGGGTAGAGGGGTAAAGTTTGGCACAGGCACTATGAAGGGTTATGGGCTCGATAGAGGAGCTTCGATTGTCATGGGATAGAATGGATAGGGCATGGGGTCTGTTTTTGTGGGTGGCATGGTGACATGGTGGTTAGCATTGCTGCCTCACAGCAC
Organism: Mustelus asterias; assembly: GCF_964213995.1. Taxonomy (NCBI): domain Eukaryota; kingdom Metazoa; phylum Chordata; class Chondrichthyes; order Carcharhiniformes; family Triakidae; genus Mustelus; species Mustelus asterias. The sequence goes on from NC_135817.1 coordinate 80,505,845, forward strand.
AAGGGACCCGGGTTTGATTCCTGGCTTGGTTGACTCTTTGTGCGGAGTCTGCACGTTCTCCCCATGTCTGCATGGCTTTCCTTTGGTGCTCTGGTTTCCTCCCACAGTCCAAAAGATGTGCAGGTTAGGTGAATTGGCCATGCTAAATTTTTCCTCAGTGTATCCGAACAGGTGCCGGACTGTGACCACAAGGGGATTTTCCCAGTAACTTCATTGCAGTGTTAATGTATAATCATAGAATCTTACAGTGTAGAAAGAGGCCATTCAGTCCATCAAGTCTGCACCAGTCACAATCCCACCCAGATCTTAACCCCACAACCCCACATATTTACCCCAGCTAGTCCCCCTGACACTAAGGGGCAATTAAGCATGGCCAATCCACCTAATCTGCAATCTTTCGGACTGTGGGAGGAAAGCGAAGCACCTGGAGAAAACCCACGCAGACACGGGGGGAATGAGCAAACTCCACACAGGCAATGACCCAAGTGGGAATCAAACCCAGGTCCCTGGCGCTGAGAGGCAGTAGTGCTAACCACTGTACCATTGTGCTACAAGTCTACTTGTGACGAATAAATAAACTTTAAACTGAGGCCTGAGGACTGGAGAGCTGTTTGTCGTTTTATTGCTTTTTTAAAAAAAGCCTCTAGCCGAGTTATTCGAGTCATTGATAGTCACAGGTGAGGTGCCTGAAGATTGGAGGATGGCAAATGTTGTGCCTTTGTTTAAAAAGGGCTGCAGGGAAAAGCCTGGGAACTACAGGTCAGTGAGCCTCACATCTGTGGTGGGTAAGTTGTTGGAAGGCATGTTGTGAGACAGGATCTACAGGCATTTAGAGACGCAATGACTGATTAGGGACAGTCAGCATGGCTTTGTGAGTGGAAAATCATGTCTCACAAATTTGATTGAGTTTTTTGAAGGGGTAACCAAGAAGGTAGATGAGATGAGGGTAGTGCAGTTGATGTTGTCTACATGAACTTTAGCAAGGCCTTTGACAAGGTACCGCATGGTAGGTTGTTGCTTAAGGTTAAATCTCACGGGATCCGGGGTGAGGTATCTAAATGGATACAAAATTGGCTTCTTGACAGAAGCCAGAGGGTGGTTGTAGAGAGTTGTTTTTCAAACTGGAGGCCTGTGAACAGTGGTGTGCCTCAGGGATCAGTGCTGGGTCTTCTGTTATTTGTCATTTATATTAATGATTTGGATGAGAATATAGGAGGCATGGTTAGTAAGTTTGCAGATGACACTAAGATTGGTGGCATAGTGGACAGTGAAGAAAGTTATCTCCGATTGCAACGTGATCTTGATCAATTGGGCCAGTGGGCTGATGATAGCAGATGGAGTTTAATTTAGACAAATGCGAGGTGATGCATTTTGGTAGATTAACCAGGGCAGGACTTACTCAGTTAATGGTAGGGCATTGGGGAGAGTTACAGAACAAAGAGATCTAGGGGTACATGTTCATAGCTCCTTGAAAGTGGAGTCACAGGTGGACAGAGTGGTGAAGAAGGCATTCGGTACACTTGGTTTAATTGGTCAGAACATTGAATACAGGAGTTGTTGAAGTTGTACAAGACATTGGTAAGGCCACACTTGGAATACTGTGTGCAGTTCTGGTCACCCTATTATAGAAAGGATATTATTAAACTAGAAAGAGTGCAGAAAAGATTTACTAGGATGGTACCGGGACTTGATGGTTTGAGTTACAAGGAGAGGTTGGATAGACTGGGACTTTTTTCTCTGGAGCACAGGAGGTTGAGAGGTGATCTTATAGAGGTCTATAAAATAATGAGGGGCACAGATCAGCTAGATCGTCAATATCTTTTCCCAAAGGTAGGGGAGTCTAAAACTAAAGGGCATAGGTTTAGGGTGAGAGGGGAGAGATACAAAAGTATCCTGAGGGGCAATTTCTTCACACAGAGAGTGGTGAGTGTCAGGAACAAGCTGCCAGAGGTAATAGTAGAGGCGGGTGCAATTTTGTCCTTTAACAAGCATTTAGATAGTTACGTGGATAAGATGGGTATGGAGGGATATGGGCCAAATGCGGGCAATTGGGATTAGTTTAGCGGTTTAAAAAAAAAGGGCGGCATGGACAAGTTGGGCCGAAGGGCCTGTTTCCATGCTGTAAACCTCTATGACTCTATAAGTGTCAGTATGCCAAGGCACACGTCCTCCCGACCTATCTCCACAGCTCACATCCTCCACCCTGTTACCAGACTCCTGTCTCTGTTCTCCCGACTCAGGAGTGAAAACTCAGACCCATTTATTATTGTCTGTGATCAAAAATTATTTTTCTGCGTCTGAGGTTAGTGTGAGTCCGTACCCTCGTGGTGATTTGTCCCAATGAGTAAGCAATTTCCGCCACAAGCTTTATTGAATTTAAAAATGAAGAAGTTTATTTATGATCGCAAGCTTGCCTTGGAGGTTTTAATGCAATGTTCCGCTGTTCTATCGGATACACAAAGAATGGATACAGATGAGCATAATAAGAATGTAATTACAAATTGAAATGATTCCAGTCTCTGTTCGAGCAGACCTATATTTTCTTAGCTAAGTTGGTGCTGTGGATGGAGAGGAGGTCAGATAAAAACAGATTTTCTTAATATGCTGCAAGTTTCCTGCAGTTGAGTGGCCAGAAGATTGGCTCTCTGGTGAACCTAAAGGTAAATAAAACAGGCTGGGAGAAAATTCCTTCTCCTTAATTCAAGGTATGGCTGTTTGGTCTTGGATGTGTGATTTTATAGCTGGCTTGATGGATTTTTATATGGTCTTTCAGATGGAATCTCTCATGATGTTTTTCTCACCCGATCAGCTGCTGCTGCAACTTTTTAAAAACCGGCACAAACATGGCTGGCTTGACTATGTGACCTATCCAGGTTCAAAGGCCTTTCCAAATAGGGTGGTGCGTTAGGCCAATGCACATCCTGTGTTGTGGCCTTTGCCACTTTGAGTGTTTTGAGACGAGGGCAACATCACAATAGAATAAGCGTCAATGAGACTCGTTTTCATGTCCCATGGCATGGTGACACGGTGGTTAGCACTGCTGCCTCACAGTGCCAGGGACTTGGGTTTGATTCCCAACTTCGGTTGTTGTCTGTGTGGAGTTTGCACGTTCTCCCCGTGTCTGTGTGGGCTTCCTCCGGGTGCTCCAGTTTCCTCCCCACAATCCGAAAGACATGCTGATTAGATGCATTGGCCATGCTAAATTTTCTCAGTGTACCCGAACAGGTGCTAGAGTGTGGCGACTCGGGGATTTTCACAGTAACTTCATTGCAGTGTTAATGTAAGCCTACTGTTGACATCAATAAATAAACATTAAAAACTGCTGGACAAGTGGACATAACTAAGAACTCTCATGGTACTAGCAGCCAGAGCTCAAAACAAGGAATTGGATGAGGATCTATGAGACTCTCCAGACAACAAACCAGACATCTCGGCCGGAACTCTGCCACATCACCTGGCATAGAATCGGAGCGGGCGAAGGTCCAACAACGGAAATATCCATTGACCTCAGGTGGGAATTTGCGGTCTTGCCCGAGTGAGACCATAAAAACCCGCCTCGAGCATTCACAGGCTTGAAATACGACCTCTGTTTCTCCCTCCACAGATGCAGCAGGACCTGCTGAGTAATTGCAGCATTTTCTATTTTTATTCCAAACATATCAGAGTAACTTTGCCTCTGGGGCGACGCTGGAAAACAAGCAATCTAACAATATTGAAATCAATGGAAATGAAGAGGATTGACGTCTAATCGGCGGCTGAATCGATATCCCTCGGTTTTACACTGTCACTCAAAGTCAAAATTACCTCTTCGCCACAAACCCATGGGCACAGGGGTTCCCTAATTCAGACAACACACTGACAGAAAGCCAAGACTCACTTACAATCTCTGTGGCAAGAGCAGGTTTGTCTCAAGAGGGCAGTCTGGAAGATAATTGTGTTTAAACTTTCTCCTCTTGCCTGCGTAATGATGCACTTTTCTATTTTCCTAGCGCACATAAAAAGCCGGTTTGAAGATTGCTATAAATATGGATATTTATTGCACTCTCCAAACTGACATCTGTTCACTAACACACGTTTTTAAGCTCAGAGAAAGGGTTGGTGTGAATTCTCCGACAGTTCAGGCCGGCTGGGTCTTTAGGTCCCATCAACAGTGGACCCCTGCCGTGGGGTGCAGTCAATGGAAAATCCCATTGACAGCAGCAGGGACCAGAAGATCCCACCACTGGCAAGTGACATGCAGCCCCTTGCCGCAAGAAACAGGCCACGGGGAGGCCAGAGAATCCACCCCCATATTATTTCTTGCAACTGGCCTCAGAAAGAAGCTGCTACTCCATCCCCCACGGGTGGCTAAGTAAGTTGGGACCAAGAGCTTATTTTTGTCAGTCAAGTTAAAGTAACAGAAGTGGCAGTGAAGCCCAAACTAGCAGCAACATAATCAGGGAGTCATATCATTATAAAACATGGATGACACAAACATTGGGGGAGCTGTGGATAGCGAGGAGGATTGTATCCTCAGACAATGGGATACAGACAGGCTGGAGACTTGGGCAGAGAATGGCAGATGGAAATTAATCCGGACAAATGTGAGGTGATGCATTTTGGAAGGTCTAATCGCAGAATCACAGAATACGACAGTGCAGAAGAGGCCCTTCGGCCCATCGAGTCTGCACTGACGCATGAAAGGCCCTGACCTGCCCACCTAATCCCACTTGCCAGCACTTGGCCCATAGCCTTGAATATTATGGCGTGTCAAGTATTCATCCAGGTACTTTTTAAAGGATGTGAGGCATCCCGCCTCCACCACCTTCCAAGGCAGCACATTCCAGACCGTCACCACCCTCTGGGTAAAAAACGTTTCCTCAAATCCCACCTAAATCTCCCACCCCTCACTTTTAACTTGTGTCCCCTCGTAACTGACTCTTCAACTAAGGGGAACAGCTGTTCCCTATCCACCCTGTCCATGTCCCTCATAATCTTGAAAACCTCAATCAGGTCACCCTCAGTTTTCTCTGCTCCAGAGAAAACAACCTAAGCCTATCTAACCTCTCTTCATAACTTAAATGTTCCATCCCAGGGCAACATCCTGGTGAATCTCCTCTGCACCCCCTCCAGTGCATTCACGTCCTTCCTATAATGTGGCAGAACTGCACATCGTACCCCAGCTGTGGCCTCACCAACTCCATCATGACCTCTCTGCTTTTGTAATCTATACCCCGATTGATAAAGGCGAGTATGCCGTATGACTTTTTCACCACCCTATTAACCTGCCTTTCCGCCTCCAGAGATCTATGGACAAACACGTCAAGGTCCCCTTGTTCTTCGGAACTTCCCAGTGTCAGACCTTTCAGAGTATACAGAGGTACCTCTCTTAATGCAGGAAAGAAGTAACCAGTAAATGGCGGAACGCTTTAGAAGCATTAACATACAGAGGGATCTGGGCATACAGAGATCCACAATTCCCTGAAAGTGGCAAGTCAAGTGGTTAAGGTGGTCAAGAAGGCGTATGGCATGTTTGCCTTCATTGGTCGAAGCATAAAGTATAAAATTTGGCAAGTCATGTTGCAGCTGCATAGAACTTTAGTTGAGCCACATTTGGAATACTGCCTACAGTTTCTGGTCACCATTCTACCAGAAGGGTGTAGAGGCTTTGCAGAGGGTACAGAAAAGGCTTACCAGGATATTGTCTGGTTTGGAGGGCATTAGCACTGAGGAGAGATTAGACAAACTTGATTTATTTCCATTTGAACATCGGAGGGGTGACCTGATAGAAGTTTACAAAATTATGAGAGGCATGGATAGAATGGATAGTCAGAATCTTTTTCCCAGGGCAGAAATGTCAATTACTAGGGGACATAGTTTCAAGGTAAAAGGGGAGAAAAGAGATGTGAAAGGCAAAATTTTATACAAAGGGTGGTGAGTGCCTGGAATGCGCTGCCAGAGGAGGTGGTAGAAGCAGATACAATAGCAACATTTAAGAACCATCTTGACAGATACAGGAATAGGCTCTGAATAGAGGGATTTGGACCGCGTTGAGGGAAAAGGTATTTAGCTTTGAAAGGCATCATTTGTCAGTGCAGACTTGATAGGCTAAAGGGCCTGTTCCTGTGCTGTATGGTTCTATGTTCTTTCTCTTTGGAAGGAGGTATTGGACAAGTCATTATTAAACTGGTGCTCTGCTGGATTTATCCAATTATTCTCACTCGCCTGCTCTTTCCCCATAGCCCTTCAAATATTTACCCAATTCCCTTTCGAGAGTTAGCATTGAATCTGCTCCCAGCGTCTTTCCAGGCTGTGAACTCCAGATCACAATGAATGCTTGTGCAAAAAGAAATGTTTTCTCATGTCATAGAACCATAGAAAATTACAGCTCAGAAACAGGCCTTTTGGCCCTTCTTGTCTGTGCTGAACCATTTTTTGCCTAGTCCCACTGACCTGCACTTGACCATATCCCTCCACACCCCTCTCATCCATGAACCCATCCAAGTTTTTCTTAAATGTTAAAAGCATTTACCACTTTATCCGGCAGCTCATTCCACACTCCCATCACTCTCTGCGTGAAGAAGCCCCCCCTAATATTCCCTTTAAACTTTCCCCCTTCACCCTTAACCCATGCCCCCTGGTTTTTTTCTCCCCTAGCCTCAGTGGAAAAAGCCTGCTTCCATTCACTCTATCTATACCCATCAAAATCTTATACATCTCTATCAAATCTCCCCTCAATCTTCTACGCTCCAGGGAATAAAGTCCCAACCTATTCAATCTCTCTCTGTAACTCAGCTTCTCAAGTCCCGACAACATCCTTGTGAACGTTCTCTGCACTCTTTCAACCTTATTTACATCCTTCCTGTAACTAGGTGACCAAAACTGTACACAATACTCTAAATTCGGCTTCACCAATGCCTTATATAACCTTACCATAACCATAACCTTGTCATCTTCAGTTCTTTAGCCAGTTACTTTAAATCTGGGACTCATGGCTACAGGTCCATTGGTCATTGGAGACCATTCCTTTTTATTTACTCTATCAAAAAGCATTCAATATTTTAAACATCTTTCGTTGGATCTGAAATGAAAGCAGAAAATGCTGGAATTGCTCAAAGGGAAGCCTGGTGCCTGGCTTGGGTTGTCAACTTTGGTCACTAGAGGTTACATCACGGGCCCTGCTGCTGCTGTTGGGTTACATGACCAATCTACAGTGTTTGATTATTCAGTGTTTGATTATGACTCTTTTTACCATTGACGCTCACTTTGCTTGATTAGTTATGCCTGGGCATGAGCTCAGAAAAGTGAACAAAGCGTTAGAAAGGGCTGGAAGCCTGGACTAGAATCAAAGAGTAGACATTTCAATAGAACCTGTTCCACATGCTACGATCGTAGGCCAGACCGCCAAGTTGTTGGGAAGAACCAGCTAGGGACGTTATGTTTAGAGTAGACAACGGGCAGAATTTTACCAAACTTTATCCGAGTATCAGGTTCTGACTGAAAACTGGCACGTATCTCCCCAGATGCATTGCCAGGTTTCCGGGCCAGTAAATCTGATGGTGCGCTTTATGCTGTCAGTCTGCCAGGCCAGGGCTTGATAGAGCCAGCACGGTCACACAGTGGCTAGCACTGCTGCCTCACAGTGCCAGGAACCTGAGTTCGATTCCGGCCTTGGGTGACTCTCTGTGTGAACTTTGCATGTTCTCCCTGAGTCTGCGTGGGTTTCCTCCAGGTGCTCCGGTTTCCTCCCACAGTCCAAGATGTGCAGGTTAAGTGGATTGGCTATGCTAAATTGTCCCTTAATGTCGGGGGTATTAGCAGGGTAAATACATGGGGTTACGGGGATAGGGTGGGATTATTGTCAGTGGAGACTCGATGGGTCTAATGGCCTCCTTTGCACTGTCGGGATTCTAGGATTCAATGAAGGCCTGTCCCACAGAGATCAGGGCGCCCTTTAAATTTGGTGCCCCAATCTCTCCAGATGCATTGCTGGGTTTCTGCCTTGTCTGTTCGATCTGATTTCAGTGGGCAGCATGGTGGCACAGTGGTTAGCACTGCTGCCTCACAGCGCCAGGGACCCGGGTTCGATTCCCGGCTTGGGTCACTGTCCATGTGGAGTTTGCACATTCTCCCCGTGTCTGCATGGGTTTCCTCCGGGTGCTCCAGTTTCCTCCCACAGTCTAAAGATGTGCGGGTTAGGTGGATTGGCCATGCTAAATTGCCCCTTAGTGTCGGGGGGATTAGCAGGGTAAATATGTGGTATGATGGAGATAGGGCCTGGATGGGATTGTGGTCAGTGTAGACTCGATGGGCCAAATGGGCCCCCTTCTGCACTGTAGGATTCTATGATTCTATCTCTGTGGAGCCAGCCTTCACTGAAATTTAACTCCCTCTCACCTGTCCCAACAGACACGGAGGGCAGCCCTCCCACCGTCCCCAACTTTCAAGGCATCAGGGGAGGTGAAGGCCCAGTGGTATTATCACTAGACTAGTAATCCAGAAACTCAGCGAATGTTCTGGGGACCTGCGTTCAAATCCCGCCACGGCAGATGGTGGAATTTGAATTCAATAAAAATAAATCTGGAATTAAGAATCTACTGATAACCATGAAACCATTGTCGATTGTTGGAAAAACCCGCCTGGTTCGCTAATGTCCTTTAGGGAAGGAAATCTGCCGTCCTTACTGGGTCTGGCCTACATGTGACTCCAGAGCCACAGCAATGTGGTTGACTCGCAACTGCCCTCTGAAGAAGGGCAACTAGAGCAATAAATGCTAAGTTTTAAGTTTATTTATTAGTGTCACAAGTAGGCTTACATTAACACTGCAATGAAGTTACTGTGAAAATCCCCTAGCTGCCACACTCCGGCGCCTGTTCGGGTACACTGAGGGAGAATTTACCATGGTCAATGCACCTAACCAGCACGTCTTCCGGACTGTGGGAGGAAACTGTAGCACCCGGAGGAAACCCATGCAGACATGGAGGGAACATGCAGACTCCGCGCAGACTGTGACCCAAGCTGGGAATTGAACCCAGGTCCCTGGTGCTGTGAGGCAGCAGTGCTAACCACTGTGCCACCGTGCCGCCCAGCCACCTAGCAATGCCCATGTCCCCGAATGAATAAAAAACCCTCCCCCACCACAGTGGTACTGGGTGCTCTTTTCCCCCACCCCACAACCACACAAGCATCGGGGGGCTCTTGGGACACTCACCCATTCTTTCATTGCATGCCATTTGAATGCTCCCTGTTACCACTTGGTTTCCAAAATTGATCAAATTGCATTAAGGTCTACAGTAGTAGAATGATTATTTTATTAATGGTCAATGACTGGAAGATATGCCTTGAAAGCACAACTTTTTCTCATTAATGATAATGGCTTGCTCGCCTTTTCTAAGATTCACGCGGCAGAACAGAAATTAAAGTATTTATCCTGCAGCTGCTCTGCCACCAAGATCTGAGTATCCTTTGTTCTGAGCTATTTAATCTTGAAAGGAAGTGCCTGAAAGAGAATTTGGTCCTGATGTGTTTAGATATTAAATGATATAGCAGTGCTATCTCACAGGAGAAAAAAAGGGACATGCATTAAAATTATATAAAGCGAAACTGAGGATAAAATGAAGGAAGACTATTTGTATAGACACTGGTCAACACTTCGAGAGGTCTCTTGGGTAAGTCAGTTGAGGCAGCTGTTATGCATGTTGGAGGCGTAGCCCCTTTAAGGGAATGGGTCACGTGACCCTGAGTGTCTGTCGATCTGCTGGATACACCCCAGTAGCCGAATGGACGGCACGTTGGCACAATGGTTAGCACTGCGGCCTCACAGCTCCAGGGACCGGGGTACAATTCTCGGCCTCGGGTCACTGTCTATGTGGAGTTTGCACATTATCCCCGTGTCTGCGTGGGTTTCCTCCGGGTGCTCTGGTTTCCTCCCATGCTCCAAAGATGTGCGGGTTAGGTTGATTGGCCATGCTAAATTGACACTTAGTGTCAGAGGGATTAGCAGGGTAAATGTATGGTCTTGCGGGGATAGGGCCTGGGTGGGATTGTTGCCGGTGCAGGCTGAACAGCTTTCTTCTGCATTATAGGGATTCTATGACACACAATAGCAGCAATCTTGGATTTACTCAGAATCACAGAATCCCTACAGTGCAGAAGGAGGATATTTGGCCCATTGAGTCTGCACTGTCTCTCTGAAAGAGCATTCTACCTAGTCCCACTCCCCTGCCTTATCCCTGTATCCCTGCACATTCTTTCTTATCAGATAGCGATCCAATTCCCTTTTGAATGCCTCGATTGAACCTGCCTCCAACACCCTCTTGGGAAGTTCATTCCAGACTTCAACCACCATCTGGGTGGAAAAAAAATTCCTCACATCACTTTAACTCCTTTTGCCCATTATTTTGAATCTGTGCACTCTCGATCTTGATGCTGTCTTGACTGGGAACAATTTCTCCCTATTTACTCTGTCCATATCCCTTAGGATCTTGAATACCTCTATCAAGTCTCTGCTTAGCCTTCTTTTAAGTTTAAGTTTGTTTATTAGTGTCACAAGTAGGCTTATGTTAACACTGCAATGAAGTTACTGTGAAAATCCCCCAGTAGCCACATTCTGGGCATCTGTTCAGGTACACTGAGGGAGAATTTAGCATGGCCGATGCACCTAACCAGCACATCTTTCGGACTAAGGGAGGAAACCAGAGCACCCGGAGGAAACCCACGCAGATGCAGGGAGAATGTGCAGACTCCACACAGACAATGACCCAAGCCGGGAATCGAATCCGGGTCCCTGGCACCGTGAGGCATCAGTGCTAACCACCGTGCCACCTTTTTCTCCAAGGAAAGCAAATTAAATAAACAAATAAAGCTGATGTGACTGGTGATTAGTCTTTTCCCTGTTATTGGGAAGTTACTGGGTTCAAAATGGCTGCCACATTGGCAGGTGCACTCCACAGCAATTCGTTCCAAAGAAATGTTCTGAGGGGATCTTGTAAAGGGGGAGAAACGCTCCACTAACAGGAGGTTCGGTAATCAAAGCGCACAGGTTTAAGACAATTGGTGAACGGACAAGTGGGAAGATGAAGTGAACTTTTCTTACGCAATGGTGGATTGTTATGATCTGGAACTTGCTGCTTGGAATATTGATGGAAACTGATTCATAGAATCATAGAAAATAGGACCAGGAGGAGGCCATTCGGCCCTTCAAGCCTGCTATACTATTCTTAATGAGCATGGCTGATCATCCAACTCAATAGCCAGATCCCGCCTTCCCCCCATATCCTTTGATCCCTTCAGTCTCAAGTGCTATATCTAACTGCTTCTTGAAAACATGTTTTGGCCTCAACTACTTTCTAAGGTAGTGAATTCCAAAGGCTGATCACTCCCTGGGTGAAGAAATTTCTCTTAAAATCTCTGTCCTAAACAATCTACTCTGTATCCTGAGACCGCGACTCCTCATTATGGACTCCCCCACCATCGGGAACATTTTTCTTGCACCTACCCTGTCTAGTCCTGTTGGAATTTTATAGGCTTCATTACTCGCTTTCAAAATGTAATTGGGAGACCCACACTGGAAGGGAAAAGATGATGCCAGCTTAAGGAGCAGCGGTGGCACAGTGGTTCGCGCTGCTGCATCACAGCGCCAGGGACCCGGGTTCAATGCCGGCCGTGGGTGACTGTTCTTGTGAAGTCTGCACGTTCTTCCCGTGTCTGCGTGGGTTTTCTCCGGGTGTTCTGGTTTCCTCTCACAGTCCAAAGATGGGCAGGTTAAGTTGATTGGCCATGGTGCCAGGGGAATTAGTGAGGTAAATGCATGGCGTAAGACCTGGGTGATAGTTGTCAATAGGCTGAATGGCCTCCTTCTGCACTGCAGGGATTCTATGTTCTTATCAGGGGAGTAAAACAACTTGGATGTCGCTTGCGAAGAATTGGCACAGCAGACTGGGCTGAATGACCTTACATATCGTATTAATCTGTGATTCGAAAATATGCTTCAAAGAGTTTTCTTAAGATACATAAGCCATTTTGCATCCTCCAAAATTACACTGGTCTAAGAACTTGTTCTTTTTAACTGTTGCCTAATTCAATTACATTGAGACTCAGTGGAAGAGAGATGGGTCATTACAAGCAATCTAGTCAAATAATTGATGCCTTGCCATTCCTGCCATTGCAGTAAGTGCAGACTCCAGCCAGACTTCCGAATGCAAATTGTCTGTGGTCAGCTCGGATGTCAATCAGCAGTCACTAAATGAAAGGCTTTAGTCTTTCTGAATGTCACCAGGAAGTCACTTGCATCAGGAAATGCATTTTGATAAAGTTCACTCTGCTAGATTAGGTTAGGGAGTGCAGTGGCTCTCTGAAAGTTCAATCAGAATGCTGGAAAAGCAGCTGGGTGATATTATTCCCAGCAAGTCCATGCTTTTGTTAAAGGCAAGATGTGAGGAATTTCGACAGGAGAATGTTTGCACAATGCTATCACCGAAAGCTTCTTTGCCTTTAAACCAGCTTTAAACCATAACACATATGGTAATTTATCCAAAACCCGCCTAAGTGCCCTTACTGCCTTGTGTTTCTACTCTCCAGTATCTCACCCGATGGTCCAAATTGTGACCTTAGAAAGCTGATCATTCAGCTGCATCAGGCAATGCTTCCGTGTCTGGTCTGTCTCACCAGACATTTGTTGGCCATTCAGTCGAGGGAGCCAATTTTGGAGAATAAAGTTGTCTAAGAATGTTCCAACTCTGTGACCATGTTCCTGTATTATTCCTGGATGGCACAGTGATTTTTAATTTGATTTTGATTTGATTTATTATTGTCACATGTATTAACATACAGTGAAAAGTATTGTTTCTTATACAGACAAAGCATACTGTTCATCGAGAAGGAAATGAGAGAGTGCAGAATGTAGTGTTACAGTCATAGCTAGGGTGTAGAGAAAGATCAACTTAATGCAAGGTAAGTCCATTCAAATGTCTGGCAGCAGCAGGGAAGAAGCTGTTCTTGAGTCAGTTGGTACGTGACCTCAGACTTTTGTATCTTTTCCCAAAGGAAGAAGGTGGAAGAGAGAATGTCTGGGGTTTGTGGGGTCCTTAATTATGCTGGCTTCTTTGCCGAGGCAGCGGGAAGTGTAGACAGATTCAATGGCTGGGAGGCTGGTTTGCGTGATGGATTGGGCAATATTCATGATCTTTTGTAGTTTCTTGCGGTCTTGGGCAGAACAGGAGCTGTACCAAGCTGTGATACAACCAGAAAGAATGCTTTCTATAGTGCATCTGTAAAAGTTGGTGAGAGTCATAGATGACATGCCAAATTTCCTTAGTCTTCTGAGAAAGTAGAGGTGTTGGTGGGCTTTCTTAACTATAGTGTCGGCATGAGGGGACCAGGACAGGTTGTTGGTGATCTGAAAACCTAAAAACTCGAAGCTCTCAACCCTTTCTACTTCATCCCCATTGATGGAGACAGGGGCATGTTCTCCTTTACACTTCCTGAAGTCGATGACAATCTCTTTCGTTTTGTTGACATTGAGGGAGAGATTATTGTTGCTGCACCAGTTCACCAGATTCTCTATCTCATTCCTGTACTCTGTCTCGTCATTGTTTGAGATCCGACCCACTACGGTGGTGTCGGCAGCAAACTTGAAAATTGAATAGGAGGCGAATTTGGCCGCACAGTCATAGGTGAAAAAGGAGTAGAGCAGGGGACTGAGAACACAGCCTTGTGGGGCACTGGTGTTGAGGATGATCATGGAGAAGGTGTTGTTGCCTATCCTTACTGATAGTGGTCTGTGAGTTAGGAAGTTCAGGATCCAGTCGCAGAGAGATGCCGAGGCCCAGGCCACGGAGTTTGGAGATAAGTTTCGTGGGAATAATAGTGTTGAAGGCTGAGCTGTAGTCAATAAATGGGAGAATGACATAGGTGCCCTTGTTATCTCGGTGTTCCAGTGACACAGTGGTTCGCACTGTTGTCTCACAGTGCCAGGGGCCTGATTCAATTCTGGCCTCGGGTCACTGTCTGTGCGGAGTCTGCACATTCTCCCCGTGTCTGAGTGGGTTTCCTCAGGGTGCACCGGTTTCCTCCCACAGTCCAAAGATGTGCAGGTCAGGTTGATTGGCCATGCTAAAATTGTCCCTTAGTGTCAGGGGGGTTGGCAGGATAAATAATGTAGGGTTACGGGGATAGGGCCTGGGTGGGATTGTGGCCAGTGCAGACTCGATAGGCCAAATGGCCTCCTTCTGCACTGTTGGGATTCTATGATTCCATAATTATTGTTCAACAACAATTAGACACAGTAACTGGATCTCAGCTCAGAGCTAACTCAAGGTCTTATTGTATCACTCCGATTACTACTTGAGGTGAGATTTGCTGATTTGGTACAAACCAGGGGATTGGTGGCTTCTGTCACATAGAATCCCAACAGTGGAGAAGGAGGCCATTCAGCCCATCGAGTCTGCACCCACTCTCCGACAGATCACAGTTTATTATCACAGGACTCCTCTTCAAATTATTCCATCTTCCTTCTCTACTAATACTGTGCAATATCCTGCATCTACCTCTGCTAGCACTAATATATTCACTGTCATCCCTTAAGAAATAATTGTATATATATATATATATATATATATATATAGCTCTTTCCACTATCTCAGGACATTCCAAAGCACTTTACAGTCAATCGAGCATGAATGAATCTATGATGTGGGACACACTGCAAGGCCCCAGAATCAGCAATGTGATAATGACCAAATAATTCATTTTCAGAGACATTCAACCCTCCTGATATTCCTCAAAATGGTGCGATGGGATATTTCATATCCAGCAGAAAGGGCAGACAACGCCTCAGTTTAAAGAATGACAATGCAGCACTCCCTTGGTGTTGCAAGGGAGGGGCACTGCTTAAGGGGCGGAATAAGGGGCGGAATTTTCCCATCCCACCCACCACGGAGGGATCAGGCAGATCGGGGTCAAACCATGCAAAGGTCCGTTGACCTCAGGTGGGAATTTCCGGCCACGTGTCGAGCGTAGCCGGAAAATCCAGCCCAAAGAGTTTCCAGTTTAAGACAGATACGAGGAGGGGTGTCTTCCCTCAGAGGGTGAATACCGTGTGAAATTCTCTTTCCCCAGTGAGCTGTGGAGGCTGGATCAGTGAATATATTCAAAGCTGAGCTGGACACAGATTTCTGCTTAACAAGGAAGTCAAAGGTTAAGTTGCAGACAGAGAAGTAGAGTTGAGGCTACAATCAGCCATGACCTTGTAGAATGTGGGAGCAAGCTTGAAGGACCAAATAATCTTCTCCTGCTCCTATTTCTTAATCTTATGATCTAGTGGGGGATTCAGTAAGCTGAACGTCAATGGGAAATGGTTAGAGAGGGCCATGACCATGCATTTGTGTGGCAATAGTGTTAGTTATGATGTGGAGATGCCAGCGTTGGACTGGGGTAAACACAGTAAGAAGTCTCACAACACCAGGTTAAAGTCCAACAGGATTATTTGGTAGCAAAAGTCACTCGCTTTCGGAGCGCTCGCTGCTCCTTCGTCAGGTGAGTGGGATTTCAGTTCACAAACAGGGCATATAAAGACACAAACTCAATTTACAAAATAATGGTTGGAATGCGAGTCTTTACAGTTAATCAAGTCTTAAAGCTACAGACAATGTGAGTGGAGAGAGGGTTAAGAACAGGTTAAAGAGATGTGTATTGTCTCCAGCCGGGACAGTTAGTGAGATTTTGCAAGCCCAGGCAAGTCATGGGGGTTACAGATAGTGTGACATGAACCCAAGATCCCGGTTGAGGCCGTCCTCATGTGTGCGGAACTTGGCTATCAGTCTCTGCTGCGCTGTCTTGTGTCGTGAAGGCCTCCTTGGAGAACGCTTACCCGAAGATCAGAGGCCAAATGCCCGTGACTGCTGAAGTGTTCCCCAACAGGAAGAGAACACTCTTGCCTGGTGATTGTTGAGCAGTGTTCATTCATCCGTTGTCTTGGCGTCTGCATGGTCTCCCCACTGTACCATGGGATGTCCTTTCCTGCAGCGTATCAGGTAGACAATGTTGGCCAAGTTGCAAGAGTATGTACCGTGTACCTGGTGGATGGTGTTCTCACGTGAGATGCTGACTAATAATGTTAGTTGACAGAGCTGCTATCTTTTCTGTTAAGGTTATAAACTGGAACCTCGTTTACCTGCTGGTTCAAGTGTGCTGTGTAGAAAATCAGGGTATTTCTCCTAATGACCTGGAAAGCATTCTTCTTTCAAAACACCATCACTGCAGAGTAACTAAACGTTCAGTTGAGTTGCATATTGTGGGTTTGTGCTATGTACAAATTAGCTTCGTCTTTCCACTTTGGAAGTAATTCCTTCACTGCAAAGTGCCATGGGATGTCCTTGGGATGTAAAAATCACTGCAGAAGCTCTTTAATCAATCTTTGTGTGAAGAAATGTTTCCTGATGATGCCGCCTCACCCTGAAGTCATGGATTAACTGGAAAGCAGTGCTCTTAATTTAACTGGACTATTCCACTTAGTGTTTTCCAATGATAGCTTGTTGAATTAAAAGCCTATTGTCTTTAGTGCTTGAGCAGTGATTGTACCGGATGATCAGCTACTTTGCCTGACTTTACTGCTCAGTGATTTTCCTCTATGAACTGGTATGAGCAGCCCAGTGTTTAGCGTTTGGGGAAGTAAATGGATGCTAAGAATATCAAAGCCTGAGCTGAATTGGATTGTCTGATTAGATTCTGCTTAATATAAAGGTCGCTGTCTTTGTTTAGGAGACTGGGTGAGTTGCTGCATTGCATCTTGTACAGTTAGTGTGATGACAATAACCTCTCCCTCAATGTCAACAAAACTAAGGAGATAGTCATAGACTTCAGGAAGCATAAAGGAGAACATGCCCCTGTCTACATCAAAGGGATTGAAGTAGAAATGGTCAAGAGCTTCAAGTCTTTAGGTGTCCAGATCACCAACAATCTGTTCTGGTCCCTCCACGTGGACACTATCGTTAAGAAAGCCCACCAACGACTCTACTTTCTCAGGAGACTAAGGAAATTTGGCATGTCCGCTACAACTCTCACTAACATCTACAGATGCACCCCAGGAAGCATTCTTTCTGGTTATATCACAGCTTGGTATGCCCCTGCTCTGTCCAAGACCACAATAAATTACAAAGGGTCGTGAACGAAGCCCAGTCCATCACGCAAACCAACCTCCTATCCATTGACTCCGTCTACACTTCCTGCATCGGAAAAACAGCCAGCATAATCAAGGATCCCACGCACCCCGGACATTCTCTCTTCCACCTTCTTCCATCAGGAAAAAGATACAAAAGTCTGAGGTCACGTACCAACCGACTCAAGAACAGCTTCTTCTTTGCTGCTGTCAGACTTTTGAATTAACCTATCTTGCATTAAGTTGATCTTCCTCTACATTCTGCACTCTCTCCTTTTCTTCTCTATGAACGGTATGCTTTGTCTGTTTAGTGCGCAAGAAACAATACTTTATGTTAATACATGTGACAATAATAAATGAAATGAAATCAAATCAAATCACACAGCCTCCCCCAGCTCTGCCGATTGTTGTGATTTAACAGACCTCGTAGTAATGGAAAATGAACATCTTTGTTACTTTGCCAATGAAATGGGCCTCTAGTTAATATTAAACATTGACGTTTCCTGTTACCACACCACATTCAATACAATTTATGTTAAAATAGTAGGACAATAGTTCCCCTGCTGGCTGAGTAAGAGCATTCTGCAGGGTTACAGAAAGTAACAGGCTGCTCCCCAGTCTGTGCCATTCAGTCAGTCAACATTTGGACACCAAGGGGTAAAGATTTAGACCCATTTTTAGGCGCTGGGGCTGCAGGGTGCAATCAGTGTGTCTGAATGGTGAGGTGGGAATGCATTAGGTAACAGTCAGAGGTGAAGCATCAGCTCCTGAAACTCATCAAAGGCATTACATGTAAGTCAATGTGATGGCAAACATTGAGAAAGCAATCACCGGCAAGCTCCCGAGATTGGACACTTCACAGCAAAGTAGCCGAGGTAATCAATGACTTTCTACCTTACCTCGTCAGTGACGTCAACTCAAAATGACATAAGTGGACATAAATCTCCCGCTTGTGTGATGTGCTCAAATAAATACTGTTACTCCCGATCTGATGTTTAACAGCTACCTGGCTTCCTATTCAATGGGACTGAGAGTCGGGGGCCAGTCCTGATGAAACAGACACCTCATAGTTTGACCCTTAGAAATGGGAAAGCGGCAGAGTTAATTCACATTCTCTTGATCTTAATATGCCGAGCTGACTCAAGAACAGCTTCTTCCCTGCTGCTGTCAGACTTTTGAATGGACCTACCTTGCATTAAGTTGATCTTTCTCTACGCCCTAGCTATGACTGTAACACTACATTCTGCACTCTCTCATTTCCTTCTCTATGAACGCTATGCTTTGTCTGTGTAGCGCGCAGCAAACAACACTGTTCACTGTCTACTAATACATGTGACAATAATAAATCAAATCAAATCAAAAAATGAGTCTAAAAGTAATTGAGTTGCTTCAATAACTTTCTTTGCTTTTTAGATTAAATCGTGCAACTGTCAGTGTGATATGATGATATGATTCCCTCAGTCTTAACAGATTAGAAAAGTGCGTTCTTTACCAGACTGCGGCACAGTGGTGTGATCAGCACTGCTGCCTCACAGCGCCAGGGACCCGGGTTCGATTCCGGTCTTGGGTGACTGTCTGTGTGGAATTTGCGCGTTCTCCCCGTGTCTGCGTGGGTTTCCTCTGGGTGCTCCAGTTTCCTCCCATGGTCCAAAGATGCGCGGGTCAGGTTGATTGACCATGCTAAATTGTCCCTTAGTGTCAGGGAGGGTAAATATATGGGGTTAGGGGAATAGGACCTGGGTGGGATTGTGGTCGGTGCGGGCATGATGGGCCAAATGGCCTCCTACTGTACAGCAGATTCTAGGCGCTGCATTCAGAACACCGAGGTGATCTGTCTCTTCCATTCCTGATATTTTAGGATGAGATTCTCCCATTTTGAGACTATGCAGTGGGGAGTGAAGCCTTCCCCATTAGCCAGAATGGTGGGATCCTACCCCCCCAACCCCAGACACAGCACTGATTCTGTACCTGGGACCTCATTGATTATGCACGGGCGAGTTTTCCTCCGAATCAGCTGGCGGTTGGACAGCTGAATCGTCCTCCCGCTGTCAGCTGGCACGTTTGAAGGTCCCAGCACCACATTGAAATACCCGCCCCGCACACTCGCATCCCTCTCTCCAGCACGCCTGCCTTCACCAGACCATGCAGGATGTCTGGACCTGGAAGCGGAAGGCGAGGAGCCTCAAGAAGACAGCGGCACTGGCTTTCAGCGTCTGGGCCCTTGAGGCCCTCACTCAGGGAGCACATTTTATCACAGAAATATCTGCACCATCACAATCTGTTTTGTGTTCATCTGAACCATCCCTAATGTACCACATGAACAGGCACTGACCCCGAACCTGCGGTCTGCATGCATCTCCTTTGTTTGTCTGCGTTTCATGCAACCTTGTTGGAGTCCAGTTCCCCTGCCCTCCATCTTACCCCTGCATTCCCTTGCTTGTCCTCTTCATCCAGGTTCTTATCCCTCTGTCTGCCATCGTGAGCCCTCACTCTTCCCCTATCCACCCTCCTTGCCCAGCCTTCATTCCACCTTGTGCCCCCCCTTGTCTTTGTCAGACCACCCGGTCTCACCGCACATCTTACCCCAGTTAAACTTCAGACCTTTATTGTGGTGGCTGCTTGAGTCCCATAGCACAATGCTGTCCAGATGGACACTGCTGTATGGCACCTGGAGGAAGGAGATCCCTGTACCCCCCACAACCCCAAGCGCAGCACTGACTCGAGATGACGACAAAGAAGGATCCATGGGTCCAGTAATATGGTGCTGTCCAGAAAGACCAGCTTGGCATGGAGCCAGTCTGCCTGGGCATCACAAGCAGCGCAGCACTCTGGCAGACAGTTGCTGCACTTATCCCGAACTCTTGAGGTGGCACAATGGTTAGCACTGCTGCCTCACAGTGCCAGGGACTCAGGTTCGATTCCTGGCTTGGGTCACTGTCCGTGTGGAGTCTGCACGTTCTCCCCGTGTCTGCGTGGGTTTCCTCCAGGTGCCCCAGTTTCCTCCAACAGTCCAAAGATGTGCTGGCTAGGTGGATTGGCCATGTTAAATTGCCCCTTAGTGTCAGGGGGACTAGGAGGTTAAATACATGGGGTTACGGGGATAGGGCCTGGGTGGGATTATTGTCGGTGCAGGCTCGATGGGCCGAATGGCCTCCTTCTGCACTATAGGATTCTATGATTCTATTCTATAATTCTGGTGAACAGAGGACCACCTTGTGCATGTCATTCATTAGCAATTGGGTTTCAGGCCGATGTAATTTCCTGCTGACATGATGCAAGATTAGGAGGCATAATGAGCCCCATGAGAGGTAAATGAATGTAAATGGCGTCCATGCCACTAGCCTGCAGGAAAAACCGACCAGTTATTAACCTCCCATTGAGAGAATTACGATGCGATTTTACCCTGGCGGGTTTCTGAACTTTTGTCTCCCGCTAGATTCTCCACTCATGCCCACCACTAAACCCACCACTTTGTGGGGCAGCACGGTGGCACAGTGGTTCACACTGCTGCCTCACAGCGCCAGGGACCCGGGTTCGATTCTCGGCCTGTGGTCACTGCCTGTGTGGAGTTCTCCCCGTGTCTGCGTGGGTTTCCTCCGGGTGCTCCGGTTTCCTCCCACAGTGCAAAAGACGTGCTGGTTAGCTGCATTGGCCATTCTAAATTCTCCCTCAGTATAACCCGAACAGGTGCCGGAGTGTGGCGACCAGGGGATTTTCACAGTAACTTCATTGCAGTGTCAATGTAAGCCTACTTGTGACACTAATAAATAAACTTAAACTTAACCACGAGTGGAATTATAGAACAATAGAATCATGGGAATGGGAGAATTCAGGCCTTATCTTCTTGGGCATGTTTCCTCACATTCGGCCAACACTGAACATTTGTTTCTGATTTGCTTAAAGGCATGGTTCTCTCTTTAACC
Organism: Mustelus asterias; assembly: GCF_964213995.1. Classification (NCBI taxonomy): domain Eukaryota; kingdom Metazoa; phylum Chordata; class Chondrichthyes; order Carcharhiniformes; family Triakidae; genus Mustelus; species Mustelus asterias. The sequence goes on from NC_135817.1 coordinate 80,526,902, forward strand.
AATCTTCGTTCGCTGTTTGAGTAGTCATCCCTCTCAAGATGTTACTCACAAGCTCATCAGGATTCTCTTCGGTCATTGTTACCTACACCCTGTGCATAAACACAGTTCTCAACAGCAGCTCTGCCTACCCTTGGCACGTCACATCATCTGTTCCAAGGTCTTAAGCTTTCTCATTGATAGTTTTTGTAAAGCTCCGGTTAACTCCTGTTGTAAATAAGTTGCAAAAATGTACTCTATGATTTTGCTGCCTATAATATTCCGTCCAAGAAATGTCAACACATCAAAAGTGAGAGATCGCAAGGAACTACAAAAGGTTGTGAACGTAGCCCAATCCATCTCGCAAATCCATTGACTCTGTCTACATTTCCCGCTGCCTCGGCAAAGCAGCCAGCATAATTAAGGACCCCGGACATTCTTTCTTCCACCTTCTTCTGCCGGGAAAAAGATACAAAAGTCTGAGGTCACGTACCAACCGACTCAAGAACAGCTTCTTCCCTGCTGCTGTCGGACTTTTGAATGGACTTACCTTGCATTAAGGTGATCTTTCTCTACACACCAGCTATGACTGTAACATTACATTCTGCATTCTCTTGTTTCCTTCTCTATGAACAGTATGCTTTGTCTGTATAGCGTGCAAGAAACAATACTTTTCACTGTATGTTTATACATGTGACAATAATAAATCAAATCAAATCAAATCAAAGATTATACACAACATGAAAGACTTAAGAGGCTGGGGCTCATTTCTTGAGAAAAGATAAGGCTGACGGGTGACCCGCTGGAGATATCTCAAATTCTGAAAGGCTTTGATAGGTGTGACAGGGAGATGTTGTTGGGGGATTCATGACTGTCTATGGTTTTAATTCGTCACACCAATATTTTCAGTCCCGATGCTTGTGTAAAATACTCCTGCTTTTAAAGGGTTAAAACTGCATTTGCAGATAGTTTGTTTTTGGTGATGTTGGTTGAGGGATGAATATTGGCCTGGGTGGCTGGGAGAACTGCCCTGCTCTTCTTCGAAAAGTGATGTGAGATTGTTAACATCTACCTGGGCATGTTGGCGGAGTCTCATGAAACATCGCATTTAAAAGGACAGTGGAAAACATGTACAATGTCAGCAATAACTTGGTGTGTACATTCAGTGATATTCCGCTTTCCATAGATAGACAAGTGGATAAACTTAAATCATAGAATTCTTAATGTGCAGAAGGAGGCCATTCAGCCCATCGAGACTGCACCGACCACAATCTTGCCCAGCCTCTACCCCTTAGCTCCACGTATTGACCTTGCTTATCCCCCTGACATTAAGGGGTAATTTAGCATGGCCAGTCAGCCTAACCCGCACATCTTTTAGACTGTGGGAAGAAACCGGAGCACCCGGAGGAAACCCACGCAGACACAGGGAGAAAGTGCAAACTCCACACAGACAGTTACCCAAGCCTGGAATATGTGTTTTAGAATCATAGAATCTACGGTGCAGAAGGCGGCCATTTGGGCCATCGAGTCTGTACCGACCACAATCCCACCCAGGCCCCACCCCATTCATTTACTCTAGCTAATCTCCCTGACACTAAGGGGCAATTTAGCAATCCACCTAACCTGTACTGTGGACTGTGGGAGGAAACCCACGCCGACACGAGGAGAATGTGCAAACTCCACGCAGACAGTGACCTGAGCCGGGAATCTGTGTTTTGATTTAATTGATTCATTTACAGAACATAGGCTTCACAGTTAAGGTCATCATCCAGTGGCCATCCCTGTTAGCAGCATGGAAAAGAATTTCATACCAATATTAATTGTGACTGTTACTAAATTTCATGCTGAACAATTTGAACCTCTGCATAATTTCAATTAAGGCTGATTCGTCACTCCGAGCAGGCTGGATCCTAATGTGCAAGTTATGGTCACGCTGGAACTATATAAAACATTGGTTAGGCTACAGCGAGAGTATTGTGCGCAGTTCTGGAACCTACATTATAGGAGAGATGTGATAGCACTGGAAAGGGTGCAGAGGAGATTTACCAGGATGTTGCCTGGGCTGGAGAGTTTTAGTTATGAAGAGAGATTGGATAGACTGGGGTTGTTTCTCTTGTAGCAGGGGATACTGAGGGGGGACATGGTTAAAATGTATAAAATTATAAGGGGCATAGATAGAGTAGACAGGAAGAAACCTTTCCTCTTGGTGGAGGGATCAATAACCGGGGACATAGATTTAAGGTAAAGGGCAGGAGGTTTAGAGGGCGTGTGAGGAAAAACTGTTTCACCCAGAGAGTGGTGGGGGTCTGGAACTCACTGCCTGAAAGGGTGGTGGAGGCACATTTAAGTACTGTTTAGATGTGCACTTGTGTTGCTAATGCATACAGGGCTATGGACCAAGTGCTGGAAAATGGGATTAGAAAGTTAGGTGGTTGTTTTTGACTGGCGCAGACTCATTGGGCTGAAGGGGCTTTTTGCTGTGCTGTAGAACTCTATGACTCTATGGGGGGATCTTACCTTCTTATCCCACTGGTTGATGGGTGAGGTGAGCCGGTAAGATCGCGAGGTAGGTGAACAATAGAGTTTGTGGTCGATTTCATGCTTATTGTGATCTTACCATCACCGGATATCTGGCAAGATCAGCCTATCTAAGGCTTATCAGCCTCGGAATTTAAATATTATTCGTGAGCCTGAGTCGGAATTGTCCGGGCTGACTTGCCTTTGTGGCCTCACTGGTGTAGGTCCTCACCGGCAAGGATCACGTATGGTCCCCTCAATGAGGACCTGGCGTGATGGCCTCGCCTGTAGAACCAGAGGCTATTGAGGCCCCCTGGGAAGTTAGGGGCAGGGGGGTGCCTCTTGAGCACTGGGCAATGTAATGGGAATAGTTCCTACTTGGTGGGGCGGGGCCTGAAGGGGCGGTGCCTAATGGGCAGGGCCTAAGGGGAGGCGGGAAGGGGGACGCTGCACACTCAGCAACTGGGATCGTATGGGGAGGGGGGACGCTGTACATTCTGCATCCAGCATTCAACTTGGGGGGAGGGGTGGGGGGTGGAGAGGGCAGTGAATATTAAAGATTCCACCCCCTCCCCACTGCAGACCCCCCAGGTTTGGGCAGTCAACATGGATATAGAATCGTAGTTGGACTGTGCAGACCCCAGGTGATCTGATCGGAACTCCCGAGACATAGTGAGGTACGACCTTGGCGAAACAGAGAAGTGAGTTATTTTGTTCAAGAGACTCACAGGAGATAACTCACAGACAGTAGGTCAGCCATCTTAATGGTCTTTGTTCAGACGAGAAATCCAATTCAAAAATAATAAATAGCAATAAGGATTGAAGAGTCTACAGTTTTAGGTTCTGTTCTGCCACCGGTCCCACAGCACCTTTTGAAAGAAGAGTAGAAAAGAAATCCAACATTACTACACCAGTTTGCCTGTCTATTGCTGTTTGTTGGACCTAATTGTATGTAAATTTGTTGCTATATTTCCTACAACAGTGTCGATACTTCAGAGATACTTCATTGACTGTGAGGGGCTCTGGGACATCCAGAGGTTGAGAAAGGTTTTATATCAATGCATATTTTTCCTTCTTTACTTTATTGTGGAACCTGTCCAAGTTATATTCTATCAATTTCAATGATAGAGCGCAAAATCATAGAGTCCCTACAGTGCAGAAAGAGGCCATTCGGCCCATCGAGCCTGCACCAACAACTATCCCACCCAGGCCCTATCCCCGTCACACCAGGTCTTTACCCTGCTAGTCTCCCTGACACAAAAGGGCAATTTAGCATTGCCAATCCACCTAACCCGCATATCTTTGGACTGAGGGAGGAAACCGGAGCACCCGCTGTTCATCCAGCGGTAAGGATACTTCAGTTGCAAGCAATAAAAGAACTACACAAAGTATATATAAAAATGTTGAATAAAAAAGCTTCATTATACCAACACTCAGGCCATGCCTTGAGACACACAAGTGACAATCCCCATCAGTATTCTATTTATACCGGGTCAGCTGGTCACCACATCATTTTGCCATTGGTTACATTGTCTACCGTGTCAGTTGACCCTCACAGCATGTTACTATTGCTTACATTATAATAGATTCCAATGTTATCATTTTTTATACTATAACACCCGAGCGAAACCCACGCAGATACAGGGAGAATGTGCAGACTCCACGCAGACAGTCACCCAAGGCCAAAATCGAACCTGGGTCCCTGGCGCTGTGAGACAGCAGTGCTAACCACTGTGCCACTGTGCCCGCCCACGGAACCTTAGCGCGTAAGTTGATCCATTCTGCCTGATCACGGAGAAGAATTTAGCCCACCACATCTCGATAAAACAAGGATGAGACAGGCACTGGCACAATGGACCCAATGGCCTCCTTCAGCATGATACCATTCTAAAGCATGAGCCATCGCAAGTATGAGTTATACCAAGTGAAATGAGATCAACATTCAGGAAAACTATTGTCTGATTCTAAACTTTAATCTTGAGCATATTTCTTTAAGTGTACACAAACTTCAAAAGCTGTTAAAAAGGACAGAATCAATCAACAAAATTACTACTTTAGTGAAACTTCACCACAAATACATTTTTGATGTAATTTATATGAATCACTGGAATATGCTGCTGACTGTGCGTCCAAATTGAGGACAAACCTCAATCAGCAACAGAATAATTTAGTTCCGTTAACAATGAGGCTGGAAGTGTTTCATTTTCGGTTTAGACGGGGATACATTGGTGAAGTTATTAAAGGAAAGCAAAGGCATTTTCTGCTGGAACACAATTTGTTTCCAATTCCGACTTTCATTGTCATTTTGTCAAAAACAAAAGCCTTTACATGTTGTATGAGACGCCCGAAATGCAAAGTTCAAGATGCTGTGGAATCTGTTTGAATCCTTCTGCTGATTAAATTGAAATAACAATATTGTGTAATTTGGAATATTCATAGAATCCCTACAGTGCAGAAGGAGCCCATTTGGCCCATCGAGCCTGCACCAACAACAATCCCACCCAGCCCCTATTCCTGTAACCCCACGTACTTACCCTGCTAATCCCCCTAAAGGGCAATTGAGCCTAGTCAAGTTAGCCCGCACATCTTTGGAGTGTGGGAGGAAATGGGAGCCACACGGAAGAAACCCACACAGACACGGGGAGAACATGCAGACTCCACACAGATGTCAACCAAGGTTGGAATTGAATCCGGGTTCCTGGCGCTGTGAGGCAGCAGTGCTAACGACTGTGCCACCGTGCCGCCCCAACTGAGTATCATAGTCATAGAGTCATAGAGGTTTACAACATGGAAACAGGCCCTTCGGCCCAACTTTTCCATGTTGCCCTTTTTTTTAAACCCCTAAGCTAGTCCCAATTGCCCGCATTTGGCCCATATCCCTCTATACCCATCTTACCCATGTAACTATCTAAATGCTTTTTAAAAGACAAAATTGTACCCGCCTCTACTACTACCTCTGGCAGCTTGTTCCAGACACTCACCACCCTCTGTGTGAAAAAATTGTCCCTATGGACCCTTTTGTATCTCTCCCCTCTCACCTTAAACCTATGCCCTCTAGTTTTAGACTCCCCTACCTTTGGGAAAAGATATTGAATATCTAGCTGATCTTTGCCCCTCATTATTTTATAGAATGGCTTTGAGATTGATTATTTGCTGTAAATGAGTACTGTTTTCCAAGATAGATTTGGAAGAATCTTGTTCCCTCAAGTTTTCTTTTCCTCTCCCAGAAGGCATGATCTTTTTCTGATATAAGCTTCCACATCTACTCTGGTCCTTCCACAAAGCATTCAGTGAGGACTAAACCCGAAGGGCGGGATTTTCCAACTGCGCTTGCCCCAACACCAGAAAATCCCACCCAAGGTCAATGGACCTTTGCATAGTCCAGCCCTCCCCAGTCCGCTACGATTCCCGTGGCGGGTGAGATAGGGAAATTCCGCCCAAATGTTGAGAAGAGAATGGGTGAGATTCTCAGACCTCCCAGCCACCTGTTTCTCAGCAGTGGAAGGTGGCGTGCCTTTCACTGGTGGCAGAGTTCTCTGGTCCCACTGTTGTCAGTGGGATTTCCCATTGAAGGCACACCACACCACTGGGAAACTCGTGGGCAGGGGTGCACTGCCGCTGGGACCAGTGAATCCCACTGGTGTGAACAGCCAGAGACTCCCGGCCATTGTCAAGAAGTTGTGGTGAAACCAAGATTAAATAATCTGATAAAAGCGAATTAGTTGAGGAGACAGCTGAACTGAGGGTTTTGATATGTGGATCAGCCTTGCAATAATGTGAACAGATATTTACCTAAGTGAAGTGGAGAACAATAGGGCATAGAATTGCAGCAGTTAAAGTTATAATGAGAAAATAAGGATGAATGCCGCATTTACATGCTAACAGAGGGAGCTAATGTAAGAAATAATGTCATTTATAGGGGCTTCTAGGACAAGTCATTCAAATAGGATAAGATCAAAAGAAAATGCAGTATATCAGTGGCAGGGTCATCCCCTATAAATGGAGGAGGGCTGACATCGGCAAAGATCACGGCCATTTCTCTCTCAAAGCAAGCTTCTGCCTGGGGACTCCTGTTGAATTGCCAGTTATTGCAATTCTGAACCAGAAGAGTTTTGCGAAAAGAGATATCCATGTCGAGTGTGGTAATTATTGCTGCATTTTGCTCAGAGTGTTAAAACCTATGGGATGTTGTTTTGGGGCGGTACAGCTCTGAGTTTAAGAAAGTAGAGGCATTTGGAATGGGATCAATTTAAGTATATTGTGGATATAGCCATTATTGTAGTTTAATGTTTTTTAAATTGTTTCTTTTTTTATTGTGTTCTACTATTTAATAAACGTTTAATTTGTTGAATTATTACCAACAAGAGCTTTTTCCCAGGGTGGAAGAGTCAATTACTAGGGGGCATAGGTTTAAGGTGCGAGGGGCAAGGTTTAAAGGAGGTGTACGAGGCAGGGTTTTTTTACACAGAGGATGGTGGATGCCTGGAACTCGCTGCCGGGGGAGGTAGTGGAAGCAGATACGGTAGTGACTTTTAAGGGATGTCTGGACAAATACATGAATAGGATGGGAATAGAGGGATATGGTCCCCGGAAGGGTAGTTAAGTCGGGCAGCATGGTCAGTGCAGGCTTGGAGGGCCGAAGGGCCTGTTCCTGTGCTGTAATTTTCTTTGTTCTTTGGGGCCTTCCTCACTGGTCTTTACCTCTTTCCTCACATTAGACTAAATTGGGAAAAAGAAAACAGTTCGGAACTGGCATTCTAAGTTTCCCTTCAGGGATTTGGAATATACTGGCATTTAACATTGGCTAGGTTCTTAACATATATTGTTGGGAATGTTAGTATTTATTGTCCATCCTGTTGATGTTAAGAAAGAGGTACTGGGCCTTCTTCTTGGACCACTATATTCCACGTGGCGAAGATGCTTACAGAGTTGTTATAGGGAGTTCCAGTGTTTGGATACAGTGACTATGAAGGAGCAGTGATTTATATCCAAATTGGGATGATGTGCATGATTTTGTGAATGCCTGATGCACTTCAACCCGTCTCTAGTTCCGCTTGGCAGGAAAATGAATCCCTGTATATTTCCCGCATCTTCTGCCGTATCTGTCTTGACTTTCAGAGGCGGCATGGTAGCACAGTGGTTAGCACTGCTGCTTCACAGCTCCAGGGTCCCGGGTTCGATTCCCAGCTCGGGTCACTGTCTGTGTGGAGTTTGCACATTCTCCTCGTGTTTGCGTGGGTTTCCTCCGGGTGCTCCGGTTTCCTACCACAGTCCAAAGATGTGCGGGTTAGGTTGATTGGCCAGGTTAAAAATTGCCCCTTAGAGTCCTGAGATGCGTAGGTTAGAGGGATTAGTGGGTAAATATGTGGGGGTAGGGCCTGGGTGGGATTGTGGTCGGTGCAGACTCGATGGGCCGAATGGCCTCCTTCTGCACTGTAGGGTTTCTATGATTTCTATTTCAGCTTCTTGCTGTGACATTTGTCATGTCATGCTGCCTGAAGAAAACCTGCGACAGCAACAAAAAAGAAAACTCTTGTAAATTCTGCTGAAATGCTCCTTTCAAATCTTTTAGTTCCATCTGAGCTAATTGTTCTGGAGTTAAAAGAAAAACCCTTCAAGCTCTGAGTTGTCTCGTTGGAGCTTTGTTGCAATCTGTAACAATTCCTTTGAATGTGCCTCTCACCTGTGTTCAGCTGTTTGCAGCAATAATCCCAGTTTAGTGGAAAAGTCAATCTGTTTCTTCCTGAAATCCGTGCTTTGCTGACTCGAGCGGCTGAAGCTTTCATTTGGACGGAACGATAACATAAATGCATTTAAGCTCTTTAGACCAACTGTTCAGATTTGGAGAGGAGCACATTTCTGCCGACGCATGCCAGAGAATTGTCCCTGAACTGCCTTAGCTTCCACCCTCCTGCCAAGAAATCTATTCTGGTGTCGGGTTTGAAACCACTGAAGGATAAAGAAGAACTTACTCAAATAAGGAATTTGCATTTATGTAGTGTCTCACCATGTCGTTCTGATGGGACATTAGACTGCCCTCTCTGCCCTCTCAGGTGGGTGTAAAAGATGCCATTCAAAGAAAAACAGGGGAGTTATTCCCGGTGCCCAGGACGATATTTATCCCTCAACCAATCCTCATTGAAACACAAATTATCTGATCATTATCACGTCACTGCCTCTGATACCCGGGTGGATGCTGTGTTTCCCACATTAACAAGGTGACGACCTTCACAAGGAACTTAATTGGCCGTAAAGTGTTTTGGGCTATCTGAGGTCCTTAAAGTTGCTATGTAATCCTTTTCATTCGCTTATCATGTTGTCAACATCCCAAAGCACTTTACAACCTGTGAATTACTCTTTGTCATTATGCAAGCAATAAACTTGCATTCAACGAGGACCTAATGAACGAGTGCAGAGAATTGCGCGCAATGTCAAGGAGGAATTTAACTCAGGGGTTATTTTTCTACATTTTTTCAAATAGCACCATTGAATCTTTGGCACACACTTGTGACACTTGTTCAAATCAGATGGAATCTTTGTTAAATATCTAAGACAAAGAACCAGCACTTCTAAGTTAAAAACGTTTATTTGTTAGTCACAAGCAGGCTTACATTAACACTGCAATGAAGTGTTACTGTCAAAATTCCTGAGTCGCCACACTCTGGCACTTGTTTGGGTACACTGAGGGAGAATTTAGCATGGCCAATGCACCTAACCAGCACGTCTTTCAGACTGCGGGAGGAAACCGGAGCACCCGGAGGAAATCCACGCAGACACAGGGAGAACGTGCAAACTCCACACAGACAGTGACCCAAGCCGGGAATTGAACCTGGGTCCCTGGCACTGTGAGGTAGCAGTGCTAACCACTGTGCCACTGTGCTGCCCCGAGTTGTATTAATTGAATTGCCAGCCTTGGCTGCGTGCATTAGAGTGCACACACGAGGACGGCCTCAACCGGGATATTGGGTTCATGTCACACTATTTGTAACTCCCACAGTTGCGTGGACCTGCAGAGTTTCACTGGCTGTCTTGTCTGGAGACAATACACATCTTTTTAGCCTGTCTTGATGCTCTCTCCACTCCCATTGTTTTGTTTCTTAAAGACTTGATTAGTTGTAAGTATTCGCATTCCAACCATTATTCATGTAAATTGAGTCTGTGTCTTTATAAGCTCTGTTTGTGAACAGAATTCCCACTCACCTGAAGAAGGGGCTTAGAGCTTCGAAAGCTTGTGTGGCTTTTGCTACCAAATAAACCTGTTGGACTTTAACCTGGTGTTGTTAAACTTCTTACTGCATGCATTAGCCCATAGTGATCTCTATCCTCATTGTATTCTACACAGAACAATACAGCATAGGAACAGGCCCTTTTACCATGATGTTGTGCTGAGCATTACGTCAGATTAAACTAATCCTCCTGCCCTTGGTCCATATCACTCCATTTCTTGCATATTCACGTGCTTATCTAAAAGCTCCTTTATCCCCCCATTCGCCCCTATCCACCACCTCTGGCAGCGCATTCCCGACACCTACCACTATGTGTACAAAGCTTGCCCCTTACATCTCTTTTGAACTTTCCCCCTCTCACCTAAAGTGCATGCTCCCTCATATTAAACATTTCAACTCCGGAAAAAAGATTCTGACTGTTAACCCTACTGATGCCGCTCATAATTTTGTAGACTTTTATCAAGTCTCCTCTCAGCCTCTGCTGCTCCAGAGAAAACTACCCTAGTTTGTCCAGCCTCTCCTTATAGCTCATACCCTCTAATCCAGGCAGCATCCTGGTAAACCTCATCTGCACCATCTCTAATGCCTCCACATCCTTCCTGTAATGTGGTGACCAGAACTGAATACAATGCTCTAATTGCAGTCTAACAGTTTTATGAAGGTGTAGCATGACACCCTGACTCTTGTACTCAATTCCCCGACTAATAAAGGCAAACAACTCACAACTTTTTGCTTGAGGGTTCTACCGACTGAGCTAAGATGGTGTGATGTGGACCTCTTACATTCCACCTCAAATCCTTTCCATGGCATTTCCATTCTGATTTTCCACTTTCCGAACACCCAAGCTCAGTCTCTGGAGGAAAGCAACACCACTGCACTGATGCAGAAGCCCTGTCACTTGACCTGACGGAGGCACAGTGGCACAGTGGTTAGCGGTGCTGCCTCACAGCGCCAGGGACCCAGGTTCGATTCCCGGCTTGGGTCACTGTCTGTACGAAGTCTGTATGTTTTCCCTGTGTCTGCGTGGGTTTTCACCGGGTGCTCCGGTTTCCTCCCACATTCTGAAAGGCATGCTGGTTAGGTGCATTGACACGTAAAGGTGGCGACTGGGGGAATGTCACAGTAACTTCATTACAGTGTTAATGTAAGCCTTACTTGTGACAATAACAAATAAACTTTTAACTTGATACTCATCAGCGCCAGCACAGATATTGGCCGAACCTTAAAATGATGCAAGCACACAAGCCCATCTTAAGGATATAGTGATTTGATTGTTGGGTGAGTTAAATTAAAATTACCCCTTGAGATTGAACATCTGGAGTGTGACATCTGGAAATCAATGACTGGAGTTTGACAACTGGAGTTTGACGTTTGAAGTTTGGCATCTGGACAACAATGCCTGGGCTGAGATATCTGGTGTGAGATATCTGGCATGTGTTGATGAGTTCTCTCCTGTAGACTAATTACACAGACATATATTTAGATAAAGAGGAAAGTAGTTTCAGAAGCAAGTACTTATCCTTGACTTTCTTTCTTTTTTGATTGCATTGACAGAGAACTTGTGCCAGAAACACCTACTCAGCGAAGAACTGAATAGAAATTTAAGTGAAGACAAAACAAATTCTGTGTTCTTATACGGCTGATCAGTCATGGGCTTACCATGGGCAGGAGAGAATGGAACAGGCTGATGTTAAATTATCCCAAAGTAACGGCTTGTTTGCTGGCTTGATACATTTTTATCTGAACAAAAAGTGCATGATGCCAACTCAGCATACAGAGATTTGTGATGGAAACATTCTTTTGAAAAATATTTTTGGGGTATGGTGTTTTTTTTATTCATTCAGGGAATGGGGTATGTCTGGTTGGGCGGGCATTTATTACCCATCCCTAACTGCCTGAATGGCTTGTTAGGCCATTTCAAATAAAGATGGCAAATTTCCTTCCCTAAAGGACATTAGTGAACCAGGTGGATTTTTCCAACAATGGTTTCATGGTTATCCTTTCATTCCAGATTTTTACTGAATTCAAATTTCACTATCTGCCATGGTGGGATTTGAACCTGGGTCCCCAGAGCATTACCCTGGGTTTCTGGATTACTAATTCAGTGATAATACCACTGCACTACTGTATTTTGTATTTTGTGAAGCAAGATTCTGGGGGTGTTTGTGTGTATCTGTGAATGACTAATTCAGTTAAGCTGGGGATTGAGTGTCTATGTAATTGAGAGCATAAAATGAGCTATGTGTGAAAATCAGACACTTGAAATGAATATAGCCAAGTTAGATTTCTACTTGTAAACACAACAGGGGTAGAAATTTGCATTATGAGATAAGTGAGGGTTTGGATTTTTAACTGTTGAATTTTGAAGGGAGGTTAGGAAGAGTTTACAACTTAGAAAAGAAAATAAGTAAATAAGGCAAAGTTTTGAATTTAATTTTACCTGAAAGTAGTGTCCATAAGGGGAACTTTTTTTTACTGTTCTGGGAAAGGTAAATATCAAAGAAGGGTGAGGACAATTTAGAAAAGATGAAAGAGAGAAAAATATTTAAAGAGAATTTGGAAGTTATACTAGGTTTGGCCATGTAGGATCTTCTGAAGAGAGCACTGTGCTAGAACAGAACAGCGAAGAAGTGAAGTGAGCATCCATGTTTGTACCAGAAAGCAGGGATTCATTTAAAGACTTGGATCTCCACAGTTGAGAGAGAGAGAGAGAGAGAGAAAAGCCTTGCAACATATCTTCCCAAAAGCAACAGAAGATTGTACCTTCTGTTAATATTACTGGAATATTTTATAAATTAAGTATTTAGAAGGGCTGTTGCTTAAACGGATGTTTATTTGTGAGTTTAATCAACTAAGAATATTTTGGGGAATTGTTATGTAAGACTAATTTTAACCATGTAAATGTAACCTTGTGTGTTTACATTTTATTTTCTTCTGTTGTTCAATGTTACTGGGGTTTGTGGCATTTTATGAAAATAAAACACAAATTGAAAATTGTAGTGGTAGCTTTTCAAGTTTCCCTATGGGATTTGGTTAGCCCTGCAATTACACCTAGAATCATAGAAACCCTACACTGCAGAAGAAGGCCATTCGGCCCATCGAGTCTGCACCAAAAACAATCCCACCCAGGCCCTTTCCCCGTAACTCCACATATTTACCCTGCTAATCCCTCTAACCCATGCATCCCAAGACACTAAGGGGCAATTTAGCATGGCCAACGCACCTAACGCACACATCTTTGGACTGTGGGAGGAAACCGGAAACCCATGTAGTGCTCCCTCCACTCACATTGTCTGTATCTTTAAGACCTGGTTGGCTGTAGAGATTCGCATTCTAATCAGTATTCTTAACTTGATTTTGTGTCTCTGCGCCCTGTTTGAGAGCAGATTTCCACTCCATCTGACGAAGGAGCAGCGCTCCGAAAGCGAATGGCATTTGCTACCAAATAAACCTGTTGGACTTTAACCTGGTGTTGTTAAAACTCTTACTGTGTTAACCCATGTAGACACAGGGAGAACGTGCAAACTCCATGCAGACAGTGACGCAAGCCAGGAATTGAACCCAGGCTCCTGGATCCGTGAGGCAGCAGCACTAACCACTGTGCCACTGTGCTGCCCCACCTGTCAGAATCATAACAGCATTCATTGTGAAGTGATATGCACGTATTATCTTTCGAAAGTAATTCAAGAAACCAGGTCAAAAGAAATCAAAATAACCACCAACATTTTTCCCAATGGATAAATAAAGGATAAAATTTTGGGGCACATTTTTCTAGTCGGGCCCTTAGCCTCAATCATGCAATGTTGCCGCACCTTATTTCCAGACTCCACTAATGTTCCTAGCTGCCCTCCTTCCTTCCATTCTCCATTAACTAAACATAATCCACATTCTGTGGCCCAAAATCTTCATTTGCACCAAGACCTCCTCACACATCAGCCTGGTATTTGCTGACCTGAATTGGCTCCCACTCAAGTAATGCCACAATTTTGAAATTCCTATCTTTGCTGCCAATCTCTTGGTAACCTCTTCCAGCCCTACAATCCTCAATGACCTCTGTGACCTTGGTAACCTCTTCCAGCCCTACAATCCTCAATGACCTCTGTGACCTTGGTAACCTCTTCCAGCCCTACAATCCTCATAGAATCATAGAATCATAGAATCCTACAGTGCAGAAAGAGGCCCATCGAGTCTGCACCGACCACAATCCCACCCAGGCCCTATCCAAATATCCCTCCATATTTTACCCACTAACCCCTCTAACCTATGCATCCCGGGACACTAAGGGGCAAATTAGAATGGCCAATCAACCTAGCCCGCACATCTTTGGACTGTGGGAGGAAACCGGAGCACCCGGAGGAAACCCATGCTGACACGGGGAGAATGTGCAAACCCCACACAGACAGCCTCAATGACCTCTGTGCTTCTCCAGTTCTGCCTTTTGTGCATCCCTGGTTTTATTCTCTCCACCGTTGGCGATCAGTCCTTCAGCCCTAGAATTTCCACCCTAAATGTTTTATTCCCTTTAATTAAACCACACCTTTAAACCAAACTCTCTGACTAACCTTCGGTCAGCTGTCCTATTAGTTCCTCATGTGGTTCAGTCTCAAATGGTGTGTCTGATGATGTTCTTTATCATCATATTCAGCACAATGTTATCATCTATAACTACCACCGTTCCATGCCTTGATGTGAGTGCGTGTGTCGACTGCTGAGAGGAGCTTAATTTGCCATTATTATTAACGAACATTATTCATCAATATTAAAAGAAATGATCGGGACAGAAGAGGATAGCTTGTTACACAGTGTGCTGGAATCTTAATTGCAAATACCATGTTAACCTTTTTTGACAGGTAAATTCTGCTTTCATCTTCATTCTCTTTGTTTCACTTTGTTGCATGCCAATAGTATTTATGATGCAGGGCGTTATGGCATTAAAGGTATTATAGCAACGCGAGTTATCGCAGTATAATTTGAATTGCAGGCATAGGCTTTTTAGTCCATTGAGCTCGGTGGACAGGGGTTGCAGGCCTGCGACTCACCATTATCCACAGCCAGTGGGGGAAGGTATATTTGACCCTGCCATCATTAGGTAATTGTGACCCAACAGATAAATGGCACTGTACCAGCCAAAGTTTTGGTCGCTGATTGGTGATGATGGTAATCTATCCAATTTGATTGTTTCGCCACTATTTTTTTTTAAACTGGACATGACTGGATACACTGTTATCACTGTTGGCAGTTAGCACTGCTGCCTCATGGCGGCAGGGTCCTGGGATTGATTCCCGGCTTGGGTCACTGTCTGTGCGGAGTTTGCACATTCTCCCCGTTTCTGCGTGGGTTTCCTCCGGGCGCTCCAGTTTCCTCCCACAGTCTGAAAGACGTGCCGGTTAGGTGCATTGGCCATGCTAAATTCTCCCTCAGTGTATCCGAACAGGCGCCAGAGTGTGACGACTCGGGGATTTTCACAGTAACTTCATTGCAGTGTTAATGTAATTCTGCTTGTGACACTAACAAATAAACTTAAAAGCTTCATGCCAGGGCCTTAAGAGACACTTTATACACAGCAAGGTCCCACACCGATGATAAGACAAATGAGGAAGAAGGAAAAAAATACATTTATGTAGCGCCTTTAATGACCTTAGGATCTCTCAAAGCAACTTCACAGGCAATGAGGTGCCTCTGAACTGTGGTAATTGTTGTAAGTAAGGACAAACAGCAAAGTAAATTCCACACAGCAAGGCCCCATAAGCAGCAGTGAGCAGATTATCAATTGTTTTTGGAGACACTAGCTGAGGGATGAATGTTGGCCAGGACACTAGGGAGAATGTTCCTGCTCAAAGCTACTGTGGGTCAATCCATCATACAAGCGCTTAACCTGACGTGCGACTGGCCTAACCCCTCTGCTAATATTGTGGAGGGAATTTTCACAATCATAATCAGGATAATATCGCCAGCTACGACTTCTGCCACTCCATGCCTCGAGGTGAGTGCCCAGCTGCTGAGAGAAGCTTAATTTGCCTGTTGTTAATAATGAACATTATTCATCAATATTAAAAGAAATGTACGGAACAAAAGAAGAGATCTTGTTTCACAGCATGCTGGAAAGTTAATTGCAAATACCACATTAATCTTTCTGACAGCTAGATTCTACTCTTATCTCCTCTCCCCTTGCCTTACTTTGTGTCATGCCAATGGTATTTATAACACAGGGCAAGGTCACCAAAAATCGCAACTCTCCATTAACAAAAGCCTTTGATGGATTCACCAGTCCAGATGGTTCTGGAACTTATTTCCTGCAATTCTGATTTGGGATCCTGTTTTGAGAGACACAGTGGTTATCACTGCTGCCT
Source organism: Mustelus asterias (assembly GCF_964213995.1). Classification (NCBI taxonomy): domain Eukaryota; kingdom Metazoa; phylum Chordata; class Chondrichthyes; order Carcharhiniformes; family Triakidae; genus Mustelus; species Mustelus asterias. Next base: position 80,542,971 of record NC_135817.1, read on the forward strand.
CACAGCACCACGGGTCTGGGTTCAATTTCGACCTTGGGTGATTGTCTGTATGGAGTTTGCACATTCTCCCCGTGTCTGCATGGGTTTTCTCCAGGTGCTCCGGTTTCCTCCCATGGTCCAAAGATGTGCAGGTTAGGTGGATTGGCCATGCTAAATTTCCCCTTAGTGTCACAAGATGTGTGGGTTACGGGGATTAGCAGGTTAAATATGTGGGTTTACTGGGATAGGGTCTGAGTTGGATGCTTTGTTGGTGAGCTGCTACAGACTCGATGGGCAAAATGACCTCCTTCTGTACTGTAGGGATTCTATTCTGTGAATATTGCTGTGTCGTTTGTAGCCGGCCAGTAGTAGGAAGCATTGAGTGCTATTGGGAGATATGCCAGAGAAGACATGGTTTTTGGAAAGCAAACAGAAAGCTATACCTGGGATTTATTAAAGGTAAGTTTCTTTGATGTGAGTTTGACACCAGTGTGCCAATGAACTGCAGGTGGACTGATAGAACATAGAACATAGAAAGCCACAGCACAAACAGGCCCTTCGGCCCACAAGTTGCGCTGATCATATCCCTACCTCTAGGCCTATCTATAGCCCTCAATCCCATTAAATCCCATGTACTCATCCAGAAGTCTCTTAAAAGACCCCAACGAGTTTGCCTCCACCACCACCGACGTCAGCCGATTCCACTCACCCACCACCCTCTGAGTGAAAAACTTACCCCTGACATCTCCTCTGTACCTACCCCCCAGCACCTTAAACCTGTGTCCTCTCGTAGCAACCATTTCAGCCCTTGGAAATAGCCTCTGAGAGTCTACCCTATCCAGACCTCTCAACATCTTGTAAACCTCTATCAGGTCACCTCTCATCCTTCGTCTCTCCAGGGAGAAGAGACCAAGCTCCCTCAACCTATCCTCATAAGGCATGCCCCCCAATCCAGGCAACATCCTTGCAAATCTCCTCTGCACCCTTTCAATGGCTTCAACATCTTTCCTGTAATGAGGTGACCAGAACTGCGCGCAGTACTCCAAGTGGGGTCTAACCAGGGTCCTATAAAGCTGCAGCATTATCTCCCGACTCCTAAACTCAATCCCTCGATTAATGAAGGCTAGTACGCCGTACGCCTTCTTGACCGCATCCTCCACCTGCGAGGCCGATTTAAGAGTCCTATGGACCCGGACCCCAAGGTCCTTCTGATCCTCTACACTGCTAAGAGTGGTACCCTTCATATTATACTGCTGCTTCATCCCATTGGATCTGCCAAAATGGATCACCACACACTTATCCGGGTTGAAGTCCATCTGCCACTTCTCCGCCCAGTCTTGCATTCTATCTATGTCTCGCTGCAACTTCTGACATCCCTCCAAACTATCCACAACACCACCTACCTTGGTGTCGTCAGCAAACTTACCAACCCATCCCTCCACTTCCTCATCCAAGTCATTTATGAAAATGACAAACAGCAAGGGTCCCAGAACAGATCCCTGGGGCACTCCACTGGTCACTGACCTCCATGCAGAGAAAGACCCCTCCACAGCCACTCTCTGCCTTCTGCAGGCAAGCCAGTTCTGGATCCACAAGGCAACAGCCCCTTGGATCCCATGCCCTCTCACTTTCTCAAGAAGTCCTGCATGGGGGACCTTATCGAACGCCTTGCTGAAGTCCATATAGACCACATCCACCGCTCTTCCTTCGTCAATGTGTTTGGTCACATTTTCAAAGAACTCAACCAGGCTCGTAAGGCACGACCTGCCCTTGACAAAGCCGTGCTGACTACTTTTGATCATACTAAACTTCTCTAGATGATCATAAATCCTGTCTCTCAGGATCCTCTCCATCAACTTACCAACCACTGAGGTTAGACTCACCGGTCGGTAATTTCCCGGGCTGTCCCTGTTCCCTTTCTTGAATATAGGGACCACATCTGCAATCCTCCAATCCTCCGGAACCTCTCCCATCTCCATCGACGATGCAAAGATCATCGCCAAAGGCTCCGCAATCTCCTCCCTCGCCTCCCACAGTAACCTGGGGTACATCCCATCCGGTCCCGGCGACTTACCAACCTTGATGCCATTCAATAGTTCCAACACATCCTCTTTCTTTATGTCCACATGCTCGATCCTTTCTGTCCACCGCAAACCAGCAGTACAACCACCCAGATCCCTTTCCACCGTGAATACCGAGGTAAAGTATTCATTAAGCACCTCCGCCATTTCTAACGGTTCCGCACAAACTTTTCCCCCTTCACCTTTTAAGGGTCCTATGCCTTCACATCTCATCCTTTTACTCTTGACATATTTGTAGAAAGCCTTGGGATTCTCCTTAATCTTACCCGCCAAGGTCTTCTCATGACCCCTTCTCGCTCTCCTAATTTCCTTCTTAAGCTCCTTCCTACATCCCGTATACTCCTCTAAATCCTTAACACCTCCTAGCTCTCTGAACCTTCTGTACGCCTCTCTTTTCTTATTCACCAGGTTCATCACAACCTTCGTGCACCACGGTTCCCGTACCCTACCAACACCCCCCTGTCTCATCGGAACGTTGTCATGCAGAGCTCCAGACAAACATTCCTTGAAAATCCTCCACTTTCCTTCGGTACTTTTCCCCAAGAATGCCTCCTTCCAATTTACCCGTCTAATTTCCTCCCTGATGACACTGTATTTCCCTTTACTCCAGAGAAACACTTAAAGTAAACAGAGTCTGTATACTCATCAATCAGGTGACAGAACCTATTTTAACAGAGCACCTCCACACACAATGTATTTACTCACCAAATGGAGTCTGTTTAAAAAGAGCAACCGGTAATGAACAGAACTCATGACCAAGACAACAGCAAAACCTCCAATAAATACAGAATTCTTTCTCCAAAAAACTGCAGTGCATGAAGGATAATTACATGATGCAAAAGTACGTGAGGAAAACCAATCCCATGGGTAATATATCCGCCAATCTGATTGGTGGATATATTACCCAATCATCTCCATTTTAGCTGGCATTTGCGGTTTTAGTTTGTGCGACCAAGTATCATTTAGACAACCACATCTGTTAAGATACATTTCTGAGCTTGAAGGCGCATTCCAACACCCACCTTTGGCTCCTTTGAGTCTTACACGCCTCTTTATGTAATTCCTACAGTGCAGAAAGAGGCCATCCGGCCCATCAAATCTGCACCAACTCTCTGACAGAGTATCCCACTCAGGCCCATTGCTCTGCACAACCCCTTTAACCCCATGCATTTACAGTGACTAATCCCCCTAACCTACACACCTTTGGACACTAAGGGGCAATTTAGCATAGCCAATCCACCTCACCTGCACATCTTTGGACTGTGGGAGGAAACTCTATTTGGATAGCCAGAGGCTTTTTCCCAGGGTGGAAGTGTCAATTGCAAGGGGGCACAAGTTCAAGGTGAGAGGGGAAAAGTTTAAGGAAGATGTGTAGGGGAGGTTTTCACGCAGAGAGTGGTGAGTGCCTGGAATGCGCTGCTAGAGAAGGTGGTGGAAGCAGGCACATTAGCAACATTTAAGAGGCATCTGGATGGATACATGAATAGGGAGGGAATAGAGGGATATGGACCATTTTTAAATCAGAGCATCATGATCATCACGATCGTCCCTTGGAGGGGCCGAAGGGCCTGTTCTTATGTTGTACTTTGCTCTAAGCTGGAGCATCCAGATGAAACCCAGGCAGACATGGGGAGAACACGCCAACTCCACACAGACAGTGACCCAGGGCTGGAATTGAACCCGGGACCCTGGTGCTATGAGGCAGCAATGCTAACCACTGTGCCACCATGCACTCTTCAAAATTGTCTTTGGTCATCCCATCACCTTTTTCTTAGCTTGGCTTGGAACACAGGGAGCCGAGCATGGATTTAATTGAGACCTATGAAATTCTCAGGGGCCTGGATCAAGTGGATGGGAAGGACTGACTTCCCTCATTTATATATCTGATATCGAGAAAATGGTTTCGTACCTTTCCTCAAAAATGAAAACAGAGTTGACAAAGGGAAGAGCAGATAAAATAGTGGACTATGTGACAGTAGGAGAAGGGTAAAAATTAGAAGCAAAGTTGATGATTTTTTTTCAAAATGTTCAGTTTTCTCCCTGGATGGCATTTTCCCTGTTCTCATAGAGATGGGATATTGATTTGATTTGATTTATTATTGTCACATGTATTAGTATACAATGAAAAGTATTGTTTCTTGTGCGCGATACAGACAAAGCATACCATTCATAGAGTACATAGGGGAGAAGGAAAGGATAGAGTGCAGAATGTAATGTTACAGTCATAGCTAGGGTGTCGAGAAAGATCAACTTAATGTGAGGTAGGTCCATTAAAAAGTCTGACGGCAGCAGGGAAGAAGCTGTTCTTGAGTCGGTTAGTACGTGACCTCAGACTTTTGTATCTTTTTCCTGATGGAAGAAGGCGGGAGAGAGAATGTCCGGGGTGTGTGGGGTTCTTGATTCTGCTGGCTGCTTTTCTGAGGCAGATTTGGAGGGGGCGAAGCTGGGAGAAAAATGGTGAAGGCTGCATCAGGACAGTTCCCTGAAGTGTTCTCGCCATTGGGGAAATTTCCAAGAGTTAGAGTGGGAACATGATCAGTAGCCCGCTCCACAGAGGTGGTCAGCATTGAGGGTGGTTAAGACCCCAGTTATGGACAATCCTGTGACGTCATTGGAACTTTCACCAGCAAGAGCAAACTCACAGCACCCCCGCACGACCCCTCCCCCACTCCCTGCCATCCCATAATGTTCAGAGACCACCAAATCATTGGAGGCAGCATTCTTGCACAACAGGCCCCATCAGGGCCAAAAGGCCCATGCACAAATGAGGGAGCCATGGGGGTGGAGCTATCTAAGGACGGGTTTCTATGGAGGGGATCCCCCTTCACTCCAATGTGCATATTGACTTCACCCATGCAACCTATCTGTATTAGTCAGTGAGCTTCCAGGACAGCAGATGAATACAAGAAATGACTGGGAGCTGGAGTGCGGAGTGGGTTGAGACTGTTGTATTGGAGGGATGAGATTACTTTATAAATGGATACATCTTGTGATTTTCCAGGTGCTGCTTTGTCCAGGAGTGTGTTTTTCCTTATTGTCTCTTGGATTTTTCTTCCCTTTTTTCCCTCGTGCGGGAGTTACAAGGCTGCAGTGGGAGTAGGAAGAGTTTAGAGAAGATGGTCTGTCAATCAATAATTTTGGAGGGGCTTGACAGCTAGGATAGAATAGAATCCCTACAGAGCAGAAGGAGGCCATTTGGCCCATTGAGTCTGCACTGACTACAATCCCACCTCGGCCCTATTTCCGTAACCCACATATTTACCCCTGCTAATCCCCCTGATGCTAGGGTCAATTTAGCCTGGCCAATCAACCTAACCTGCACATCTTTGGACTTTGAGAGGAGCACCCGAGGAAACCCACACAGACACAGGGGAGAACGTGCAAACTCCACACAGACAGTGCGCAGTTTGCATACCGCTCTTTTCCTGCATGCTATTTTCATAGGTTTGTAGGGTGTGCTTTTCCAACATTATGCTGTTATTTTGGATTTTAAGCATCATATGATGTTTTTTGACATCTCTCTCTCGCCCCATGTCATTTATTGTGATTAACCAGATTATTTTACCAGTGTCTCCTGCCTGAGTGGAACAAATTGACTGTCATTCTGCGGTTGAGCAAGGACACAACACTTGTCGTCCTTTATCAAGACATACTAATTTCTCTTTGTTTGCCTCTTCCAACCTGGCCATAGCAGGCAGAGTTAGCTTTGCAATGTTACTTTTTGCTCTTGAGCTGATCACTGCGAGGACACATTGACTCAAAGCATTCTCCACACGTCATCATTCCATATTTCTTTTGGTTGGAGCAATTAACAGCAGCAGGAGGCTGAAGTTAATGAAGACTAAACTATGGGGGAGGAATGTTCTCAGACGATAGAATGGCCTGAGGATATTTTGTGACACTGCAGTGATAGCAGGGGGTGCCAAGGCAAGACACGCCTGTGCAGAGAGGAGATAGATGCAGAGGAGAAGGTCCCGTCTAATCAACACTACCACAGGCAGTTAGTTCCGCCTCAACGAGCAGACACCTCTTAAAAGGCATTGGAGAATTGCGAGGAAATTTAACTGGTGACTTTGTTGTTAGATCTGCCGCTCGGTTAGTGAAGCAGAGGCCAACTTTTGACTTTGGGCTATCAGCCCTCTGTGATATCTTTGGATTTTCTTTTCCCAGGCACCATTCTGCAGGGTTTAAGATGATTAACGAGGATTCCAGCTGTATTCATCAGTCAAACAGGTGGTCTGATCTGCTTCCCTGTGTTAAAACCTTTGGAGTGCAAACAGTTAGGCAGCTCCACACAATGCTGCAAGTTTGCAAATTATCCGGGGAGACAATTGATTGCACAGATGTAACGTGAAGGAACATTTGCATTTAATGAAATTAGTTTTTGGAAGAGGAATTGTTTTTAATCATTCAGCATGTCACAGGCACTTAATGCTACGTTGTAATTGCATAGTTCAGATGGAAAGTGGGCACAGTCCGTCTCACCATAACTACATTTGCACTCAGTATTCCTCAGGATCAGAGAGATGTGGCCGGGTGTGCAGTTCAATCCACTGAGTGTGGACGGAAATTCCCCGTCCACATTCACGAATGACTTTTGGTGTTTAGGTCTCGAACGAGCAAGTGTACTGTATCATACTTCAATCGAGATCGAACTTCAGCACCATGGACAGCACACAATCTGACAATTCCTGATGATGGTTTTGGATACACAATTGTTTACAAGGGATTCATTTGCAGATATGTTTCTGACAATGTGTAAACTCTGTTTCATCGACGCATACTCCCAGCTCACACTGAGATACACACACTCCCAGCTCACACTGAGATACACACACTCCCAGCTCACACTGAGATACACACACTCCCAGCTCACACTGAGATACACACACTCCCAGCTCACACTGAGATACACACACTCCCAGCTCACACTGAGATACACACACTCCCAGCTCACACTGAGATACACACACTCCCAGCTTACACTGAGATACACACACTCCCAGCTCACACTGAGATACACACACAGTCCTCCCAGCTCACACTGAGATACACACAAATCCTTCCAAGGCTTAATTTGAAATGACTGCATGTCAATTAAGAGGTTAGATTTGGAAGAGTTTAGTTTGACCATTGAGTGAAGCCAGTGTGTAAGTTGCTTTCATAAGGTGCACACATTTCTGCACCCCATTGCTGATTCCCATAATTAGAGTTTGACTGGAGGCGCTGAATCAAAAACCTCCAGGTTTAGCCTCCTAGTGTTGATTAGATTTCACAGATTAGATTTCACACCCATTCCCAGTGGAGGTGTGCTGTTCTCTGGCCACACATTGTGGCACATTGCAGGGGGTGGTGGTCAGGGTGCACTGATTCACAGAGGTAGTACTGGAGCTACTGACCAGTGGAAGTGGGATGTCTGTACCCGCAGGTGGGGAAGGATGCCAACCACACCCACCTTGTGCCTCTCTGTCCCTTTCTCCTGCAGCAGATGGTGTTGCTCTGCCGGGCCTCATGCCCCTTTATTCATTTCTGGTTTTAATAACTAAAATGCCCATGACCAGGTGCTCACTTCTTCCAGCTGATTCCGGTAATATGGCGAATAGTGCAGAGGAACATACGCTTATTTTGGGTGAAGTGTTCAGTAAATTTCCAGAATAGATCATAGAATCATAGAATCCCTACCGTGCAGAAGAAGGCCATTTGGCCCATCGAGCATGCACCGACAACAATCCCACCCAACCCCTATCCCGTAACCTCACGTATTTACCCTGCTAGTCCCCCTGACCCACTGAGGGAGAATTTAACATGGCCAATCTCCCTAACACGCACATCTTTGGAGTGTGGGAGGAAACTCATGCAGACAGGGGGAGAACACGTAAACACTGCATGGACAGTCACCCAAGACCGGAATTGAACCCAGGTCCCTTGTGCTGTGAGGCAGCAGTGTGCAATGTCCACTGTGCCACCGTGCTGCCCTATGGAACTGGATTGTTGGTGTCCCCACTTCTATGATGTGGAGATGCTGGCATTGGACTGAGGTGGGCACAGGAGCAAGGAGCAGCACTCTGAAAGCTCGTGATACCAAATAAACCTGTTGGACTTTAACCTGGTGTTGTGAGACTTCTTACTGTGCCCACTTTCATGAGAAGAGGTTAGTTGAAAAAGTCGCCACCAAATTGTGGGCGGCACGGTGGCACAGTGGTTAGCACTGCTGCCTCACAACGCCAGGGGCCCATGTTCGACTCCCGGCTTGGGTGACTGTCTATGTGCAGTTTGTACATACTCCCAGTGTTTGCATGGGTTTCCTCCGGGTGCTCCAGTTTCCTTCCGCTGTCTAAGGATGTGCGGGTTAGGTCAATTGGCCATGGTAAATTGCCCCTAGTGTCAGGGGGTTTAGCAGGGTAAATAAGTGGGGTAATAGGAATAGGGCCTGGATGGGATTGTGGTCAGTGGAGATTCGATGGCCCAAATGACCCCCTTCTGCACTGCAGGGATTCTATGATTCAATTCCTCCTTCAGTCTCTTTGATGAGTTCTCGCAGGTATTTTGCATGACAATGAGCTGCTTGTCAAGTTGCTGGTGGTTGCCCCTTGCACTGAGTTCAAATCCTTCACCAAGAAACTATCCTGCGCTCCAAACGTGGGCGAAATCATCATTTCCGCTCACAACCTCATCTTGACACCTTGGATGATTGTTAGCACCTGAACGTGCAGCTGACAGTGCCCCATCAATGTCTGTCTGAAGTTGGAGTGTCTCCACGATAATTGCTATGATAGCTTTGATTGGCTGTTCATTAACGTTATTGTCAGGCTGGAGTGTTTATCAGCTAATAGCTGTGTGAGGTGAAACCGAAATTAATTAGTCAGATAAATACATATCCAGATCTCATGTTAAGTAGGTATATTGGTGCAAATGACACATACGATTAAGAACAGATGGGTTTATGTAAATATCAGTGCTTTCCCTGTCATGGTGCAGGAATACATCTTCAGTATTAGCAGCATTTATCCCGTAAAGCTAGCAGCTGAGTGATGGATTTAACATTAAGCGCAAACATACTGAAAGATTTGTTGGGGGCGGGAGAGTGGGGGGTGCGCTGGTATTAGGTGTAGAGCCAGGCATTTCTGTGGCCATGGACATGTCTCCAGCGGATTCTCGCCCTGGTGCCAGGGTCAAGGATGTGACTTGAATGGTTGCAGAAGATTCGTACGGGGGATGGCGAACAATCGGAGGCCTTTGCCCCTTTTGGTAACAAGAACATAGGTAGAACGAGGGATGAGGTGTTAGAGTGCTGGGAAAGAGATTTGCCCAGAGCCTCCGTGGAGTGGTAAATCACTGTCGGCTTGGTGCCCCATTCCTTTTCACTTGCCTGGGTGGGAACTGCACATTTCTCACCTGGACCTCAGATGCGGGTCTGGTGTGAAATGTACAGGGCACTTGCTCTATTGTCCTTCCAGTACACCGCACTGTTGGAGATGCACGGTTGGAAACTTTTAACCGTTATCTATCGTGACCTGTAAATATTAACCCTTAAAAATCTATCACTCAGGCAGAGATTATCTGGATATTTTATCAGATAGTTGTTTCTGGGAGCTTGCTGTGCACAAATTGGTTTTTGCGCATCCTATACTACAACAATAGTTGTGATATTATAATGATCCAGAGTCCAAAACTTGTGCTGGTTAGGTGCATTGACCATGCTAAATTCTCCCTCAATGTGCCTGAACAGGCGCCGGAGTGTGGCAATACGGGATTTTCACAGCAACTTGATTGCAGTGTTAATGTCAGCTTAATTGTGACACAAATAAATAAACTTTAAAATATGATGCTTTGGGCTTATTGAATGTACAAGACACAAGACACCAATTGCTCATAAGGGATTGGCTAAATACTTGGGCTCATTAGTTAAGATTAGGCAAATGACAAGAATTCAACGTAGGTAGAATGTTTGAATACCAGAGCTGTGTGTGTGTGCTCTACTCAAAGCGGAAGTGAAACTAAGACTGGATCACATGACACATGTCCATTTTAGTCCCTTCTAATCACAGAATTGTTATGGTGCAGAAGGAGGCCATTTGGCCCATTGGCACGAACGCTACCAGCTCGCCCGCCCCGGAATCAGCACAGACGAGGGTCCCACAATGGAAATCTCAGTTGGCCTCGGGTGGGATCTTACGGTCTCGCCCAAACGAGGCTGTAAAATCCCACCCATTGTGTCTGCACTGGCTCTCCAAGTGAGCATCATGACTTAATGCCATTCCCCTACCTTTTCCCTGGCCCCCGAACATTGTTTCTATTCAAGTGATCATCTAATGGCCTCTTGAATGCCTCGATTGAACCTGCCTCCACCACACTTCTAGCCAGAGCATTCCAGACCCCCAACCATTCACTGCGTGAAAATGTTTATTCTCACATCACATTTGCCTCTTTTGCAAATCACTTTAAATCTGTGTCCCTCTCGTTCTTGATCCTTTTATGAGCGGGAACAATTTCTCTCTATCTACTCTGTCCAGTCCCCTCATGGATTTGAACATCTCTATCAAATGTCATGCTGATATCCCTTTAGGGCATATCACTATAATAGTGACACTTCAAAAAGAATTTCACTAACTGAAAAGTACTTTGGCATGAGGTTGTGAGGGGAGCCATATAAATGTAAATTATTTTTAAAAATAGATGCCAGGGATGCATCAATGGAGCGGTATAGAAATTCTCAGGGAATTAGCCCAGAAAGATTACCAGCCATGCACATTCCATGCCGTAGATGCTGCTATCTAAAATATGAATCACTTTGCAGATGTATTACGTGGATTACATGTGTATAGGTGCTGCTGGCTGTAAGGTGTGCAGTTAATTAAACGCCTTTGCATAATGCAGAAAGCTGCACACTTCAAAGTGGCTCGATAATTTTCTTTTTGTATTGTGGACATCGCTGCCAAGGCCATCTATGTGCGGATCCACTAGAGATGGGTGAGATCCTAAATGAATATTTCTCATCAGTGTTTACTGCTGAGAAAGGCATGGATGTCAGGGAACTTAGAGAGATAAATAATGATGTCTTGAGGAGTATACATATTGCAGAGAAGAAGGTGCTGGAACTCTTAAAGCACATCAAGATAGATAAATCCCCGGGACCTGATGGAGTGTATCCCAGGACATTGTGGGAGGCTCGGGAGGAAATTGTGGTCCCCCAGCAGTGATATCTGAATTATCGACAGCCACAGGTGAGGTGCCTGAAGATTGGAAGATGGCAAATGTTGTGGCTTTGTTTGAGAAGGGCTGCACGGAAAAGCCTGGGAACTACAGGCTGGTGAGCCTAACATCTGTGGTGGGTAAGTTGTGAGAAGGTATTTCGAAAGACAGAACCTACAAGCATTTAAAGAGGCGAGGACTGATTAGAGGCATTCAGCATGGCTTTGAGAGCGGAAAATCATGTTTCATGACTTTGATAGAGTTTTTTGAAGGGGTAAACAAAAGGTTAGATGAGGGCAGTGCAGTTGACTTTGTTTACATGGACTTTAGCAAAGCCTTTGACAAGGTAGCGCATGGTAGGTTTTTGCATAAGGTTAAATCTCACGGGCTGGATGAGGTAGCCAAATGGATACAAAATTGGCTTGATGACAGAAGCCAGAAGTTGTAGAGGGTTGTTTTCCAAACTGGAGGTCTGTGACCAGAGGTGTGCCTCAGGGATCGGTGTTGGGTCCACTATTATTTGTCATTTATGCTAATGATTTGGATGAGAATTTAGGAGGTATGGTTGGTAAGTTTGCAGATGACTCCAAGATTGGTGGCATAGTGGACAGTGAAGGAGGTTATCTAGGATTGCAATGGGATCTTGATCAATTAGGCCAGTGGGCTGATGAATGGCAAATGGAGTTTAATTTAGATAAATGCGAGGTGATGCATTTTGATAGATCGAACCAGGGCAGGAATTATTTAGTTAATGGTAGGGCATTGGGGAGAGTTATAGAACAAAAAGATCGAGGGGTATAGGTTCATAGCTCCTTGAAAGTGGAGTCACAAGTGGACATGGTGGTGATGAAGGCATTCGGCATGCTTGGTTTCATTGGTCAGAACATTTACTGCAGGAGTTGGGACGTCAAATTAAAGTTGTACAAGACACTTGGAATACTGTGTACAGTTCTAGTCACCCTATTATAGAAAGGATATTATTAAAATAGAAAGAGTGCAGAAAAGATTTACTAGGATGCGACCGGGGCTTGATGGTTTGAGTTATAAGGAGAGGCTGGACACACTGGGACTTTTTTCCTGCAGCGATGAGGCTTAGGTGGTCTGATAGAGATCTATAAAATCATGAGGGGCAAAGATAAGGTAGAAAAAAGAACAAAGAACAAAGAAAATTACAGCACAGGAACAGGCCCTTTGGCCCTCCAAGCCTGCACCGACCATGCTGCCCGACTGAACTAAAGCCCCCTACCCTTCCGGGGACCATATCCCTCTATTCCCATCCTATTCATGTATTTGTCAAGACGCCTCTTAAAAGTCACTCTCGTATCTGCTTCCACTACCTCCCCCGGCAGCGGGTTCCAGGCATCCACCACTCTCTGTGTAAAAGACTTGCCTCGTACATCTCCTTTAAACCTTGCCCCTCGCACCTTAAACCTATGCCCCTGCGTAATTGACTCTTCCACCTTGGGAAAAACCTTCTGACTATCCACTCTGTCCATGTCCCTCATAACCTTGTAGACTTCTATCAGGTCACCCCCCCCCCCCCACAACCTCCATCATTCCACTGAGAACAAACCAAGTTTCTCCAGCCTCTCCTCATAGCTGATGCCCTCCATGCCAGGCAACATCCTGGTAAATCTTTTCTGTACCCTCTCCAAAGCCTCCACATCCTTCTGGTAGTGTGGCAACCAGAATTGAACACTATATTCCAAGTGCGGCCTCACTAAGGTTCTATAAAGCTGCAACATGACTTGCCAATTTTTAAACTCAATGCCCCGGCCGAAGAAGGCAAGCATGTCGTATGTCTTCTTGGCTACCTTCTCCACCTGCATTGCCACTTTCAGTGCCCTGTGTACATGTACATCCAGATCCCTCTGCCCATCAATACTCTTAAGGGTTCTGCCATTTACTGTATATTTCCTATCTGCATTAGACCTTCCAAAATGCATTGCCTCACATTTGTCTGGATTAAACTCCATCTGCCATTTCTCCACCCAAATCTCCAACCGATCTATATCCTGCTGTATCCTCTGATGGTCCTCATCACTATCCGCAAATCCATCAACCTTTGTGTCATCCGCAAACTTACTCATCAAACCAGCTACATTTTCCTCCAAATCATTTATATGTATTACAAACAGCAAAGGTCTCAGCACTGATCCCTGAGGAATGCCACTTGTCACAGCCCTCCATTCAGAAACACGCCCTTCTACTGCTACCCTCTGTCTTCTATGACCGAGCCAGTTCTGTATCCACCTTGCCAGCTCACCTCTGATTCCAAGGTAGATAGCCAACATCTTTTAATGAGGGTAGGGGAGTCTAAAACTGGATAGCATAGGCTTAAGGTGAGAGGGGAGAGATACAAAAGGGTCCAGAGGGGCAATTTTTTCACACAGAGGGTGGTGAGTGTCTGGAACGAGCTGCCAGCGGTGCTAGTAGAGGCGGGTACAAATTTGTCTTTCAAAAACATTCAGACAATTACATGGGTAAGATGGGTATGGAGGAATATGGGCCAAACATAGGCAACTGGGACTAGCTTAGTGATAAAAGCTGGGCGGCATGGACAAGTTGGGCCGAAGGGCCTGCTTCCATGCTGCAAACCTCTATGACTCTGATTCTATGACCAGCATTGATTGCCCATCCTTAACTATCCTCTTAAGCTTAAGTTTGTAGTGTCACAAGTAAGTTTACATTAACACTGCAATGAAGTTATTGTGAAAATCCCCTAGTTGCCACACTCCGGCACCTGTTCGGGTTACACTGAGGGAGAATGTAGCATGGCCAATGCACCTCACCAGTGCGTCTTTCGGACTGTGGGAGGAAACCAGAGCACCTAGAGGAAACCCACGCAGACATGGGGAGAACATACAGACTCTGCACAGACAGTGCCCCAAATTGGGAATTGAACACAAGTCCCTGGCACTGTGAGACAGCAGTGCTCACCCCTATGCCACCGTGCCCTTCCTCGAGAAAATAGTGGTGCAGTCCATGTCATCAATGTTCTAAAGAAAGGGAATTGCTGATGAAGGATTATTCCTTCCAAGTCAGGACGAGGAACTTGCAGGTGGTGGTGCTACCCTGTGCCTGCCGCCCTTGTTTTTCTCAAAGATGTGGATGATCCAGCTAGAATTTGCTGCAGTTTCTTTCAATAGATGATGCACATGGTAGCAAATGGTAGCAAATTTAAAACAGAGTTGAGGAGAAACTACTTCTCCCAAAGGGTTGTGAATCTGTGGAATTCACTACCCCAAAGTGCGGTGGGTGCTGGGACAGTGAGTGGATTTAAGGAGGAGTTAGACAGATTTTTAATTGGTAATGGGTCAAAGGGTTATGGGGAGAAGGCAGGAAAATGGGGATGAGGAGCATATCAGCCATGATCGAATGGCGGAGCGGACTCGATGGGCCGAATGGCCTAATTCTGCTCCTATAGCTTATGAATTTATGAACACTGCTGCGACACTGCGCTGGTGATGGAGGGACTGACAGCGGAATCTTACCGTCCCCGTCCACCACAGGAATCAGAGCAGGCGAGGGGCGGACAGTGGAAAGGTCCGTTTACCTCGGGTGAGATTTTATGGTTTTGGGACGAACGAGGCCATAAAATCCTGCCCAGAATGTTTAAGGGATGGATTGAGAGTCTGCCAATTAGCTGCTTTGTCCTGGATGGTGTCCTTCTTGCCTGTTTTGTTTTGTGGACAGGGCATGCATAGACAATTTTTCACTTTGTTGAGTAGGTACCGGTGCTGTAGCTGCATTGGGACAGTTTGCTGATACATTGAAACTCTGGCAGAGAGCTGTAAGCGGTCCAAGATTAGATACACTGTTTCGCAAAAGGATTTATGATTCTGTCTCACGTTCTCCTCTGGCCCATAGTTTCAAGTTTGTAGCAATGTGCCTGAGAGCTTGCTTCCTATCTAATCTGGATTGGCACAGCATTGGCAGAGAAGTGGTTCGTAATGGGACTATTTGTCTTCATTGCTCCAGATTTTCATACCCCGCAGATTTTTGCATCAGATAAATACTTATTTTGTGGTCCAATAAATTATTAGTATTGACAGTAAAATTTGTCACAGTTAATGAGACTGCATGGAATGAAAATCAACTAGCACTGGACCTCAGAGAGTTATAGTGAAGTGTTTATGTAGATTAGCACTTAATCCAACAATAACATTTAAACAAATGCAGCACCAGGATTGACAGGAGAGGGGAAAATGAATTATTCAGTTGCTCAAGGGGAATGAAGCATTTTTTTCCTCTCTTTTATTTGTTGCTTTCTTTATTCCACGCAAGGATTTGATTTATCATAGGATTCAACAACACAGAAGGAGGCCATTCAGCCCATTGGCCCCGTGTCAGTTCTTTGAGGGAGAAGTGTAATTAGTCCTACGCCATTCCTAACCAGCCACCCATCTCTCTTTCCCTTCAAATGTTGTTTCTTTTCGAGCGTGCGTCCAATTCCCCTCTGAATGTTGCTATTGGATCTGCTTCCACTGTTCCCTCGCACACTGGGGTGTGATTGATGTCAGGCCCGGATGGAAACCGCCTGAAGGCTCCTCTTCAAGTTAAGAATCAACAGGCGTCTTTGGCTTGTCAGATCGCACACGTCGACTGCACAGAGTGACGGCGTTATTCCCAGCCAGAATGGAGATGATTAAGTAATTTATCCTTGATCATGTCAGGATGCCACACTGCTGTAAGCGACTGGGATCGACTCTACCCCCACGATTTGTATAATGTGACTATTCTCCCCATTTTGATGGGAAATAACTCTGCTTTTATCAGCCGGAGTTCAGTGATGTTGGCCGTGAGTTCCGTTTGCTGCACTTCAATGTGACTCTTTCCAAGTAGACTCTGTGGACTGTTGGCTATGGTGTGCTGTTTACATGGACTGTTTGCAGAGTTAAGACTCTGTTTGCTATTAAATAGACTATGCACCGTAAGGGCATCATGGTAGTGCAGTGGCTGCCTCACAGCGCCAGGGACTGCAATTCCATCCTTGGGTGACTGTCTGTGTGGAGTTTGCATGTTTTCCCCGTGTCTTTGAGTTTCCTCGAGTGTTCCAATTTCCTCCCTCAGTCCAAAGATGTGCGGGTTAGGTTGATTGGCCGTGCTCAATTGCTCCTTAGTGTCAGGGGGATTAGCAGGGTAAATGGAATCCAACACTTATGGGATAGGGCCTGGGTGGGATTGTTTTTGTTGCAGGCACGATGGGCCAAATGGCCTCCTTCTACACTATAGAAATTCTTTGATTCTAAGTTATCCCTGAAGTCCCTCCCTGCAATCATTGACTTGCATGCTCTTATCAATAGATTCTTCGTCAAATGTAAGGCCATTGACTCCTCAATTCCACTGGATGATGGTCAGAAGCAGATCCCCTGAGTGAACTTTCTCTTCTCCAGTCCTGTGGCAGTGAACACGATCCCCGGTCTGGTTGGAAGCAGCTAACTCACCAGTGAGCAGGATTTAAACGTGAGCATAATTCTGGTCTCCTTGACCTTTATTTCCCAGACTCTGCATGTACACACTCAAAACAAATCAGCAAAGAAAAACTTCATCATGTTTTTGTTGAATTTTTGTGTTCTCATTTTCTGAAGGCAGAGGTCTTCTTTTTTTCATTCGTTCTGAGGGTATGGGCCTCACAGTAATTTTTCTGCCAATCCCTTCAAGAAGGTGGTGGAGGACCATGTTCTGCTTGAACAGCTGATAAAAATGATCCATCAGTGTCAAAAGCTATGGAAATCCAGGACATTGGTGCAGCATGGTGGCACAGTGGTTATCACTGCTGCCTCACAGCGCCAGGGACCCGGGTTCAATTCCAGTTTCGGGTCACTGTCTGTGTGGAGTTTGCATATTCTCCCCGTGTGTGCATAGGATTCCTTCGGGTGCTCCAGTTTCTTCCCACAGTCCAAAGATGTGAGAGTTAGGTGGATTGGCCATGCTAAATTACCCCTTAGTGTCAGGGAGACTAGCTAGGGTAAATACATAGGGTTACAGGGATAGGGTCTGGGTGGGATTGTTGTCAGTGCAGACTCGATGGGCTGAATGGCCTCCTCCTCCTGATTTTAAGGTGCCTACAAGTGCTACTTGTACTCACAATACCTTGGTAACTCATCTATGAACCACACTCCTGTGACATCTGAAACAGGAAGTGTTGGATTCCACTGGACAATGTCTAGTGTCAGAGCTAAAACCATCTTCACTCGATGTCTTGCAGGGATCCACAGGACCGAGACTCCTGGCCATTCACATTAACATACAGAGGGATCTGGACGTTCAGATCCACAGTTCCCTTAAGGTGACAACACAAATGGCCAAGGTGATTAAGAAGGCATATGGCATGATTGCCTTCATCGGCCAGGGCATTGAGTGCAAGAGTTTGGAAATCATGTTGCAGCTATATAAACCTTGGTTAGGTCGCATTTGGAGTATTGCGTGCAGTTCTGGTCGCCACGCTACCAGAAGGACATGGAAGCTTTGGAGAGAGAGCAAAGAAGGTTCACCAGGATGTTGCCTGGTCTGAAGGGTTTTAGGTATGAGGAGAAGTGGGATCAACTCGGATTGTTTTCACTGGAAAGATGGAGGTTGAGGGGAGACCTGATAGAGGTCTACAAAACTATGAGAGGCATAGACAGGGTGGATAGTCAGTGGCTTTTCTCCAGGGTGGAAGTGTCAATTACAGGGGGCACACATTCAAGATGAGAGCAGGACAGTTTAAGGGAGATGTGCAGGGCAAGTTTTTCACGCAGAGAATGGTGAGTGCCTGGAACACACTGCCAGAGAAGGTGGTGGAAGCAGGCACATTAGCAACATTTAAGAGGCATCTGGATGGGTGCATGAATAGAGAGGGAATAGAGGGATATGGACTAAGTAAGGGCAGAAGGGATTTTTTGGTTTAGTTGGGCATCATGATCGGCACGGGCTGGGAGGGCCGAAGGGCCTGTTCCTGTGCTGTACTTTTCTTTGTTCTTTGTTCCCCAGCTCCGATCCGCGATTGAAACATGGTACAACACCTCGAAGTCACCCCAAAGCAGAGGCCAATGAACCCAGTGATGACAACTCTCCTATAACAGAGGCCCCAATTTTACTGGGGCTGGTGTAGGGACTGCTGAGGTGAATGGCAATCCCTGGGTGTCCCAGGCTGTGTCCTCGAAATGCCTCCTTCCCAAAAATGTTCTCGGAAACCCATCTGAACTCAGGGCAGACCTATCGTTTGACTGCTAATTGTGGAGAGGGGATGTCTGAAGGGCTCTGTGCAGGAATAAGAATTCGGGAGCAGGTGCCTACAGTGGTGGACCCAGTGGTGGCGAGGGTGGGAGATCTGGATGTGGTTCCTGACACCAGAGACCCTGTTGAGGAACAGGGATACACTTCTGCTCCCTGTGGTCTACAAAAGAACCCAAAATGAAGTTTAATGACTTATTCCCCTGGCCACAGTCCCCTTGATAATGTAGACAGCTCAGACCTCTGCATGTGGTTACATATCGGGTCCTGATGGCAGCACTGGACTCAATGTACTGTTTTAAAGTGGGTTTGACCAGTCTTCCTGTGAATCACCTGCTCAAAGGAGGTTAACATTGGAGCATGGTGGGAATGAAACAGGATTAGAGAAGAAGAGCGGGATTCTCTACTCTTATCTGTAGCGGGACCCATTGCGAGTGAAAAGCCACACCTCCATTCACTGCCAGAGGCATCGGAAAGTCCGAGTCGTGAAGGAGGATGGAAGATTTTGGTTGCTAAGCGTTGAACTTCATTTTAAACATCCTGCCCACCTTCCCCCACCACCTCCTACCACCCCCTTCCTCCAACCACCACATCTCACACACACACATGCACCCACACACACATACGCCAACAGACACACATACATACACCTACTGATACACACGCACACATACATACACCAACAGACACACACACATACACCTACAAACACGCACACATACATACACCAACAGACACACACGCATACACCTACAAATACACACACATACATACGCCAACAGACACACATAAGCCAACAGACACATACACGCACACACTATGCACACATGCACACAAACGCACACACAAACGTACACACATGCACACACACGTGCTCAAACACACATGCACACACACAAACACCCAAGCACACACACACACACATGTGCACACACACAAATATGCACACACAAACACACACTGACACACGCATAAACACACACTGACACACACGCACAAACACACACACACACAAACACAAACAGACAGCTGGCTGAGTGAGTGTTGGGACTTTGCATTCTTTCTACTAATTGATGAAAACTTATTAATTCATGTTATTGGTATTGTCGATGTTTATGGGAGTTTGCACTGCACAGTTTAGATGTCACATTTTCTATAATTAATTCATTTTATTAGTATTGAAATTTTTTTTTACATTTTCCACTTTGCTCAGCAAATTAAATTTCTTAGCAGCACGCTGATGGTCTCGAAATGCCATCTGGCCAATTCTAATACTCTACCGACATAAATACCATTTACATAAAATACCACTGTTAAAAATAGCACTTGAAATCAAAGACACTTACATGCTGCTAATTGCAAAGAAGGTCTCAAATCCTCGGACAACAAAGCCTCTTTGGATTGCAAAAAATTACCTTAAATCTTTCAGACCCTTGGAGGATAGCTATTGATGACAGTTCAATGGGTTCCATCCTCATCTATCAGTTAGAGGGTTCGGATTCAAGTTCCTCCCCAAAGACTTGTGACTGACCTTTCAGCGCAGTACTGGGGGGGAGTGCTGCACTGTCACAGATGGTACATTAAATAATGGCCCCTGTCTGCCCTCTCCAGTGGATATAATAAATCCCGTGGCACTATTTGGGGCAGCACAGTGGCACAGTGGCTAGCACTGCTCCCTCACAGCGCCAGGGACTTGGGTTCAATTCCCGGCTTGGGTCACTGTCTGTGTGGAGTTTGCACATTCTCCCCATGTCTGTGTGGGTTTCCTCCGGGTGCTCCATTTTCCTCCCACAGTCTGAAAGACGTGCTGGTTAGGTACATTGGCCATGTTAAATTCTCCCTCAGTGTACCCGAACAGTAACTTCATTGCAGTGTTAATGTAAGCCTACTTGTGACTAATAAATAAACTTTGCTTTATTTGAAAAGGAGGAGGAGAGTTCTCCCTTGAATCCTGGGCAAAGCATAACTCTCAGCCAGCATCATTGAAATCCAGGTTGTCTGGTCATTATCGTGCTGCTGTGTGTGGGAGCTTGCCATGCTCAATTCATAGAATAGAATATCTACAGTGCAGAAGGAGGCCATTTGGCCTATCGAGCCTGCACTGACAACAATCCCACGCAGGCCCTTTATATCCCTGTAACCCCAAGGATTTACCCTTCTAATTCCCCCCGACACCAAGTGGCAATTTAGCATGGCCAATCCACCTAACTCTTTGCCGCAGAAGGCTGTGCAGGCCAGGACATTGAGTGTCTTTAAGACAGAGATAGATAGGTTCTTGATTAATAAGGGGATCAGGGGTTATGGGGAAAAGGCAGGAGAATGGGGATGAGAAAAAGATCTGCCATGATTGAATGGCACAACAGACTCGATGGGCCGAGTGTCTTATGGTCTAACCCGCACATCTTTCGGATTGTGGAAGGAAACCAGAGCACCCGGAGGAACCCCCGCAGACACGGGGAGAACGTGCAGACTCCGCACAGACAGTCACCAAAGGCCAGAATCGAACCCGAGTCCCTGGCGCTGTGAGGGAGCAGTGCTAACCACTGGTGCCACCGTGCCACCCACAATGTAGCTGCCACATTTCCTACATTTGAAATGACATTGGCTTTAATGCACTGAGGGTCTTCCAGGCGTCAGGGAGGGTATTGTATGAATGCCAGTCTCCCTTCCTTTTCAGTCACAGTGACTCGTGCTGTGATTAGAGCAGCATTGGTGGAATATGGAGCTCCATTTTCTGTTTTTTGGTGCCGCCATCTGGTCTCTGTCAAAAATATTTGCGGTGTTGATGGAACCATCACCCTAAGTGACTCTGCTGCCGACTGCGCATTCAAAGATTAAACTCACACTGCTACAAGGCATTGCGTCCGTGCATTTAATTCCCACTGCATCACTGAACCAATAGATCAGGTTAAACTCAGATTAACAGTAAGCGAAGAAATTAAAGGGGCTATTTGTCAAATGTCAAGAGTCCTTTGCTCTCCAGCAGGAGATTGTCTCCATGTTAATTCACTTGTTACTCCCCAACCACCAGTCTGTGTTTCCCACCTGATAGTCACTGGGGTTAGAATACACTTCACGCAACCTCTATAACCATCAATTTACTAATCACCAGTTCTGACAAAAAAATAATTTAGATGCAAAAAAAGCAAGTTTATTATTCTTAACACACTCAGACTGAACTTTTCTTTCTGATGTGGAGATGCCGGCGTTACATGTAACCCCCACGACTTGCCTGGGCTTGCAAAATCCTACTAACTGTCCTGGCTGGAGACAATTCACTTCTCTTTAACCTGTGTTTATCCCTCTCTCCACTTGCACTGTCTGTACCTGTAAAGACTTGATTATCGGCGAAGACTCGCACCCGGACCATTATCTTGCAATTGTGTCTCTGTCTATATATGCCCTGTTTGTGAACCCATCTCTCCACCTACCCGATGAAGGAGCTGCGCTCTGAAAGCTCGTGACTCCAAATAAACCTGTTGGACTTTAACCTGGTGTTGTTAGATTTACTTACTGTTTTCTTTCTGAGGTTTTATTGGACTGGGGATGGTTTCCGACTCTGCATACCCCACACGAGAGAAAGTGCTGTGGATGTTCTGATTTTTAGTCCGCGGGGGGGGTTCGGGGGCTTAGTCGGGAGAACGGTGTTGCTGGGATGACAGGCGGCCCTTTCCTAGATGAGTGCAGCTCCAACAGCACCCAAGACGTTCAGCACCATCCAGGGCAAAGCTGCCCACTTGAATGGCACTCCATCCACAAACATCCATCAGCGACATACAGGAGCAGCAGTGTGTACCATTTACAAGACATGCTGCAACAACTCACCAAGGTTCCTTAGACATCGCTTTCCAAACCGATGACTATTGCCATCAGGAAGAACAAGGGCAACAGATACATGGGAACACCACCACCTGGAAGTCCCCCTCCAAGCCATTCACCATCTTGCCATTCTTTCACCATTGCTCGGTCAAAATCCCAGAACCCTCTCCCTGGGTGTACTTGTACCACATGAACTGCAGCAGTTCAAGAATACAGCTCACCACCACCTTTGCAAGGCCACTTAAGGGTGGCATAGTCAACAAAGCCCAAATCCTTTGAATGAATAAAGAAAAGAGGGAATGAAATAGCAGGCATTTATATTTTTAACACTGCAGACAGCTTTGTTTAATATTTAATGGGCAGAACATTTAAATGCCTTGGTAGCTTTCCATTTCTTTTGATAGCAAGAAACTGACCACAGTATTCTCAGAGTGGTCTCACCAATGTTCTGTGTCTTTGTAGCAAGACTTCACTACTTTTATACACCACCTCCTTGAAATAAAGGGCCACCTTCCATTGTCCTCCTAATCATTTGTTCTATCTGCATGCAAACATTTTATGATTCATGTTTGGGGACACCTAGATCGCTTTGTACTGCAGCAGTTTGTCTCAGTTCAAATATTATTTAACTTTCCCATCCTCCCTACCTAACATTTTTCAAAATTATACTCCATCTGTCTAACTTTTGTCCACTCACTGAAACTACCTTTATCCCTCTGCTGACTATTGGATCAGACAAGACAGGGAGGTTGAGTTGGGAACATTCCTGGTTCAGCAGATATCTCTCTACATAAAGACCTCCTGCACATATTTTCACTCTGGGAAGGTGAGGGAGAGATGAAGTTGGACCTGCCACCTCCTGATGCAGGCCTGAGGGTACAACAGAGATGGGAGGATGGCCAGAGTGGTAAGCTAGACTGTCCATCTTTATTTACTAGGACATTGGTCCCGCTTTATTGATGAATGTCATGTCTTCAACTCTCCATCCCTCACTTTACCGCTCCCCCTCTCACCCCACACTACCTCCATGTCTCAAAGAGCAAAGAAAGCAAAGAGCAAAGAACAGTACAGCACAGGAACAGGCTCTTCGGTCCTCCAAGCCTGCACTGATCATGATAAAGATCTCCGTAGGACTCCAGGCCATCTTATGACCCCTTAGAGCTCATGGTCAGAACTCTACCACCTTGCCCGCCATGGAACTGGTACAGACGAGGATCCAACAACGGAAATCTCCATTGACTTGGGTGGGACTTGCCCAAGCGAGGCCATAAAATCCCATCCATTATGTCACCCTTCCATGTGCTCTCAGATTTTCAGGCCACCACTGTGCCCATTCAGGCCCTCCATGCCACCCGATGCCTACTTAAATCCGCTTGTCACCCATGTCTCCTTCATCCCACCTCCAATCCCCTCATAGATCCTCCATAATCATTCACCCATTACAAACTATGGGCAGACCTCAGGATGTCTATGCAATTGATTTAAAAAAAAAATTTGAACAGTCTAATCTCTTTCAAATGCACCATGCTGAAAATGTCTCCTTCAAAAAGAGCTACTCCAAAAAAATCCCTTCATGTACCCAATCTGTTGTGTAAACAAACAAACATCTAATTCACTGATCACATCAAGTGACAGCTAATCAGCCTCCCGTTGACACATATGCTCGTGTCTCTGTTGTAGCTCAACCTAGCATTCATAATAGCCACAGCTTTCAAAACATGCCATTCTAACTCATAGATAATGGAGCCTATTGGAAATTGAAAAGAAAACCTATTGCCTAAGTTGTTAACATCAGATGACATGTCAAGCAATGCATTCAGTAGCAGGTGTAGTTATTTTTATCTTTAACCTGCTGCTGCTGCAGATTTTTGTTTCAATTTTAAAGAGTTCTTGACTTTTAAGTCATTTCAGGTCATTACACTAGAGTTTCCAAGCAGAGTTTTGAATGCAGATTAGCATCTCAGCACTTACACTACAGTAGTCAATGTAGTGGACTTCTGCACTTCTACAAGACATAACTCAATAATCAAACATTTAGGAGCAGGAGCAGGTATTTAGCTCATCAAGTCTGCTCCACCATTCAATTAGATCATGGCTGATCGTCCAACTCAACAGCACGTTGCTGCCCTACCTCCACATCCCTTGATGTCATTCGTCTCCAGAAGTCTATTGATTTCTGTCTGGCACTTGTTCAATGATTGATCTTCCACAGTCCTCTGGGGTAGGCAATTCCAAAGATTCACTACCCTCTGAGTGAAGACCATAGGCCATAAGATATAGGAACAGAGTTCAGCCATTCGCCCATTGAGTCTGCTCCGCCATTCAATCATGGCTGATAAGTTTCTCAACCCCATTCTCCCACCTTTTCCTGTAACCTTTGATCCGCTTACCAATCAAGAACCTATCTATCTCTGTCGTAAGTACACTCAATGATCTGGCCTCCACAACCTTCTGTGGCAATGAGTTCCATAGATTCACCATACTCTGGCCGCAGAAATTCCTCCTCATCCCAATTCTAAAAGGTTGTTTCTTTACTCTGAGGCTGTGCCCTCAGGTGCTAGCCTCTACTACCAATGGGAACATCTTCCCCACTTCCACTCCATCCAGGCCTTTCATTATTCTGTAAGCTTCAATGAGATCCCCTTTCATCTTTCTAACCTTCATCGAGTACAGATCTAGAGTGCTCAGATGCCTCTCATACGTTCAGCCTTTCATTCCCGCGATCATTCTCATGGACCCTCTCCAAGGCCGGCACATCCTTCCTTAGATACGGGGCCTAAGACTGCGTGTAACCATCTCAATGTGGTCTCACCAGAAGAAATTCCTCTTCATCTCAGTATTAAATGATCTGCCTCTTATTCTGAGATTTCCTCAGTCTCTCCTTATAAGACAATTGTACCATCCCAGGAATTAGTCTGGTGAATTCCCTGTATGGCAAATCTATCCTTCCCTCAGTAAGGAGATCAAAACTGTACACAATACCCCTGATGCAGTCTCCCCAATGTTCTGTACAAGTTCAGCAAGACATCTTTATTTCTGCACTCAAATTCCCTTCCAATGAATGTCAACATACAATTTTCCTTCTTTATTGATATTCCTACCTGCGTGAATCATGAACAAACATACTCAGGTCCCTATAGACATCAACACTTCCCAACCTCCCACCATTTAAGAAATATTCTGTCTTTCTATTTTAGTCCTCCAAAATACATAACCTCACATTTATTCAGGTTATATTCCACTTGCCATATTCTTACCCATTCACTTATACTGTCAAAGTCCACTTAAAGCCTCCTTTCCACTTCCTCACAACCTACATTCTCATCTAGTTTTGCATCATCAGCAAATTTTAGCAACATTACAATTGGTCCCCAAATCCAAATAATTTATATACATTGTGAACAGTTGTGGTCCAGGCACTGATCCTTGCCGTACCCCATTAGTAACAGCCTGCCATTCTGAGAATGAGCATTTTTTGCTACTCTCTATCTGTTAACCAATTCTCTATCTGTAGCAATATATTGCATCCAACCCCATGCACTTTAATTTTATTTGTTAACCTCCTGTGTGAGACCTTATCAAAAGCCTTCTGAAAATCCTAATGCACCTCACCCACTGATTCTCCTTTATCAATGCCACAAGCAACATCCTCAAAATATTCAGAAAGGTTTGTCAAATATGATTTCCCTTTCATAGATCCATGTTGACCATTAGTTGCCAAGTGTCCAGTTATCACATCCTTTGGGCAGCATGGTGGCACAGTGGTTAGCACTGCAGCCTCACAGTGCCAGGGCCCCAGGTTCGTTTCCTGGCTTGGGTCACTGTCTGTGTGGAGTTTGTACTTTCTCCTTGTTTCTGCGTGGGTTTCCTCCGGGTGCTCTGGTTTCCTCCCACAGTCCGAAAGACATGCAGATTAGGTGCATTGGCCATGCTAAATTCTCCCTCAGTGTACCCGAACAGGCGCTGGAGTGTGGTGACTAGAGGATTTTCACAGTAACTTGATTGCAGTGTTAATTCAAGGCTACTTGTGACATTAATTTTAAAAAACTTCATAATGGATTCTAACATTTTCCCTGCTACTGGCATCAAACTAACAGGTCTGTTGTTCCCCATTCTCCATCTTTCTCCCTTCTTAAACAGTGGCGCGGCACTGGTGTTGAGTTGCTCACTCACACAATGGATGTATCAAGGGTGGGATCCAACATGCAGGAGAGCTACCCTCAGCCTTACCTTGCATTGGCAAAAATATCTGGAAAGAGGACTGGGGATGGGAGTCCCATAATTGCACCCCACCCGCCATTTTTAAAGGAATACTGAGTCAATCCAACACAACGAAAATCTAAGATAAAAGCAGAATACTGCAGATGCTGGAATCTGAAGCAAAACCAGAAAATGCTGGAAAATCTCAGCAAGTCTGACAGCATCTGTGGAGTGAGAATAGTCCACGTTTCGAGTCTGGATGACCGTTCGTGATGAAGGGTCCATTCTGTTCTCTCTCCACAGATGCTGTCAGACCTGCTGTGATTTTCCAGCTCTCTCTGCTTTTGTTGTCAATGAAAATCTAGCCTTTTGCATCCTCCCTACTGTTATCTTTCTCTCCTCTCTGCATCGGGTCAGCAAAATAGTCTACAATATACTCTGTGCCTTCAGCCAAGTCTTTAAAATCATTCCAAGAAGTAGACGGTTTTAACTGCACTTGAATACCACATTTCTCTGGATGTTCCAGAACGTTTTACATCTAATGAAGTGTTTTTGTGAAGTGTCGTCACTGTTGGAATGAAAAAAAATGCAATTGCCAATTTGCACAGAAGTAAACAGACTGGGGAAGTTTGCTAAATTGGGCTGTGAAACGACCGTTTTTTTAGGTATTGTGTGGTATGTGAAGCAACTGTTGATTTTTTAACCAGGGTGGGCAACAATGACAAGACTAGCAGTTAAGGTGTTTTCGTCAAAATGCTTAATTTGTTATTTTAATGATTTAACATTACATTAACATATTATCTGAATAAATTCTAATTGAATGTGTTAAGTGCTTTTATGTTAATTCGCAAAAAGTGCAATTTTAAGGAACTTACTCTGGTGGATGAGGTGGAGAGAGTCTGGCCTGGAATCTATAATTAGATCAAACAATGTTTGGATCGGTTCCTGAGAGATTGACGTAGATTTTCCAATTGGACTTGGATTGAGCATTCATTGGGTAGCGTGTAAACTTGTTAGTTCCACAGGCTTGCACCTTGGGCGGCACAGTGGCACGGTGGTTAGCACTGCTGCTTCACAGCTACAGGGACCCAGGTTTGATTCTGGGCTTGGGTCACTGCCTGTGTGGCATCTGTGTGTTTCCCTGTGTCTGTGTGGGTTTCTTCCGGGTGCTCCAATTTCCCCCCAGTCTGAAAGACGTGCTGGTTAGATGCTTTGGGCATGCGAAATTCTTCCTCAGTGTACCCGAACAGATGCTGGAGTGTGGCAACTAGGGGATTTTCACAGTAACTTTAAAGTTTATTTATTTGTTTCACAAGTAGATTTATATTAACACTGCAATGAAGTTACTGTGAAAATCCCCTAGTCGCCACACTCCACTTCATTGCAATGTTAATGTTAGCCTACTTGTGACATTATTAGTAGGAGTGAACATCATACAATCCTTTGCAGTCATATCTCCTCACTATGGCCACCCTCCATCATGTTGTGTCACTCCATCACTATTGGTGTTACCATTGGATGGGAGGTCCCAGAATAGAACCCTGGCTCAGGAGACCGTAACATTTGACTTTTGTCAAAAACCTGGAGGAAGAGTTACAGGGTGCGAATTAGTTTTTAACAATAAGAAAAAAAGATTAATTAAACTTGAAAAGTTTGAGAATGGCACAATACTCCTTTACTCCCCTTCATCTTCACAAATGTATACCGTTTTCAAAGGTAACACCCATTCTGAAACCAAATGGTTAATTTCAATAGAATCCCTATAGTGCAGAAGGAAGCCATTTGGCCCATTGTGCCTGCACCAACTCTCTCTGGCAGGGTACCTTACCCAGGCCCTTTTCCCACCCTATCCCCATAAACCTCACACATTTACCATGGCTAATCTATTTAACCTACACATCTTTGAACACTAAGGGGCAATTTAGCATGGCCAAACCACCTAACCTGCACATCTTTGGACTGTGGGAGGAAACCAGTGCACCCAGAGGAAGCCCATGCAGACACGGGGAGAACATGCAAACTCCACACAGACAGCGACCCAAGACTGGAATCAAACCCAGGGACTCATGCGCTATGAGGCAGCAGTGCTAACCGCACTGTACCGGTTGAGTGATGCCACTCAACTGATCTTCTGTGGATTTCTTCTCACAATCTTCCTAGATGATTGTCACATGAATGTTTCCAAACTCCATTCCCAAAATAACCACACTTTGAAATCTTTTTCAAACAACGCTTTTCATCAGCAGTCTTCATCAAGAATCCAGCTCCAGTTTTTCCACCTATCCTTTCAAACAAAGTTTCTGCTGCTCTGTTTTAATAAGGAATTCAGCTCAGGCTTTCCAAATGTCCTTTCAATATTATTGTCCTGAATTCTTTTGCAAAAAGCTCCAAGATCCAGCCACCAATATCCACAATTATTTAAAATAGCTTAGCATAAACTGTAGTAAGATATATTAAACCTCAGAATTACAGCTATCTTTCTGACAACTCATAATTCAATTAATTGTCAGCCTTCTGTGACTTTTCTGAACAGTGCCCTGCTCTAGTCCTGTTTCCTCTGTTCCTTTAACTTCAGTCTTCTTGGAAAGTTCTCTTCATTTCACTAGCTTCCTTAACTAGCTGTTCTTTAGACTTTTACATTTGTTTTCTTAACCAGTACTCCATAGTGTGGCTTTCCTTCTAGCAAAGCTGAGAGAGATGTTCCCTCTCTAGCTTCCGAGAAACCAACTGCTATGAATTCGGTTAAAACATAATTACAAAAACCTTTGTATCCTAAAGGTGCCCCTGGTTACCAGGCAACCAGCTTTTACTTCTCCAAGCTGGTTTACTTTTCATGTCGTAACTCTCTCTAAGCACAATAGAAACACAGTTTGGATTGACCCAAAACACCCACACCTTTGTTTAACACAAATCTAAATAGAATTACCCTTTCCTACACAAAGCCACTAAATGAAACCCACTTAAGTCCATACCTTATTGCTATTAATTAATAACATGAATATGGATCATCTAAAACCACTTCTGCTTTCCAGAAAAATGGAACAGATTCAGGAAGATCTTGCAGCTCAAAACCGGGCATCCATAATTCAGGGTTGGCACCAGGTATGCCTAAAGATGGGGTGCCAACCTGATGAAGCCACAACACAGGACTACATACATGCCAGACAGAGGAAGTAGCATGATATTGGCAGTGCCCACAATGGAAGGATTAGATCAAAGCTCTGCACTGCTGCCATAATTAGTCATAGAAATCATAGAAACCCTACAGTGCAGAAGGAGGCCATTCGGCCCATCGAGTCTGCACCGACCACAATCCCACCCAGGCCCTACCCCCACATATTTACCCGTTAATCCCTCTAACCTACGCATCCCAGGACTCTCAGGGGCAATTTTTAACCTGGCCAATCAACCTAACCCGCACATCTTTGGACTGTGGGAGGAAACCGGAGCACCCGGAGTAAACCCACGCAGACATGAGGAGAATGTGCAAACTCCACACAGACAGTGACCCGAGCCGGGAATCGAACCCGGGACCCTGGAGCTGTGAAGCAGCAGTGCTAACCACTGTGCTACCGTGCCGCCCATGAATAATGGTGGACAGTTAAACAACTAACTGGAGGAGGGGGCTCAACAAATATCCTCATCCTGAATGATGGGGGAGCCCAGAATATCAGTACAAAAGCATTTGCAATCATTTTCAGCCAGCACTCTGGGACGGGTGATCTATCTCAGCCTCCTCCTTAGCTTCTGATCACCACATTCTTCAGTCAATTCAATTCACTCCAAATTTTATCACGAAATGGCTTGAATGCACTGGGCTGAAAACATTTTGGCCGTAGTACTGTCGACTCCAGAAGTCACCATGTCCGGTGTTAGAACTGCCCAGAGAGGAATTGAGGACTGCGTACTGTGTTCTATCCATCTGTATGCAATATTTATAAGGGATGGGACCAGCAAATGGTAAATATTGGCAGCTGGAGATACATGTGCTGGAAAATCTCATTCATGTTATTAAGGTTTTATTGTATATTTGATTTGATTTGATTTGATTTATTATTGTCACATGTAATGGGATACAGTGAGAAGTATTGATTCATATGCGCTATACAAACAAAGCATACCATTCATAGAGTACATAGGGGAGGAGGAGAGAAGAGGGTGTAGAATATAGTGCTACAGTCATAGAAAGGTCAACTTAATATGAGGTAGGTCCTTTCAAAAGTCTGATGGCAGCAGGGAAGAAGTTGTTCTTGAGCTGGTTGGTACGTGATCACAGACTTTTGTATCTTTTTCTGGATGGAAGAAGGTGGAAGAGAGAATGTCCGGGGTGTGTGGAGTCTTTGATTATGCTGGCTGCTTTTCTGAGGCAGCGGGAATTGTAGACGGAGTCAATGGATGGGAGGACTGGGCTATCTTCGTTCACAACCCTTTGTAGTTTCTTGCGGTCTTGGTCAGAGCAGGAGCCATACCAAACTCTGATACATCCGGAAAGGATGCTTTCTATGCTGCATCTGTAAAAATTGGTGAGCGTTGTAGCAGATGGGCCAAATTTCCTTAGCTTCCTGAAAAAGTAGAGGTGTTGGTGGGCTCTCTTAATTATAGCATCAGCATGCAGGGACCAGGACAGTTTTCAGCCTCTGCCCAAGTCACCTGGGTAAGCAAAATGATTTGTCAAATCCCAGAGACTGGGGCAGGAAACAGAATCAGCGGTCAAACAGAAATACTGAATGAGTGATCAATGTGGAGAGAGTCCTTACTTGTCACTCATGATACACTTTACAATGATGTGGAGATGCCAGCGTTGGACTGGGGTGGGCACAGTAAGTAGTTTCACAACACCAGGTTAAAGTCCAACAGGTTTATTTGGTAGCACGAGCTTTCTGAGCACTGCTCCTTCATCAGGTGAGTCAAGGTAAAGAGTTTGTGGGATCTTGCCGTGTGTGCGTGGCTTGTCTCAGTTCTCTACAGAATACCTGATGAAGGAGCAGCGCTCCGAAAGCTCATGCTACCAAATAAACCTGTTGGACTTTAACCTGGTGTTGTGAGACTACTTACATTGTACACTTTACAATGAAAATCAGTGGAGTTCAGGGAGTGATTGAAGTGGCAGAGACCTCACGGAGGCTGTTTGGGGAGGACAATGTGAGCAAGCAAGGCACCATCCTGCATCTCCTGAGGTAAAACACAGCTCTTGCAGGCTGATTGCCCCTGAAACGGAGAAAATACATGTCTTATATTGACAGATGCAGGAAATAAGGTTCAGTATTTTATCGATTGGCTCATTTACAAGTGCAGGCGTTGACAAACCAATGCTACCCCTGAAAATAATGTGTCTCTGATACCTTAATGGTGAGACTTATTAGAATCACTGCAGTCCAAATGGGTAATATGTTGCAAACAAGCCTTTGATACATTGACAAGCCAGCACTTTGCTGAGATTAACCTGTACTGCACAAAGTCAAAAATGGGTTGATTACGATGGCTGCGCTGATTATTCCCTTGGGCTCAGAGAAGGAAGGCCTTTGTTACTAAATAAAAATCTATATTTTTGATACGGTTTTCTATCTTTTCAAAGATGTGGATTAGGGCATAGAAATTACTGCTAGCGAATCCTGAAAGAATTAAAGAAGAAATTTACATTTATATAACTTAACACCATTTACTGTTTATTGATAGATCGCATTCTCACTTCCTTGATGCATCCCACGGATTTTTGCATCGAATCAATTACTTCTGAAGCCTGAGCTGCTGTTATTCTGTAGAGAACTGAGACAAGCCACTCACACACGGCAAGATCCCACAAACAGCAGATAGACCAAATGGCCAGCCAATTTATTTTGGTTTAGATGGATGGCATGTTACTATGACTAGCTAACTTACTGACTAATAGTATTGAGTAGAAGCTGGGACTGATTTCTTTTCTCTTTAATAGAATCAACCCCAAAAAACTTGGACCAAGGCATGTACTGCGCTGTAATGTTCTATGTAACATCATTTCCCTTCAATGTCACTGATTCACGTCCTTCATAACTTCTGGAGTTGTAATATCATGGAATCTCCAGAGTGCAGAAGTGGCCGTTCGGCCCATCATGTCTGCAGCAGCTCTCTGACAGAGTGGCCGGAACTCTACCACCTCGCCATGGAATCGGCACGGGTAAGGGTCCGACAACTGAAATTGCTGTTGACCTCGGGTGGCAATTACCGCTCTCGCCCAGCGAGGCCGTAAATTCCCGCCCAGTATCCCACCCAGACCCTCTTCCCTGCCCTATCCCCATAACCCCGCACATTTCCGGGGGAGGTGGTGGAAGCAGATACAATAGTGAGTTTTAAGAGGCGTCTGGACAAATACATGAATAGGATGGGAATAGAGGGATATGGTCTCCAGAAGAGTAGGGGGGCTGGATAGGGTGGAGGCGGAGAGATTCTTTCCACTTAGTAAGGAAGTTAAAACTAGAGGACACAGCCTCAAAATAAAGGGGGGTCGGTTTAAGACAGAGTTGAGGAGGAACTTCTTCTCCCAGAGGGTGGTGAATCTCTGGAATTCTCTGCCCACTGAGGTGGTGGAGGCTACCTCGCTGAATATGTTTAAAGCGCAGATGGATGGATTCCTGATCGGTAAGGGAATTAAGGGTTATGGGGATCAGGCGGGTAAGTGGTACTGATCCACGTCAGATCAGCCATGATCTTATTGAATGGCGGGGCAGGCTCGAGGGGCTAGATGGCCTACTCCTGCTCCTATTTCTTATGTTCTTATGTTTAGTTAAGTCGGGCAGCATAGTCGGTGCAGGCTTGGAGGGCCGAAGGGCCCATTCCTGTGCTGTAATTTTCTTTGTTCTTTTCTTTGATCTTTATTTCCCATGACTAATCCATCCAACCTACACATCTTTGGACTGTGGGAGGAAACCAGAGCACCCGGAAGAAACCCACGTAGACACGGGGAGAACGTGCAATCTCCACACAGACAGTCACCCTTGGCCAGAATCAAACCCGGGTCCCTGGTGCTGTGATGCAGCAGTGCTAACCACTGTGCCACCGTGCCACCCTAACATATCTGATCCAAAATACTGGATAGTTCAAATTTTTCTATCTGCAAAATTTTGTCCTGCAGATGAAATGTCAAAGCTTTATTTTCCCATTTAAGTAGCTCAAGTAGATGTTAACACATATTACACTCTTCAGAGATAAGCAGAGATCTTTCTCCTAGCGTCCTAGCTGAGTTATTCTCTTATCTCTCACCACAAATTAACTGATCGTTTATCTAATTGCCTTCTAATGGGCATAAGATAACCTTAGTAGCCACAAACAGGCCAAATCACTGGGTGTAAAGCACTGGGAGGCTTTTCTAAGCGACGCAATAACCCACTACATCCATGCAATTATTCCTGTCTGTACCTTCCTCTTCATTTTCAGGGCCATTTGCTCTGTGAATTATTATCACATTACTGACAAACAGGATTGAATGAAAGGCTGTTTTTTTTTGTTGCCAATTTTACTTGTGGAATTTTTAATCTCTGGAATAAGAGAGAAAGGTGTGAAAGAAGCACATCAACACCAGTAGGTGCCTGAGCAGAAAGTGGAGAAATGATCTGACTGATCATGCCTGTAACTCCAGCGATGCCACATCACTTTCATGGTTGGAAGGAGCAAACAAAACTGGAATAGAATGCTTGGCTTTCCATTCAAATTAACCCACTAGCGGGACACATTAAGGAGAGAAGAAAGAGCAGCAAGTCACACAGCCTTTCAGGACTGCTCTACCATTCAGTAAGTTCAAGGCGGACCTTCTGCATCAACCCCACTTTCTCCCCATCGCCATTTCCCTTGATTTCCCTTATGGATGAGGTTACATAGGGAGCACAGTTTGCATTGTAGATTCTATGATTCTATAATTCTATGACAAGGGCAGCAGATACATGGGAACACCACCACCTTCAAGTTCCCCACTGCAGTAAATGCAATAATTGGTGACCATCAGTTAGCTAATAATCTACAATTATATAAGGGTGCTACAATCAACGTGTTCATTCTGGGCTCTGGGGTCAATCCCCCTGCAAAAGCTTGCACTTTGCCCTGAGATCCACACACATGATCCCCATTGGGTGATTGGGTCACATGACCCTTCCGATGCATGCCCCTTAAAGGGGCTAGTTACTACACCCATCAAGTCACTCACCATCCTGACTTGGAAATATATTGCCATTCCTTCACAGTCACTGCATCAAAATGCTGGACTCCCTCCCTAACTGCACTGTGGGTGTACCTACACCACACCGACTGCAGCGATCCAGAAAGGTAGCTCACCACCACCTGCTCAAGGGACGATTAGCACTGGGCAATAAATGCCGGACTCGTCAGTGAAGCCCACATCCCACGAATGAATAAAGAAATGATCTACAATTCCCTGTTTTCTCTCTCCCTGTCTGGCCCTCTCAGAATTTTATCCATTTAGATGATTTTGTCTCTCATTCCAAACTCCAGGGAATGCCAGCCTATTCTTTTAAATCTCTCCTCATACAACAATGCTGCCATCCCACCCTCTAATGGAAGTATATCCTTACTTTACATAAGGAGTTTATCAGTAATGTGCCCTAATCTAGAAGAAATAATGGACTTGCATTTAGGTAGTGTCTTCAAGAACATCAAGTGCTTTACAGCCAAAGTACACTTGAAGTCACTTGTTGTTATGTCACAGAAGGCTGTCTGGCCTCTTGAGCCTGTTCCAACATTCTGTTAGATCATGGCTAATTCATACTTCATCATCCTTTTGATTTATGGGGCACAAAGCTGGATTTGGTTCCTTTTATAGACTTGAAATAAAAGAGACAACACAAAGTTACCAGAAATGGGCCTTGAGCTGTAGATGTCCCGCCATCTTGAGACAGCTTTCATGTAGATGGTGCAATCGGGGGGGAGGCATCGATTGGGATTGAGGACCAGTGGGTTCTGGGATTGTTGCAGAGTGGGTAGGAACAGTCCTGCACTGCCTGACTCCACACTCAGGAAAGCATTTTCTGATTGTCTACCATTGGTGTGTGGGAAGGATTTGGCTGGTTGACGCTCGACTTGTTTGACCACATAATGAATGCGTCTTCTTTGGCCATCAAGTCCGGGGGTGGGACTCGAACCTAAAGCTTCTGGCTCTGAGGCAGGGACGCTACCCACTGTGCCACACAAGATCTCCTCAAGAACTCTTGTCCGTAGACCTGAGTATCCCGATTGTAGCGAAGCCAGCATTAGTTGCATTAGCGGGGAGGCGATGGCCTAATGGTATTATTGCGACTCAACTCATGTTCTGGGGACCCGGGTTCAAATCCCACAGCGGCAGATGGTGGAATTTGAATTCAACAAAAAAAAAATTGGAATTAAGGATCTACTGGCGACCATGAAACCCATCTGGTTCACTAATGTCCTTTAGGGAAGGAAATCTGTCATCCTTACCTGGTCTGGCCTATATGTGACTCCAGAGCCACAGCAATGTGGTTGACTCTCAAATGCCCTCCCAGGGCCACAGGGAATGGGCAATAAATCCTGGCCCAGCCAGCGACGCCCATGTCCCACGAATGAATAAAAAAATAATTTTGGGCAATCCAATTTCATGAAGAGAGCTCCACGCATTCGGCCAGCTATATGCATATGCAAAGTGTCTACTGCAGATCTGAAGTGTGGACACCGATTTTGATTTGATTTGATTTATTATTGTGACATGTATTGGTATACAGTGAAAAGTATTGTTTCTTACATGCTCGACAGACAAAGCATACCGTTCATAGAGAACGAAAGGAGAGAGTGCCGAATGTAGTGTTACAGTCATAGCTAGGGTGTAGAGAAAGATCAACTTAGTAAGAGGTAGGTCCATTCAAGAGTCTGAAGGCAGCAGGGAAGAAGCTGTTCTTGAGTCAGTTGATACAAGTCCTCAGACCTTTTGTATCTTTTTCCTGATAGAAGAGAGTATGTCCGGGATGCGTGGGGTCCTTGATTATAGAATCATAGAAACCGTAGAGTGCAGAAGGAAACCATTTGACCCATTGAGTCTGCACCAACCACAATCCCACCCAGGCCTTATCCCCGTATCCCCACAAATTTACCAACTAATCCCTCTAACCTACGCATCCCAGGACACTAAGGGGCAATTTAGCTTTGCCAATCAACCTAACCCACACATCTTTGGACTGTGGGCGGAAACCGGAGTACCCGGAGGAAACCCACGCAGACACAGAGAGAATGTGCAAACTCCACACAGACATTGATCCAAACCGGGAATTGAACCCAGGTCCCTGGAGCTGTGAAGCAGCAGTGCTAACCACCGTGCCACCATGCTGGCTGCTTTCCTGAGACAGTGGGAAGTGTAGACAGAGTCAATGGATGGGAGGCTGGTTTGCGTGATGGACTGGGCTTCGTCTTGGGTACCATGGAGTTTTTAACCAACACAAGAAGCAGTACACTCCTCGAACTGATTATATTCCTTTACGTCCCTGGCTTTCTTAGGTGCAGCATTAAAAATTTCCTCAACATAGCAGTACAGCATAGAAATGGTCCAACTAGCTCAAAAGATCTTCAGTGATGTTTAAGCTCCACACAAACCTTACATCATCTTTCCCTATTATATTCTTTAGCTTCTTTCCACACTCTGAACTTCCTCTTCAATATATTTATGGCTATTTGCTACAACAATTACACATGATTGCATGTTTTCAATATTGTTTGAGTCAGTACAGTCTAGACCCTTGTCCCAAGATTCCCAAGATCCATGATTTCTGAATTAAACAATGAAGCCTTCTGCACGATAGATCAGAAGTCAATAAGGCCCATACATT
This sequence comes from Mustelus asterias, assembly GCF_964213995.1. Lineage (NCBI taxonomy): Eukaryota > Metazoa > Chordata > Chondrichthyes > Carcharhiniformes > Triakidae > Mustelus > Mustelus asterias. The sequence continues at coordinate 80,580,274 of NC_135817.1, forward strand.
ATCAACACAAAATAAATTAAAGAACGTCATTAAGACAATGACTGGTTTGATATACCTAACCACTAAATCACAGCTTTTTTTAGACATTGTTGAGTCCTGAACAATCTTGACTCAGATCAGACTAAATAATTTATGGGAATCATCTTGGTCTGCTTCCACGACACAAATGCAAGAGAGGGAAAACATCAGACTATTGGCAATAATCCCCCCCGGGAGACACACAATCCAATATATTGACCTGATGTATAAAAGATAAGTCAGGGCCAAAATTCTGTAAATACACAGAAGAGTTATTTCTGCTCAATTTCATGAAACGTCATTCGCAAGTGTACGGGTGCCAGGGGATTTTACACTCCTGACTTATGGATGAGGTTACACAGGGAGTACAGTTTGAATTGCAGAAACTCAAATAATACCAGATAACCTTACCAGTGTTCCTTATGTCAATGACGGCCTCTATATTTCTCATGAACTTAAATAGCATTACTGCTCTTAACTCTGCATTTGCCGGGGGCAGCATGGCGGCACAGTGGTTAGCACTGTTGCCTCATAGCACCAGGGACCCAGATTTGATTCCGAGCTTGGGTCACTGTCTGTGTGGAGTCTGCACGTTCTCCTCGTGTCTGTGTGAGTTTCCTTCAGGTGCTCTGGTTTCCACCCATGCTCCGGAAAAGGGAGCACCTGAAGGAAAGGCTTGCTGGTTAGATGCGTTGGACATGCTATAAAAATTCTCCCTAAGTGTACACGAACAAGTGCTGGAGTGTGATGACTAGGGGATTTTCACAGTGACTTCATTGCAGGGTAAATGTAATGTTACTTGTGACACTAATAAAATGAAACTTTAAAAACTGCCTCTGACCAGAATAGGCTTGGTGCCTCCAAATCCCAAATAGGAGATCAATGCTCATTTTGATCAGTCCAGAACAAAATTGTTACTGAAGAGGCCCACCTACATATCTCTAACTGTCTTCATATCAAAGCATCACACATCGTGCCCAGGGGTTTTGAGCACTTATATGCTCTTGTGTGAAATGTATCTTTTATTCATTCAAAGGATGTGTACATTGGATGGCAAACCTGGAACTCAACTAATGATGAGGTGGTTCAGTTTAAAAGCGACTGTTGGAAGAACTAGCTGCTTTTTCTGCCCCACTTTCCTACCCCATTTTCTCTGATTCCAGTGTATATGGAAACCTGTACAGAAAGCCTTGTCGTACAGAAGGAGGTACTTTGGTTCAGTCTTTGCTGGCTCTCAAAAAGGACTATCCTTTGTGGGTGTTCTGTAGGCTTGAAGAAGTCTTTGTCGTGATATGTAGTTATCTATAAGCCTTTATTGAATATTTGAACTATTTACAAATATGGAGTAAAGGGTATAAGCTGGGAGCAGTTTCCGTGCTGGCTGGCACACACGGCTCTGTCCAACACTCAACTGACCCTGGGTTTGGGGGGGGGGGGGTGGTGCATGTGCCTCTGTGTGGGCAGTACGGTACTCAGTCCCACATTAAACCTGTATGTTTGTCAGACCCTTATACTGCACCACCCCCAAGACTTCATCCAATGTATTTCAGTGATCATAGTTTACCTTGGGCCAGATTCTCCAACCTCACCCGCGGCTGGGATTCTTCGGTCCTGCTGCAGTGAATGTGAAGAGCCCAGAGTTACCGGCTTTGCTTTCCTTGGAGCAGCAAGTCATTTACATCAAACACTTGCTCTTGTACTCTGTGCCCCTATGAAGCCAATGCTTTTATAACTGTTTTCTCAAACTATATTGCCAACGTGAACGATTTTTTACACAAACTATGCATTCCTGCACTCATTTTAATATTGTACCATTGAGCTTCTATTTCTTCAATCTTCCTTCCAAAATGCATCACCTCACGTTTCTCTGCATTAAATTCTATACAGGGCACATAACGTTGAGTAGAGAGCATTTAGACAGTTTATTTAATCATGGAGGGAATTGCTAGTGTACTGGAAACAGGCAAGATGTAAGTCAGTGAACTAAGAATCATAGCTTCCCTACAGAATCCTAGAACTTCTATAGTGCAGAAGGAGACTATTCGGCCCATCAAGCCCTTTTTTCATTAATTCGTGGGATGTGGGCATCACTGGCTGGGCCAGCATTTATTGCCCAGCCCTATTTGCCTGAGGACAATTGAGAGTCATTGCTGTGACGCTGGAATCACTTGTAGGCCAGACCAGGTAAGGATGGCAGATTTCCTTTCCTAAAGGACATTAGTGAACCAGATGGGTTTTTCCAACAATCGACAGTGGTTTCATGGTCATCAGTAGATTCTTAATTCCAGATTTTTTTATTGAATTCAATTATTGAATCCACCATCAGACATGGCGAGATTTGAACCCAGGTCCCTGACACCAAAAATAGTCCCACCCAGGCCCTATCCTCGTAACCTCACATATTTACCCTGCGAATCCCACTGACACTAAGGAGCAATTTAGCATGACCAATCAACCTAACCTGCACATCTTTGGAGTGTTGGAGGAAACCAAAGCATCCAAAGGAAACCCACGCAGACACGGGGAGAACGTGCAAACTCCACACAGACAGTCACCCAAGGCCGGAATTGAATCCGGGTCTCTGGCGCTGTGGGGCAGCAGTGCTAACCACTGTGCTACCGTGCTGCCCCTACAGTCTCAATGTAACCATTATATTGATTGACTGGGCTTAAGAGAGGCTGAAATAAATGTACTGCCTGACTTAGGAAAATAGGAAACAGAGTTTCCCATCCAGCTTCACAAGTCTGTTTTGCCATTCAATTTGATAATGCATAATCTGTATCTTAACTCAATTTAGCCTCTTCGATTCCATAGCACTAAATGTTCTTCTCTAACAAAATTCTACCAATCTCAGTTTTGAAAATTTCCAATTGACCTTTGGCCTCAAGAGTGTTAAGTGGGAGAGAGTTGGAGATTTCCATGGCCCTGAGTATGAAGTTTTTCCTGGCATCGTACCTGAACAGCCCAGCTCCAACATGGTCATGTTATCTTGATCCATACTCCACCACCAGAGGAAGTAGATTCTCTTTATTTGGATTGCCGTGCCGACCTGGAGCTATATCTGCCTATTGCAGTGATCCGGCTAAATATTCAACAAATCTCACATTGATTTGGTCAAATTTTTCAATCAGGAGCAAAATTCTGACTCATGGTCATTCATCCCTTTGCTGTTTGTGAGACCTGGCTGTTTTCTTTGCCCACATATCACTGACCACTGGGCGGCACGGTAGTACAGTGGGCAGCACGGTAGCACAGCGGTTAGCACTGCTGCTTCACAGCTCCAGGGACCTGTGTTCAATTCCCGGCTTGGGCCACTGTCTGAGTGGAGTTTGCACATTCTCCTCGTGTCTGCATGGGTTTCCTCCGGGTGCTCCGGTTTCCTCCCACAGTCCAAAGATGTGCGGGTTAGGTTGATTGGCCATGCTAAAATTACCCTTAGTGTCCTGAGATGTGTAGGTTAGAGGGATTAGTGGGTAAATATGTAGGGATATGGGGGTAGGGCCTGGGTAGGATTGTGGTTGGTGCAGACTCAATGGGCTGAATGGCCTCTTTCTGTGCAGTAGGTTTTCTATGATTTCTATGATTCTATGACCACCGTACTTTAAAGGCTGCTTGTTCCATGAATCACTGTGACACGATTACGAATTATTCCGTGGAATTTACAGTGCAGAAACAGGCCATTCGGCCCAACTGGCAGTCTTAAGTTTATTTTATTAGTGTCACGAGCAGGCTTACGTTAACACAGCAATGAAAATCCCCTAGTCGCCACACTCCGGCGCCTGTTCGGGTACACTGGGGAGAATTTAGCACGGCCAATGCACCCTAACCAGCACGTCTTTCAGACTGTTGGAGGAAACTGGAGCACCCAGAGGAAACGCACGCAGACACGACAAAAACGTGCAGACTCCGCACAGACAGTTACCCAAGCCAGGAATCGAATGGGAGTCTCTGGCGCTATGAGGCGGCAGTGCTGACCTCGCTGCCACCGTGCCGCTTACAGGCTTCACGTGTTAATTCCTTCTTAATTTCAGCCTATCAGCATAGCCTGCGATCGCTTTCTCCCTCATGTCTTTATCGAGCTTCCCCCTCAAATGCACCAATGCTACTCAGCTCAGCCAATCCATGTGGCAGCAAGCTCTGCGTTCTAATTGTTCCCCAGGTAAAGAAGTTGATTTATTACTGATTATTCAAGCTCTCAAGTTTTACACTCCCCCACAAGTGGAAATGTATTGTGCCACAGTTCATTCAGTGAGTCCAAGTTGCTGTGGCAACAGGCAATTTTTCCATGCGCGGTGTAGTCTGGAGCTATGGGTATGGCTGGCCAGGAATCTCTCCTTCTCTTAACACGTGTTGTTGGCGTGTGCGGGAAGGATTTGCAGGTTAATAGTCAACCTATTGGATCACGTTATGAAGGCACATTCCTTGACCATCAAGTCCTGGATTGGGACTTGAACCAAGAACGTCTGGCTCAGAGCCAGGGACTCTATTCACCACAAGATCTCCATGGGAATGAGGTAAGGTGGTATAAATACCTCTCGTCCTACTTTGGACTCAGGCCTTTCTCTCATAATAACAACAATGATAAAGATGTGGAGATGCCGGTGTTGGACTGGGGTGGGCACAGTAAGTAGTCTCACAACACCAGGTTAAAGTCCAACAGGTTTATTTGGAATCACGAACTTTCGGAGCGCTGCTTCTTCATCAGGTGAGTAGAGAGATAGGTCTATATATGCTGTGTTTGTGAAGCCTACCTCTCCACTCACCTAATAAAGCTTGTGATTCCAAATTGAACTGTTGGACTTTAACCTAGTGTTGTGAGATTTCTTACTGTGCCAACAATAATAAAGGAAGTGATAGGCCTCAGTGAGCAGTCAGATAAATAGGGAGACGATGGAATCCATGGTTCTGCACTGAGAGGGTAGCATTAATTGCATTTTTTTTTAATCAGCATCCTATCAAACAGGTTGCATGAAACTTAATTTTCTCTATTTTTATTAAACTACAACTTGATATAAATTAAGTTAAATTATTGATCAAAGGCTTACACGGTTTAGATTTTCAACTCTCCAGGTCAGTGTAAAAATGGCATCATGGATTGACTTCCCCTTAGAAGTAGCATTGATTTTTTTGTTCATTAATGGAACTGTGCATTAACACTTGAAAGTTGTTCAACACCCTCAAGGTGAATGGCTGCCCTGTTGTAGGAAGAACTCCGCTACATGTTAATGAAGAATAATGATGATGGTTACGAGAACATATGACAAGACATAGGGGTACACTAAAAGAAAAAGGTCAAATGAATCATGTCAGATTCATGGACAAAGTAAAATCAAAGGATTGGTCATCATAGGATGACTAAATTACCTACTCCTGTTTATTGGGCGGCACGGTGGCGCAGTGGTTAGCACTGCTGCCTCACAGTGCCAGGGACCTAGATTTGATTCCCGACTTGGGTCATTGTCTGTGTGGAGTTTGCACATTCTCTGTGCGGGTTTCCTCCGGGCGTTCCGGTTTCCTCCCACAGTCCAAAGTTGTGCTGGTTAGGTGGATTGGCCATGCTAAATTCTCCCTCGGTGTACCCCGAACAGGCGGCGGAGCGTGGCGACTAGGGGATATTCACAGTAACTTCATTGCAGTGTTAATGTAAGCCTACTTGTGACGCTAATAAATAAACTTTAAGTTGAACTTTAAACTACTGGTGTGAAAGAAGAAGAATTGGAGTGGACCAATCCATCTCCAGGATAAAACTCAAAGTTGAGGCAACCTTCAATCACGTATGGCTCACAATATCAAGAAACCCACAGCGATCAGTGCTGGAGCCCCAACTATTCACAATATATATCAATGATTTGGATGAGGGAAGCAGAAATAATATTTCCAAGTTTGCAGATGCCGTGGAACTTCATGGCGAATGTTAAGAGGCTTCGAGGTGATTTAGACAAGTTGATGGAGAGGGCAAATATGTGGCAGATGCAGTCTCAGGAAACGGGGTAGGTCATTTAGGACTGAGATGAGGAGAAATTTCTTCACTCAGAGGGTATTGAACCTGTGGACCTCTCTACCACTCAAAGCTGTGGAGGTCAAAGCACTGAATATATTTATGGAGGAAATAGATAGATTTCTAGACATTAAGGGTGCCACAGGTATGGAGAGAGTATTACTTTGGGATAGAGGATCAGCCATGATCATGTTGAATGGCGGAGCAGATCTGAAGGGCTGAATGGACTATTCCTGCTCCTATTTTCCATGTTTCGATGTTTCTAAAACTGTATTTTCTCCTATCTTTCGCACTCTGCAAACTTTGTCATCCAAAACTTTCTTGTTCAAATTCTAACTTACCAAATTCCCCACTCCACTCCCAGCTATCTCCTCTTTGCATGCTGACCTGCACTGACTCCCAATTGAACAAGACCAGGCTTTTAACATTCTCATCCTTCTTTTCAAATCCCTCCCTGGCCTGATGCTTCCCAATCTGTGATCTTCTCTAGCCCTACAGACATCCAAGATCTTTGCACTCTTCCAAATCTGCACACCCAGGCGGTCCTGTCTTTTGTTGCCACAACACTGGCGGCCTTGCCTTCAGCTGCCTGAGGCCAAGGCTCTGGCAATTCCCCCTTAAGCCTCTCTACCTCTCTTTCCTCAAACACACCTTAAAACTGACCTATTTGACCAAGCTCTGGATCACCTGCTCTTTACGTGGCTTGGTGTCAAAGTTTTTTGGATAATAAGTTTTTTTTAAAAGTTTATTTATTAGTGTCACAAGTAGACTTACATTAACACTGCAATAAAGTTACTGTGAAAATCCCCTAGTTGCCACACTCCGGTGCCTGATCGGGTACACTGAGGGAAATTTAGCATGGCCAATGCACTTAACCACGTCTTTCGGACTGTGGGAGGAAACCGGAGCACCCGGAGGGAACCCAAGCAGACACAGGGAGAACATGCAAACTCCACACAGACAGTGACCCATTCCGGGAATCGAACTCAGGTCCCTGGTGCTGTGAGGCAGCAGTGCTAACCACTGTGCTACCGTGCCGCCAAATACTCCTGGAAAATGCTTTTGGGAAAGTTTACAATGCTGGAGATGCTATATTAAGGCAAATTGTTGTTAGTTTACCAGCAAAGCCTGAGAGATAGCAACTGTAAACAGGTCTCAAATTGTAGCAGGTCGCAGGGTGCAATGGGTAGGAACAAAATTGAGTTTATTGATACTCTCAAAGCGGCTTTGAGAATTAACCATTGTGCTGCATACCTGACTATCACCACATCATACCTGACTATCACCAGGTTTCCTTTGTTGGTTGATTTATGCTAATTTATTCCGAAACAAATGCTTTGATTCGTGTTTGAGACCCGACCCTGCTTTGATCAGAATTGATTTGATTCAACTGTAGCCCCAGCAGGCTGTCGTTGAACGCAACACAGGATAGCGAGCAGCTGAACAAAATATCAATATGCTTGCGGACATTCATTCATGTAAACACCAAGGATATTGTGAAGAGATTTCAATCTTCTTAATGCTGTTAAAATGTCTTGAAATCACAAGGGAACTCTTGTGAATCTTTACGCGTTTCAGAGAAAAGTCGAAGTTGCGAAGCAGAGAATCTGGTTTTATTTCTCTCCGAGGGGGAATCAGGGAGGGGGTAGGAGCAGATCGTGAGCTCGTATTTCCAGTTCTACATGATGCTCGGAACGGAAATTCTTGCAGGAAAATAAAGGAGTGGCAGGGGTGGGGTGGGAGGAAGCTTTACAGCAAAGAGAAACAGGTCCTTTAATCTGTTACACTCCCCCGTGCCATCTCTCTGAGAGAGCTATACCTACTCCAGAGACTTGAACACAGACTCGAGTGGCAGTGCAGGAGGACTGCTCGACTCTCAGAGGTGTTATCCTTCACAAACCATCGCCTTTCTCAGGTGGATGTAAATGATCCCCTGACATTACTTCAAAGAAAAGCAACCAGCTGAGCTATCCTCATACTCTCAAGAACAGCTTCTTCCTGCTGCCATCAGACTTTTGAATGGACCCACCTCGCACTAAGTTGATCTTTCTCTACACCCTAGCTGTAACTGTAACACTACATTCTGCACTCTCTCCTTTCCTTCTCTGTGAACGGTATGTTTTTATCTGTATAGGGCGCAAGAAACAATACTTTTCACTGTATCGTAATACATTTGACAATAATAAATCAAATCAAATCCAAAAATTTACTGTCCTTGTTACATTATTCCCTCAAACAACATGTCATCAGAAAATGATTAACTGGTCATTAACGGATTGCTGTTTCTGGGATCTTGCTGTGCACAGTGTTGCAAAGTTGAGTTTCTGAAGCTGAAATTTGATGTTGGTAAAGATGTAAAAATATTGTAAAAATGCTAGAGGGAGAAAACATTCCATGGTCCCTTTAAAAGCTGGTGTTTTATTTCAGTGCTTATAGCAGTGGTTCCCAAACCTTTTTCACTGGGCCGCACTTTCGGAATAAAAATTTGCTCGCGCCACACCAAATTTTTTATTGATAAGAAACACATTCAGAAACAAAAAAAAATAACTCCTAGCAGTGCTTGATTCATAACATAGAACACAACTACTTTATAATATGATCATGGGACATCCAGAAAGTATAAAACAATGCTTGTTTAAACCATGTTTAAATGTTTCTTTGATTGTCCTTGAATCTTCCCGCCACACTTGCCATCCTCTCTCGCCGCACCAGTGTGGCGCGCCGCACCCTTTGGGAACCACTGGCTTAGAGGTTTAAAATGCAAAGTACGTACAGAGTCCAAGCTGAAACATTTGTCTCGAAAATTCAAGCAGTAGTCTTGACAAACCAACTTGTTTTTTTCAATTTAGCCGATCAATTTAAAGCAGGCACTTCGCTACCAAGAACCTATAAAATTTGAATTTCATAATGCTGATAACATCAGACCAATTCTATTCATAGGTCATCACAGGTATAAAAGAGAGTGCAGGGGGGAAAAAACAAGAGAGCAACAAAAGAACTTCCACCTCTCAAGCATCAAGAGGGAGAGAGCAGCTCTCAATTCTGCCAGATTCAGATATGGCTTAAGAGCGCGCGCCATCCAACTAGTGAAAGATACCAAATCAGAAAGAACTTACAGACAGAGGAATCCACGGAGGAACTCCAAAAGTTTCCGAAAGCAACAAAACCTGGTTGTAGTTTTGAGAGTGACTGAATTCTATTATTATATTATTGTTTGGTTCAGGAATGGGCATTGTATTTATTTGAACAGCATTTCAGTAGAATCTTATTTTATTCGGGATGTTCCTTGTTTAGTTAAAGTTCCCTGTTAGTTAAATAAATAAATTGTTAAGTGTTCATTTTAAAGTGAGGGTCAGGTATTTCTGTTAGTTAACCACTAAATGTTACTGAAGAAGAGTTCACACTGTCCCGCACACTTTGAACACTTTGAGGCGAGGCATTCCTCTTTGGGGGATTCAGCGTTACTGCTAAAATGGAGGCAAACCTCCACATCGTAACAACAGACTAACTGCTGCGTTTCTTACATTATGACCGGAATTTTCCGGTCTTTCACGCTGGCCGGTCTTCCGGTCCCGCTGATGGCACACTCCCATTGTGGGTTTCAAGGTGGCGAGGAATGCTTTCCGAGGGCGGGACCGGAAGATCCCACCACCAGCCAATGGCAGGCCACTTCTCGCCGCCGCGGCACGTTGCATGGCAAATCCTTCCCCACAACAGCGCCGACACTTCAAAAGTACCTTGTTTGCTGTAAAGTCCTTTGGGATGCTCTCGGGTCATCTAAGGTGCTCCAAGAATGCAAGTCTTCCTGAGCCAATTCCTCCGCTTTCTCCCCAGATCCATTAAATATTTTTCATTTTCAAATGTTTATCACACTTTCCTGTTAAAATCAATTATGATATCAGCATCTCCCACTGAAAGGTTACTGCACAAACCTCGGTCGGAATAAAATGTTCCTGATTTCTCCCTTTGTTCTTTTTGCCAATGATTTGAAATGTGTGGCCTTTATCGTTACCTATTCAGCAAACAATGCGAATGACATTTTCCTCTTTAAGCGCCATTGTGAACACCATTAATCTTGCTGTATATCAAAATAAAAGCAAAATAATGCAGATGCTGGAATCTGAGACAAAAACAGAAAACGCTGGAAAATCGCAGCAGGTCTGACCGCCTCTGCGGAGAGGGAATAGAGCCAACGTTTCGGTATCTGGATGACCCTTCGACAGAACTTTGTTGGAGTCATCCAGGTATGGAATGTTAGCTCTGTTCTCTCTCCACAGATACTGTCACACCTGCTGAGATTCTCCAGCATTTTCTGTTGTTCTAATCTTTCTGTATCTGACAAAGATATTTCTTGAGAGTTGGCATTAGCTTATCAGAGAACCCCTACAATGCAGAAGGAGGTCATTCAGCCCATAGAGTCTGCATCGACTCTAACAGAGCATCTTACTCAGGACTTCTCCCACGCCCTATCCCCGTAACCCCACACATTCACCATGGCTAATCTATCTAACCTGCACACCTTGGGACACTAAGGGGCAAGTTAGCATGGCCAACCCACCTAAGCTGCACATCTTTGGACTGTGGGAGGAAACTGGAGCGCCCAGAGGAAACTCATGGAGGAGAATGTGCAAACGCCACATAGTCTATGTAGGGAGACAATGGTTTAGCGGAATAATTACTCGATTATTAATTCAGAAACTCAGCTAATGTTCTGGGGACCCAGGTTCAAATCCCGCCACGGCAGTTGGTGAAATTTGAATTCAATAAAAATCAGGAATTAAAAGTCTACTGATGACCATGAAACCATTGTCCATTGTCAGGAAAACCCATCTGGTTCACTAATGTCCTTTAGGGAAGGAAATTTGCTGTCCTTACCCGGTCTGGCCTACATGTGACTCCAGACCCACAGCAATGTGCTTGACTCACAACTGCCCTCTGAACAAGGGCAACTAGGAATGGGCAATAAATGCTGGCCAGCCAGCGATGCCCATGTCCCACGAATGAATTAAAGAAGACAGTCACCCGAGGCTGGAATTGAACCTGGGTCCCTGACAACGCAACTGTGTCACCGTGCCACCCCACTTGATGGGCCAAGTGGCCCTCCTTCTGTGCTGCTATGTGACTCCATAAATAAAGCCCATTTCTCCATCATCCTTCAACCCCAATTGTTATATTATTGAACCAACCCTGCATCTCTCCATAGTCTTGACGTTCTTCTAAAATGAGGACAGCAAACAGTGGATACAAACTGTAGACCAGCCAGATAGAGCGGGGAGATTTGTTATCATGTTATTATGGCAACTGGAAGTTGGGGGGTATTAATTCCCCTGCACATGGCAACGGGGGTGGGGGGGGGGGGGGGGGTGGTCAGGGGGAGTGCGAGTGCAGGGGGTGGGAATCATTTTAAGAGTTTTACCATCAAAACACGAAGGAAAAGCTAGGAGAGTAGTCAGGCCGCTTTAGTGTTAACCTTTAATTTATTTTCTCCTGATGGATGCTCTTTTGTATAGCACAACCACACAGAAAGAAACAAAGAGGTTGGAGTTCAGAGGAGGGAAACGATGGTGCTCGTAATGAGGATTTATTTGGTACAATATCGACTGAAATCTATATAAAAAAAACAAAGTTCACTGCCTTGCGCGTGTGTTTGTCAAAATTTATTGGCCGTTCCACGGGTTTGACCTGATGGATTTTGACATGTTTGGTATTGATTTGGCAACCACAAACAGGGAGAATCCAGATGCACCGTGACCTGTGGAGGCCCAGAAATGCCAGGCAGAAGATGAGTCAAACGTGGGGACAAAATGGGGAGTGATGCAGCTTAATGAGCAAGTTCACAGATTGGGAAGAAATCTGGCAAGCTGGGTTTTTTTTGCCCCTGAATTATTCACTTCTAATTGACTGCTGTGTTTCCCACTTTACAACAGCGATTACGCCTCAAAACGTACGACACCAGCTGTGAAACGCTTTGAGATGTTTGGTGATTGTGAAAAGTGCCGTATTGATGTGAGTCTTTCTTTCTTTTCTTCTCTCCGTCTGTGGCCCCAGCTCCTTTCTTTTCCCAAATGGAGTTTTGCAGCCACGATCGGAACAGCACAGTTAAGTTTAAGTCCATGAACCCAGAACACAGCGGCAATGTTGGGAGAGGCAGCGGCTCTTGTCCTGCCCCAGTGGTGTCTCCAGTTGATGAGTTGGTACACCACAGCGTCTAGCCTGGCGAAGGAGCAGGGAGATACAAGGGCAAAGACCATGCCTGAAGATTGCGCAGGACAATTACGAATTTAGACTGGATAGGCTGTAGGGTCGATTCGCCGGGACGTTAGTGTGACAACTTGCATTTATATAGCACCTTTAATACTCCAAGTGCGAGGCTTTAAGGAATGATTAATGGAGATGAGACAGGGAGGTTTCGGGAGACAATTACAGAGCTTGAGGCTGAAGCAGTTGAGGACCAATGGTGGAAGTGAGGACTTTCCAGAGGTCATTATTTGTGAAGCGTAGCCTCGTAGGACTTTTGTACATTACACAGATAGGGACTGATGATGTTGTAAGGTTGTCTATTGCCTCATGAAGAAACGTAGAAACTTGTATGGTTGAACAATACTGCAGCACACATTTAAAATCATTGAATTCTTACAGTGCGGAAGGAGGCCATACGGCCCATCAGATCTGCACCGACCACAATCCCACCCAGTCCCTATCCCCATAACCCCACGCATTTACCCTAGCTAGTCCCCCTGACACTAAGGGGCAATTCAGTATGGCCAATCAACCTAACCTGCACATCGTTGGACTGTAGGAGGAAACTGGAGCACCCGGAGGAAAACAACTCTGACAGGGGAGACTCTGCACAGACATTCATCTGAGGCCAGAATTGAACCCAAGTCCCTGGCTCTGTGAGGCAGCAATGCTCACCACTGTGCCACATTATGCCACGATAACTGTTTATTCATAATACTTAACTATATACACATATAAACAAGATAAAGTCCCGACTGGGTTCGATATTCATGTTGACTTCTACCACCCTCACTCTCACATTCCCTTTGGCCAGTGCAGGCTTGGAGGGTTGAAGTGCCTGTTCCTGTGCTGTAATTTTCTTTGTTCTTTGTTCTATTCCCCTAGTCCTCTGTGACTCTATATATCTTAATATGGGCAGTACTGTTTCTGCGGTCCCACATTAATCTTTATAGTCCCAAACATCCTCACAATACAGTAAGAGCAGGGAAAGAGGGATTTAAAGTTTTTTTTTAAAGTTTATTCATTAGTCGCAAGTAGGCTTACATTAACACTGCAATGCATTTACTGTGAAAATCCCCTAGTCGCCCCATTCCGGTGCCTGTTCCGGTACACAGAGGGAGAATTTAGCATGGCCAATTCATCTAATCTGCACATCTTTTGGATTGTGGGAGGAAACCGGAGCACCCAGAGGAAACCCACACAGACACAGGGAGAATGTGCAAACTCCGCACAGACAGTAACCCAAGCTGGGAATCGAACCTGGGTCCCTGGTGCTGTGAGGCAGCAGTGCTAACCACTGTGCCACCGTGCACTCAAGAATGAGCCAATTTGCAAGAACATGACCGATGAAGATGGGTGTTACTTCATTACAGCAGCAACTTATTGTACAAGGTTACAGTGCACTTTAACGGGTGATGGATAATGATTAAAGATTGAGCTGTGGTTTGGAGTAGAAGGGAATGAGATCGTGTCTACGTGCACTGTGTCTGTGTATGGCATGGATGTGTGCGTTTTACATATGTCTGTTACGTGTGTGCATGTATATTTATGTCCATTTGTATGTGTTTGCATATTTGTGCATGTGTTTTTGTATCTGTATGTGTATTTATTTGCGTGTGTGGGTGTGTGTGTGTGTGTGTGTCTGTATATTTGTGAGTGAGTCTATTTGTGCCTGTGTGTATTTCCATAGAATCCCTATAGCACAGAAGGAGGCCATTCGGCCCATCAAGTCTGTTCTGACCACAATCCCACCCGGACCCTATTCCTGCAACCCCACACATTTACCCTGCTAAATCCCCTGACACTTGAGTCAATTTAACACGGCCAATCAACCTAACCCGCACATCTTTGGACAGTGGGAGGAAACCGGAGCACCCGGAGGAAACCCACGCAAACACGGGGCGAATGAGTAAACTCCACACAGACAGCGACCCGAGGCGGGAATTGAACCTGGGACCCTGGCGCTGTGAGGCAGCAGTGCTAACCACTGTGCCACCATGCCGCCCAATGTCAACAATTTTTGCATGTGTATTTGTGAGTGTGTATTTGTGCCTGTGTATTTGTGTGTGTGTGTATATGTGTATTTGTGCCTGTGTATTTTTATGTGTGTATTTGTGTCTGTGTGTATGTGTATTTGTATGTGCGCATTTGTGCGCATGTGTGTATGTGTATTTGTATGTGTGTATTTGTGCGTGTGTGTATATGTATATTTGCATGTGTGTATTGTGCGTGTGTATGTGTATTTGTATGTGTGTGTATATGTGTATTTGGATGTGTGTGTGTATATGTGTATTTGTATGTGTGTGTATATGTGTATTTGTATGCGTGTATATGTGTATTTGTACGTGTGTATTTGTGTGTATGTGTATGTGTGTGTGTGTATATGTGTATTTGTATGTGTGTATTTCTGCCTGTGTGTTTGTGCGCGTGTGTATCATTATGTCAGCATCTCTGTTAAGCTGTTGTGCTGCACAACTCTCCCTGATTGGATCCATGAAGAAAGATGTTCATGTTTGAGGCACCCAGAGCTACACTCCAACAGAATCATTGTAGGTGGCAATTAAACAGGGAAATATAATCCACTGGGAAATATCTCCAGCGAGCAGGTCCCAATCGAATAGTCCTCCTGATGCTCTAAGTTTTGCTGTTTAAAATTTGAACTCTCTTCCTCTTTGAGGGCAGAACATAGAGCGAAAAGATTGACTTTCACAGCCAGATGCAGTGGTTCCACAAAATGATCCAAGAAATGACAATTGAATAACAATTAATCCCACTTTAAAGAGCTTGGCTTCTTCAGGTGAAAACATTCTAGTGTGGTTAGAATGTGGAAAAACCAACCATGGCTGGGAATTTCCGTGCCCAATGAGATTGTGTGTCTTTGGTGATGAGATTGGGAAATCTTGTGAGAATGACTTAGGCGCGTTTCTGAGAAATGTAAATCGAATATAAATCCATGAAGCGGTTGTTTCCATACCATCCTCACCTTCCCCGTCCACCAGGGTGAGGGTGAGCACTGTGATGGGTCAACAATGTCAAAGGTCTGTGGATTTCTCTTTGCTGCTGTTGCTGTGGCTGGCGTTGAACACCTGGCTCGTGGATCGCCTTGGCTGCTGCCCAAGGGTAGCACGGTGGCACAGAGGTTAGCATTGCTGCCTCACTGCACCAGGGACTCGGATTCGATTCCCGGCTTGGGTCACTGTCTGCGTGAAGTTTGCATGTTCTCCCCGTGTCTGCGTGGGTTTCCTCCAGGTGCTTTGGTTTCCTCCCACAATCCGAAAGACGTGCTGGTTAGATGCATCGGCCATGCTAAATTCTCCCTCAGTGTACCCATACAGTAACTTCATTGCAGTGTTAATGTAAGCCGACTCGTGACACTAATGAATAAACTTAAACTTATAGATGTTCCTGTGAAAGAAAGGAGAGGTCATTAGTTCATGTCAGGGCCCTGAGTAACAGTGCACATCACTCACAGCGTTGTTGTCTGATAGATGTTAGTCTGTTGGATTTGCATGGCGCTGCCAAACTCACTGTCAGCGCACGAACTATTCACATCATTGCCGGCCAGCTGGATCGCTCTGTTTAAATAGTCTGTGAGGACCTTGATGTGGAGCAGCCTGGGACCTCACACGTTTGTTCCATGCCAGCTTGTCCTGCATGAAAACAGATGGAGAGAGTGGAAGCAGGATGTGTGCCAGGGCAGATGATAAGGACACCTGGCATGTGTGGGTAGTGAGTGGTGCCATGTGCCTGATGAGGACACGACCAGTAGGGGAGATGAAGATGTGTGGGGGAGAGTGAGTGGGGGAGGTGTCACTGGTGGCAGCATTGAGATCCCTGCGGATGTGCGATGAGTGTGAGTCGAGAGTGATGAGAAGAATCACTTACCCTGGCAGGACGACGGAGATCATTCATCCTCTTTCGACGTTGGATGTCTGTCCTCTTCCGGAAGGTGTTGACTCCGACCACCCGCCTCTCAAGTTGGATTTGTCATCTTGTTTGGTGGTCTCTGCCCAGAGAGGGGATACGGGATATTGTGGCAGGCCTCCACCGTGTCTAGCAGGCATTCCATGGGCGACACGGTGGCACAGTGGTTAGCACTGCTGCCTCTCAGTGCTAGGGACTCGGGTTCAATTCCTGGCTTGGGTCACTGTCTGTGTGGAGTTTGTACGTTCTCCCTGTATCTGCATGGGTTTCCTCCAGTGCTCTGGTTTCCTCCCAAAGACGTGTAGGTTAGGTGCATTGGCCATGCTAAATTCTCCCTCAGTGTAACCGAACAGGCGCCGGAGTGTGGCGATGAGGGGATTTTCACAGTAACTTCATTGCAGTGTTAATGTGAGCCGACTTGTGATAAATAAATAAACTTTAAACTTTTTCGGGGAGGCGTTGCTGAATTTAGGGGCAAGGTGATTCTCGATTTTGGCAGCCATCAGTTCTCAGCGGTTTCCTATTCTTTGGTTGGTTCAAGCACTGTGAGGGAGTGGTCTTTAAATATGGCAAGGTTACTGAAGCTCTCAGGTCACAGCGAGGCGGGCAAATTAGAGGCCACCTGCTAGCAATCTGATAACAAACCTGTTCCTCTACATCTTTAAAACAAAGTGCTGCACAATATGGCAGAAAACGCTGCCAGTGGTGTTGGCAGGACAAATGCTACCGTACCCACCCAGAATCAGACTTTTATAATCTCCGGGAACATTCATCTGGTGTCAATTGAGGGTAACACAGATGGCTCTGAGCTCAATCAAGGGGTGATCTTACAAAGGTATATAAAATAATGAGGGGCATAGATCAGCTAGACAGTCAACATCTTTTCCCAAAGGTAGGGGAGTCTAAAACTAGAGGGCATAGGTTTAAGGTGAGAAGGGAGAGATACAAAAGGGTCCAGAAGAGAATTTTTTCAAACAGAGGGTGGTGAGTATCTGGAACAAGTTGCCAGAGGCAGTAGGAGAGATGGGTACAATTTTGTCTTTTAAAAAGCGTTTATAGACAGTTACATGGGTCATAGAGTCATAGAGTCAGAGGTTTACAGCATGGAAACAGGCCCTTCGGCCCAACGTGTCCATGCCGCCCTTTTTTTTAAACCCCTAAACTAATCCCAATTGCCCGCATTTGGCCCATATCCCTCTATACCCATCTTATCCATGTAACTGTCTAAATGCTTTTTAAAAGACAAAATTGTATCCGCCTCCACCACCACTTCTGGCAGCTTGTTCCAGACACTCACCACCCTCTGTGAAAAAATTGCCCCTCTGGACACTTTTGTATCTCTCCCCTCTCACCTTAAACCTATGCCCTCTAGTTTTAGACTCCCCTACCTTTGGGAAAAGAAATTGACCATCTACCTTACCCATGCCCCTCATTATTTTATAGACCTCTATAAGGTCACCCCTCAGCCTCCTACGCTCCAAAGAAAAAAGCCCCAGTCTATCCAGCCTCTCCTTATAACTCAAACAATCAAGTCCCAGCAGCATCCTAGTAAATCTTTTCTGCACTTTTTCTAGTTTAATAATATCCTTTCTATAATAGGGTGACCAGAATTGCACACAATATTCCAAGTGTGGCCTTACCAATGTCTTGTACAACTTCAACAAGACGCCCCAACTCCTGTATTCAATGTTCTGACCGATGAAACCAAGCATGCCGAATGCCTTCTTCACCACTCTGTCCACCTGTGACTCCACTTTCAAGGAGCTATGAACATGTACCCCTAGATCTCTTTGTTCTGTAACTCTCCCCAACGCCCTACCATTAACTGAGTAAGTCTTGTCCTGGTTCAATCTACCAAAATGCATCACCTCGCATTTGTTTAAATTAAACTCCATCTGCCATTCGTCAGCCCACTGGCCCAATTGATCAAGATCCCGTTGCAATCAGAGATAACTTTCTTCACTGTCCACTATGCCACCAATCTTAGTGTCATCTGCAAACTTACTAACAATGCCTCCTATATTCTCATCCAAATCATTAATATAAATGACAAATAACAGTGGGCCCAGCACTGATCCCTGAGGCACACCGCTGGTCACAGGCCTCCAGTTTGAAAAACAACTCTCTACAACCACCCTCTGGCTTCTGTCAAGAAGCCAATTTTGTATCCATTTAGATATCTCACCCTGGATCCCGTGAGATTTAACCTTGTGCAACAATCTACCATGCGGTACCTTGTCAAAGGCCTTGCTAAAGTCCATGTAGACAACATCAACTGCACTGCCCTCATCTACCTTCTTGGTTACCCCTTCAATAAACTCAATCAAATTTGTGAGACATGATTTTCCACTCACAAAGCCATGCTGACTGACCCTAATCAGTCCTTGCATCGCTAAATGCCTGTCGATCCTGTCTCTCAAAATACCTTCCAACAATTTACCCACCACAGATGTGAGGCTCACTGGCCTGTGGTTCCCAGGCTTTTCCCGGCAGCCCTTTTTAAACAAAGGCACAACATTTACCACTCTCCAATCTTCAGACATCTCACCCGTGACTATCGATGATTCAAATATCTCGGCTAGGGGACCCACAATTTCCTCCCTAGTCTCTCACAATGTCCTGGGATACACTTCATCAGGTCCCTGGGATTTATCTACCTTGATGCGCTTTAAGACTTCCAGCACCTCCTTCTCTGTAATATGTACACTCCTCAAGACATCACTATTTCCCAAGTTCCCTAACATCCATGCTTTTCTCAACAGTAAATACTGATGAGAAATACTCATTTAGGATCTCACCCATCTCTTGTGGATCTGCACAGATGACCATGTTGATTCATAAGAGGCCCTACTCTCTCCCTTGTTACTCTTCTGCCCTTTATGTATTTGTAGAAGCTCTTTGGTTCTCCTTTGCCTTATCTGCCAAAACAATCTTGTGTCCCCTTTTTGCCCTCCTGATTTCTCTCTTAACATGTAAGATGTGTATGGAAGGATATGGGCCAAACACAGGCAATTGGGAGTAGCTTATGCGATTAAAAAATGGGCGGCATGGACAAGTTAGGCCGAAGGGCCTGTTTCCATGCTGTAAACCTCCATGACTGTGACAGTGCAACATTCCCACTGCCAGTCTCAATGACCTGCTCAGATCCTGCACTTGGGGCTAAAGCATCTGGGGAAGGAGGGGGACGATACTCCCATCCCATTGCACTGTTTTTGTAGAGCAGTGGGCCGGGAGACTCGAGTCGAAGGCCGTTTTGCGGGCTCCCCGCTGGGCGCCATGGCCTCCACGCATCTCCTGCTCCGCACCAGAAATCGGCGCGGAGCTGGATAAATTATTTAAATTTGCATTTTACTGCAATTTAAAACCGCATTAGTGGGCCTGGGACTGAAGTCTCTGGGCCCGCTAGCGTCTCCACCCCACTCCCCCCCAATCAAGAGTATTTCACTCCAGCGGCGTTTAGTATAGCTCCCTACTTGTAGGGAGCTGGAGGCCTGACCCTGCTGGAGTGAAGGGGGATGCAGTCTGCTGGGGGAAGCAGGGGGGTCGGGCCTGCAGGGGGTGGGGTCGGGACTGCGGGGGGAAAGGGGTCGGGGATCAGGTGATCGGAACCGCAGGGGGACCGGGGGGGGGGGGGGAGGGGGGGGGGGCGTCGAGCTAGCCCGGGCATGTTCAGGAGGCCAGTGATCGGGCCGTGATGGCGGTTTGCCAGGTTGGCCAGTGATCGAGTGGGCCAGCAAATCGGGAGGCCGGCACACAGGGCCCACTGCACATGCCCCGATCCTGGCGCCATCAGGTCGGCCATGCACAGTGGCCCACTCAGCGCTATGCTGCCGGCCTCTCCAGCATGAACAGGCCCTGCCCTCAGGTTTTTGGACTGAATCACTCTAGTCCTCTCTGCAGTGCACAGAGTGTGGGAGATTCACTTTGAAACTCCCGCTGAAAAAAACAACGGAATTTACTCCAGTTTTTACGCAAATTCTGCAGTTCGAATGTTTTTGGGAGATTCAGCCCCCCTGGTTCTGAGGCAACAGTAACAGCAACAGTACCAAACTGGCTGATAAAACAGGTGGTTACTGATCAGCATTGAATGACTTTTTACACATCCAGCCAGTGTCACCTCATAATTTAATAACATATTCCAGTCCTGAAAAAGTTAGCACATTTCTTCCAATGTTGTGTATTACAGTTATATAATTACATCAGTGCAGAAATTCTACTTAGCAGAACTTAAGTGTTTTTTTTAAGCAAATACATAGCTTTGTATTTATAGCAGAATTATCCTTAATTCAGCACTTCATGTGCCTTATCGCAGCTTTTACTCTGAAGGGATTCGACTTTATTATTATCCGTTGAGAAATGTTTGGATTACTGTTTCAATGAGGTGGCTAAGAATCTGGCTGTTGCATTAAACCTTTCAGTCATTTAAATTCCTCAAAGCCTCCTTACCCCTTTCCGACATTAGCAATTGTGTGAAAACGTGGCTGAATTGGATCTCCACACGTGATGCCAACAAGGGGAACAAACTGAGCGGGAAGACTTTGTCAATTACAAAAGCAAATTACTGCGGACACTGGAATCCGAAACAAAAACAGAAAATGCTGGAAAATCTCGGCAGGTCTGACAGCATCTGTGGAGAGTGAATAGAGCCAACGTTTCGAGTCTGGATGACAATGTCAGCTCTGATGAATGCTCAACCAGGCCTGGAACATCGGCTTTATTCTCTCCCAACAGATGCTGTCAGACCTGCCGAGATTTTCCAGCATTTTCAGACTTTGCCAATTAATGCACTTTGTTTACTTCAGGCAGCCAAGGTGGTTAAGAGGCAGGATTTGGATCCGCAGTCTGTGCATCATGCTGAACAGTTTTAGAATTTAATCATATTAAACTTGACGATTAAGTACTAAAGTTATAACTTTGTCCCTTATGGGGATAGGGCCTGGGTGGGGTCAGTGCTATCTCTATGTGTCTCTTCCTGCACTGTAGGGATTCTATGATTCTATGTTGTTGTAAACAGGACTAACTGCTTGAATGCTACAATTTCTGGTGTCTAGGGAACAATACTTTCCCAAATTTTCCGCCCACCACACTTCTTGCACAAATTGGAATCTGTACTATTTTCTGGAAGCTGCCCCTTGTGTGAACCGCAAGGTTAAATCACTAATCTCTGTCCTGAACGAAAAGTGTTGTTGCTGGAGGGGGTATGTGATGTTTGGTGGGCAACAGTCAGGAACACAGTATACACTCTCTATAGCCAAGCTGGTAACTTACACTCACATAATACATTTGGGTCAGTGTGGGTCGAAAATCAACCCTCAAGCCCCTGAATGCATTTCAGTATACTTGTCACAGTCTTTGATACTTCATTGTGCTAGTGTTCTCCATTCTTGTCTCTCTCTCTCTTTGTCTCTGACATTAATTCAGAGAAGCAGCATTTTTCCAAAAGGCCAAAAGGGAAACCTTAGTTTCCCTGTGTCCAAATAGTCGATCTCGCTTTCTGAGTTTTAAAATTCGAAACCCAAAGGCTTCATCCCGCTATTCAAATATCTATGTACACAAGAGTGAAAGTGTGGTCATGCCCACGCAGTGCTGAATCACTTCTCCTGCAGTACAGCTTCGAAAAACAATTCAGGCTGCTGCAGACTCAGATGATATTATCGGCTGCAATATAACATTTATCACTGGCAAAGAGGCAGACTTTAAAATACTCGACAATAGCAGTGATTGGAGTTGGATGAAAAAAAGGAGTGGGAGGAAGCTGGCATTGGGTGTAAATGCTGGCATCGATCCATTGGGTCGAAGGGCCTGTTTTTGTGCTGTAAATACTTTGAAATACTTGTCGCATTTTGAAGCAACTGATTATCTCAAGCACATTGGGAGCAAGATGCCTCGGAACAAAGGCAGAGGGAAATTGGAGTTAAGCGTTTTCCAAAACGCATTCCTTTGGTGATGCCACAGAATCTGGGTATCATGGGATCTTGAATGTATTGTTTCCGCTGGTACCAAATTCCAGCTGAATGGTCAAATCAACTTAGGAACATGGAATTTGAGAGGTAGGGTTTGTCTGGTTTGTTTTCAGCCATCCTGATAGTCAGATTATACAACAACGATAGAGTTAAGTTTAAATTTTATATATTAGTGTCACAAGTAGGCTTGCATTAACATTGCAATGAAGTTACTGTGAAAATCCCCTCTTCGCCACACTCTGGAACCTGTTCGGGTACACTGAGGGAGAATTTAGCATGGCCAATGTACCTAACCAGCATATCTTTTGGACTTTGGGAGGAAACCCACGCAGACACGGGGAGAATGTGCAAACTCCTCACAGACAGTGATCCAAGCCAGGAATCGAACTCGGGTCCCTGGCGCTGTGAGGCAGCAGTGCTAACCACTGTGTCACCGTGTCGATGCTGATTAATAATATCAATCATTCCCCTTGACATTCAATGTATTACCATCACTGAATCCCTCACTGGTAACATCCTAGGAGTTACCTTTACCAGAAACTGAACTGTTATGGCTATATCAGTACTGTGGCTCCAAGAGCAGGTCAAAGGCTAGGAATCCTGCAGTGAGTAACCCATCCCCTGACTCCCCAAAGCCTGTTCACTATTGACAAGGCACAAGTCAGGAATGTGATGGAAGACTCCCCACTTACCTGGATGAGTGTGGCTCCAACAGCACTCAAGAAGCTCGACACCATCCTGGACAAAGCAGCCCGCTTGATTACAGCTGATGCCTGGGAACAGCACCATCTGCAGGTTCCCCTCCAAGTCACTCACCATCCTGATGTGGAAATATATCGCTGTTCCTTCACTGTTGCTGGGGCAAAGTCCTGGAACTCTGTCCCTGACAACACTGTGGGTGTGCCTAAACCTCAGGGACTGCAGCAGCTGAAGGCAGCAACTCACCAAAACCTTCTCAAGGGCAACTAGGGATGGGGAATAAATGCTGGCCTAACTCACATCCCGTAAGTGTATTTGTGATATCTGAGAAGAAGTGGCGACCACCAAGGGGAGTAACAACACAACTATTTATTAATTTATAACTACTTACAGAGAGTGAGAATGATGCTACCAATTACTGTGACTCCAAATCCCAGACTGCCTGGGAGAGACTGCCAGGACTCGCAAGGTTTGGCTCGATTGGCTGAACAGGTCACATGATCTTCTGAAGCCCCACCCCGTAAAGGGGTTCACGACTATAGAATGTAAAAAAAAACTATCAGTTAAACTCCAACAAATGCTCAACTTCTTTGCAGTTGAAACCCCGATTCGTCTGTCTTCGTGGGTCGAGAGGAGGCAAGGAAAAGCCCAGAGTTGGGAAATGTGGATCCAAAGTCACTATTCCTCTCTGGTGCGCTACACTTACCACATACACTGCCAGAGGTTGTGGTGGAGGCAGGTTCAATAGAAGCATTCAAGGGCAGCACAGTGATTCGCACTGCTGCCTCACAGTGCGCCAGGGACCCGGGTTCAATTCTAGCCTCGGGTCACTGTCTGTGTGAAGTTTGCACGTTCTCCCCCTGTCTGCGTGGGTTTCCTCCAGGTACCTCTGTTTTCCTCCCACAGTCTGAAAGATCATAGAATCTACAGTGCAGGAGGAGACCATTTGGCCCCTCAAGCCTGAACTGACAACAATTGCACCCAGATCCTATCCCCGTGACCACACGCATTTACCCTCCTAATCCCACCTGACATTAAGGGGTAACTTATCATGGCCAATCAACCTAACCCACACTTCTTTGGAGTGCAGGTTAGGTTGATTGGATACGGTAAATTGCCACTTAGTGTCAGGGGGGCTAGCAGGATAAAGATGTGGTGGGGCGGGGGTAGGGCCTGGGTGGGATTGTTGTCGGTGCAGGCTCCATGGGCTGAATGGCCTCCTTCTGCACTGTAGTGATTCTAAGAGAGAATGAAACTCTTATCAGAAAAGAAAGAATGTGCAAGATTACAGGGAGGAGGATGATGAATGGCACAAAGTAAATTATTAATTTAGAGAGCTGGTGATGGGTTGAATGGTCTCCTTCTGTGCTGTAACAATTCTGTAATTCTGCGATTCTATGTCATGCCTCAAATCTCTCATACACTGTATCCCAAAATGCTATTTTCCGAAGGAAATATGTCTAATTTATATTTGAGTGAAGCGATGTTAATTGTTTCCACGTTCTCCACAAAGAGCCTGTTCCATAGACTTACCAGACTCAGACCATTCCCTGAGTGAAGCATTCTTTCCAGAGATTAATCTTTCAGCTTCTCTGCTTTCAAGCGCAGGCTGTGTCCTCTGGTTCCGCTCTTCTGCAGAAGGTGAAACATCTTGTCACGGTCTAACGCACGTGCAATAATGAGGCTCAAACAACTAAGCAGCCCCTGAGTCAGAATGAATCAATGGAATAATTCAGCTGCCGAATATTCAATCCCAGAACTGAATTGAAGGAAAGGGCAGGAATCCAGATCTCATTTCACCAAAGGGACTGCAGTTGACACCTGGCACTGGCAAGTCACGGGGGGAGCACTCTTTATTCCAACTCACCGGTTTCCTGAGGGTCTGATTGATACAAAAAGAAACCGGCCAGTCCAAGGCATGGATAAACCACAAAGACAGAGGGGGACGAATCTTGTCAGTGCAGTGGGTGGAGCTGGGAAGCAGCAATGGGGTTTGGGGAGGTAGAGGTTGGGGGTGGTAGGAGCATGTCGGTGGGGGTTAGGATGGGTAGGGGTTGGGATGGGGTGGGGGAAGGGGGGCGGTTGTGGTAGGGTGGGTAGTCGGGGGGGTTGGGGTTGAAGGTCGGGGGAGGGTTGCGGTGGGGGGAGGATGAGTGGGTGAGAGTGTGTGAGTGGGGGTTGGGGTGAGGGAGGATGGGTGGCTGAGGGTCAGTGTGGAGTGGAGGGAGAGTGGGTGGCTGAGGGTTGGTGTGGGGGTGTATGAGTGGGGGTGTGTAGGGGTTGGGGTGGGGGTGAGGGTGAGGGAGAGAGGGTAGATAGGAGTCGGGTTTGAGGTGGGTGTGAGTGGGGGTTAGGGTGAGGGAGAGTGGATGTGTAGGGGGTGAGGTGTAAGGTGGGGGTGAAGGTGTGTGGGGGTTGGGGTGAGGGAGGGTGGGTGTGTAGGGGGTGGGGGTGTGTGGAAGGAACGGTTGTTGTGGGTTATGAGGAGGAGAAGGTGATGGAGTTGCGGTGATGTCACTGGAGCAGTAATCCATAACACTGGTGGAGTTTTTTATTCAGTGAATAAATCTGGAATGTGAAGCTAGTCGAATGGCGACTGCAAAACCATTGTTGATTGTCATCAAAAACCCACTCGGTTCATGAATGTCCTTTTGGGAAGGAAATTTGCCGATCTTAGCTGGCCTAGCCTACATGGCCTGACCTCCAGACTCTGAAATGGCTGGTAAAGCCACTCAGGTATATCAAACCACCACAACGTCTAGAAGAGGTGAAACTGGACGAAGCACCCAGCATCAACCTAAGCGCCAAAAATGTCAATGGCAAACCCAGCCCTGCCGACCTGTAAGAGTCCTCCTTACTGACCGCTGGGGGCCTGTGCCAAATTAGGAGAGCTGTCTCACAGACTCGCCAAGCAACAGCCTGGCGGAGTCATTCTCACGGAATCATAGCTGACAGACAACGTCCCAGAGACCGCCATCACTATTCCTGTCCCACCGGCTGGACAGACCCAGCAGAGGTGGCGGCAGAGGGGTATGCAGTTGGGAGTGCTCTGGGAGTCCTCAACATTGACTCTGGACTCCATGAATCACATGGCATCAGGTCAAACATGGGCAAGGAAACTTCCTCCTGCTCATTACTGCATATACTGTGTATAAAATTATGAAAGGCATAGATGGAGTGAACGGTGGGAAGCTTTTCCCCAGGTCGGTGGTGACGTTCACGAGGGGTCATCGGTTCAAGGTGAAGGGGGGGAGGTTTAACACAGATATCAGACGGACATATTTTACACAGAGGGTGGTGGGGGCCTGGAATGCGCTGCCAGGCAAGGTGGTGGAGGCGGGCACACTGGGAACGTTTAAGACTTATCTAGACAGCCATATGAACGGAGTGGGAATGGAGGGATACAAAAGAATGGTCTAGTTTGGACCAGGGAGCGGCGCGGGCTTGGAGGGCCGAAGGGCCTGTTCCTGTGCTGTATTGTTCTTTGTTCTTATATCATCCCCCCTTAGCTGATGAATTAGTACTCCTCTATGTTGAACACCACATGGAGGAAGCACTGAAGGTGGCAAGGGCACAGAATATACTCTGGATGGAGAACTTTAGTGTCCCTTAGCAAGGGAAGCTCGAAAGTACCACCACTACTGAATAGGCTGATTGAGTTATAAAGGACATAATCTCTAGACTGGGACTGCGGCAGGTGGTGAGGGAACTAACAAAAGGGAAAAGCATACTTGACCTCATCCTCACCAACCTGCATGCCGCAGGTGCATCTGTCCATGATGGTATTGGTAGGAGTGACCACCGCACAGTCCTTGTGGGGACAAAGTCTTGTCTTCACTTTTGTACAGGACCAGAACTCAAGGTCATAAATATAAGATAGTCATTAAATAATTTCAGTAAGGAATTCAGGGGAAATACTTTACCTAGAGTTGTTGGAATGTGCAATTAATTATCAAAGTAAGTCATTAAAACGAATAGCATAGATGCATTTGAGGGGAGGCTGGATTACCAGGTGAGGGAGAAAGGAATAGAAGGACTTTGAAATAACATCTCAGAGGCCAGTGACTCTTCACCAGATTCCCTTCATTTACAAACTCCATTCCAGTCCTAGAGTGCTTCAGGTACGAAACCAGAATCTGGAGTGTCAGTAGACCTGTCACTGCCATATTAATTTACAGGTTTTAAAGTTTAAAGTTAAGTTTCTCCATCTCCATTACAAGAGAGGAAGTGTTAGGTTTTTTAGGGAACATTAAAACTGACAAAGCCCCAGGGCCTGATGGCATCTATCCTCGACTGCTCAGGGAGACGAGAGGTGAAATTGCTGGGCCTCTGACGGAAATCTTTGTCGCTTCTTTGGACACGGGTGAGGTCCCTGAGGATTGGAGGATAGCGAATGTGGTCCCGTTGTTTAAGAAGGGTAGCAGGGATAACCCAGGAAATTATAGGCCGGTGAGCTTGACGTCCGTGGTAGGGAAGTTGTTGGAGAGGATTCTTAGAGACAGGATGTATGTGCATTTAGAACGGAACAATCTCATTAGTGACAGACAGCATGGTTTTGTAAGAGGGAGGTCGTGCCTTACAAATTTGGTGGAGTTTTTTGAGGAAGTGACAAAAACGGTTGATGAAGGAAGGGCCGTGGATGTCGTCTATATGGATTTCAGTAAGGCATTTGACAAAGCCCCACATGGCAGGTTGGTTAAGAAGGTTAAGGCTCATGGGATACAAGGAGAGGTGGCTCGATGGGTGGAGAACTGGCTTGGCCATAGGAGACAGAGGGTAGTGGTCGAAGGGTCTTTTTCCGGCTGGAGGTCTGTGACCAGTGGTGTTCCGCAGGGCTCTGTACTAGGACCTCTACTATTTGTGATATATATAAATGATTTGGAAGAAGGTGTAACTGGTGTAATCAGCAAGTTTGCGGATGACACGAAGATGGCTGGAATTGCGGATAGCGAAGAGCATTGTCGGGCAATACAGCAGGATATAGATAGGCTGGAAAATTGGGCGGAGAGGTGGCAGATGGAATTTAATCCGGATAAATGCGAAGTGATGCATTTTGGAAGAAATAATGTAGGGAGGAGTTATACAATAAATGGCAGAGTCATCAGGAGTATAGAAACACAGAGGGACCTAGGTGTGCAAGTCCACAAATCCTTGAAGGTGGCAACACAGGTGGAGAAGGTGGTGAAGAAGGCATATGGTATGCTTGCCTTTATAGGACGTGGTATAGAGTATAAAAGCTGGAGTCTGATGATGCAGCTGTATAGAACGCTGGTTAGGCCACATTTGGAGTACTGCGTCCAGTTCTGGTCGCCGCACTACCAGAAGGACGTGGAGGCATTGGAGAGAGTGCAGAGAAGGTTTACCAGGATGTTGCCTGGTATGGAGGGTCTTAGCTATGAGGAGAGATTGGGTAGACTGGGGTTGTTCTCCTTGGAAAGACGGAGAATGAGGGGAGATCTAATAGAGGTATACAAGATTATGAAGGGTATAGATAGGGTGAACAGTGGGAAGCTTTTTCCCAGGTCGGAGGTGACGATCACGAGGGGTCACGGGCTCAAGCTGAGAGGGGCGAAGTATAACTCAGACATCAGAGGGATGTTTTTTACACAGAGGGTGGTGGGGGCCTGGAATGCGCTGCCAAGTAGGGTGGTGGAGGCAGGCACGCTGACATCGTTTAAGACTTACCTGGATAGTCACATGAGCAGCCTGGGAATGGAAGGATACAAACGATTGGTCTAGTTGCACCAAGGAGCGGCACAGGCTTGGAGGGCCGAAGGGCCTGTTTCCTGTGCTGTACTGTTCTTTGTTCTTTGTTTATTTATTCATGTCGGAAGTAGGATTTCATTTACACTGCAATGAAGTTACTGTGAAAATCCCCTAGTCATCACACTCCAGCGCCTGTTCGGGTACACTGAGGGAGAATTTAGCATGGCCAATCCTAACCAGCACGTCTTTTGGACTGTGGGAGGAAACCCACGCAGGCATGGGGAGAATGTGCAAACTCTGCACAGACAGTGACCCAAGCCGGGAATCAAACCCGGGTCTTTGACGCTGCGAGGCAGCAGTGCTAACCACTGTGTCACCATGCCGCCCTTAGGTGAGGGTCCCTGATTGGGCAGGCAAATGTGACCTCAGTCGGGGAGCTTATACTCCAAGAGCCCAAATTCATGTCGAAGTTGCTACAGATACATTAATGGGGTTAGAGGGAGGAAGGTGTGAGCAAATTCATATGGAGCATGAACCACAGTGTGACTGGTTGGGCTAATGGCTATAAACACTTTATAACACTTTGTAATCAGATATAATGGGGGTTGCACAATGGGGATCATGGGGACAACTTGCATGAGATTTCTGTTATGCAACTGGAGATTTCATTGCTTTGTATCATTGAAATCACATCTGTTCTGCATGAGGATGTGTTGAAGCAGGCACCAGATTCTGGCTACAATGCATTTGCAGTGGAGCAGCAATGCTGAACCACCCTGCATGTTGATCATTTATCCTTCTCTTCATTTCACAGTCTTGCCTGAAGCACAGGCCTAAGCAAATAATTCCATCCCCATAACAGGTTGAAAAGGCTGTAAAAAAACATAAGGGATCCTGGGCTTTATTAATGGGGCAAAAAGAGTACGAGAGCAAGGAAGTTATGCTGAACCTTTATCAATCACCTTTAGGCCTTAGCTGGAATATTGACAGGAATGTGGAATGTTCCAGCCCTTCACACTGACTAAATCTTCCAGTCCTGCTGATGCGAATGGAATTTCAATGACTCACCAGCTCCCCGCCACCCTCCCACCCCGCCTTGGGAGAACCTGGGGCAGGGGAAGAGGGGATGATGGCTGGGAAATTCCAGTCATTATGTCCAATCCTGGGTATCACATTTCTGGAAAGGTGTCAAGGCTTTGGAAAGGCACCAGGGGTGGGAGACTTCAGGAAGGATTAGAGGAACTGGGATAAAAATGGAAAATGCTGGATAAACTCAGCAGGTCTGGCAGCATCTGTGGAGAAACAGGGTCATATGGACTCAAAACATTAACTGTTCTCTCTCCATAGATGCTGTCGGACCTGCTGAGTTTATCATAGAATCCCTACAGTGCAGAAGGAGGCCATTCAGCCCATCAAGTCTGCACTGACCACCATCCTACCCAGACCCTATTCCTGTAACCCCACATATTTACCCTGCTAATCCCCCTAACACTAAGGGTCAATTTAGCATGGCCAATCAACCCAACTCGTACATCTTTGGAGTGTGGAAGGAAACTAGAGCACCCAGAGGAAACCCACGCAGACATGGGGAGAATGTGCAAACTGCAAACAGACAGTGACCCGAGGCTGGATTTGAACCTGGGTCCCTGGCGCTATGAGATAGCAGTGCTAACCACTGTGCCGCCGTGCCGCCCGGCTTATCCAGCGCTTTCTGTTTTTATTTCAGGTTTCCAGCATCTGCAGTATTTTGCTTTCATTAGAGAAATCATGATTGTTCCCCTCAGTACAGAGGAGATGAATTCAGGCAGGGTATCGAAGGATAAACTGCCTCTCCTGGCAGGAGGGTGACTGACCAGAGGACACAGATTTAAAATAATTGGTAAAAAAAATAGGGAGGATGAGAATTGTTTTCTGCAGTGAGTTGATCTGGAACACATGGCCTGAAAGCATTTTTGAAGCAGACTCAACAGTATTTTCCAAAAGAGAATTTGCTTTCTACTTAAAAAGGAAACAGTGCAATGGAGGAGGGTGGGCGGGGGAGGGGGGGGGGGGGGTGGTTGGACGGGGGAAAGCATGGGAGTGGGACTAATTGGATAGGTCTTGCAGAGTGTAGGCACAGACACAATGGGCCAAATGGCCTCCTACTGTGCTTTATCATTCTATGATTCTAAGGCTCAAAGCAGGATCAGGACCCAAAGCAGCCTCCAACAGAGAGCGCAGCTGGGACATTAAGGTGCACAGTCTATGATGTGATGATGCCCAGTATCAATGCCTCTGACTGACTCGAGAATAATGGGGACAATTTTCAATACTATTTTGCAGCCTATCCTATTCTTTGACGACAATGGATCAGTAAATCGGGAAATCTGTATAATTGACAGTTTACCCATTGCTGCTGGCTTTCTGCTCCAACTAAAATTATTCCCAATGTTGGGGAGATTCCGAGGTCTTATCACACTTTCACCATCTCTGTCTGTTCGGGTTAATTGGTCAACAGCAAGGTTTCCTGATGGGAATTCTGGTATGGGGAAGATGATTCTCAGGTCACTGCCTATCCCTACCTCCAGAAAGGTGTAGCAGGGAAAGGCCCTTTAAGCACGCAGGACCCCAGCAGAGAAAAACAGGAGCCAAAGCGAGCAGAAATAGGGCATTGGGACACATTTCATGGAACCTCAACATCTACTGGATTCAGTCAGTTTGACTCAACCGATCAACTTACCTCAGCGGTGGCACTCAGATATATAGACACCAGGGGCAAGGGTAGGCCATTCGGATCTCTGAACCTGCTCCGCTATTCATGGAATAGAATCATAGAATCACAGATTCTCTACACAGTGTAGAAAGAGGCCATTTGGCCCATCGAGCCTGCACAATCCCATTGAGGCCCTAATCCCATAACCTCACGTATTTACCCTGCTAAGTCCCTGACACTAAGGGGCAATTGAGAATGGCTAATCAACCTAATCAGCACATTAATGGGCCAAAGGGCCTCTTCTGTACTGTGTGATTCTATAATTGTATGATTTTTGGACTGCAAATATTCTAATATGATCATGCTGATCCTGTCAAAAGGTGCCAAAATACAGTACCGGACCAAGCTAGAATCCCAGGATACCCACACGGACATACTCTCTTCCACCTTCTTCCGTCGGGAGAAAGTCTGAGGTCACATACCAACCGACTCAAGAACAGCTTCTTCCCCGCTGCTGACAGGTTTTTGAATGGACTTACCTTGCATTAAGTTGATCTTTCTCTGCACCCTAACTATAACTGTAACACTACATTCTGCACTGTCTTGTTTCCTTCTCTATGAGCGGTATGCTTTGTCTGTATAGCGCTCAAGAAACAATATTTTTCACTGTATACTAATACATGTGACAATAATAAATCAAATCAAAGTCAACACCATACTCCCACACTGTCCCAATTCCCCTTAACACTTCCTATTTCAGGGTTGAAGTGTGGAGGGTTTGAGCCCAAAATTATTCTGCTTCTTGCAGTTAAAACGCTGCTTTCCCCATGCTGCGCAATCCATCAGGAACTTCAAGGTATACTATGAAGTTAGACTTGACCCCAACTTTTTTTAATTTTGGCATTAGTGTGAGGATAAGTTGTTCCACTCCTGGTGTGATTCCATTTGACACCCTAGGAAGCTTTATCAAAACAAACTTTATTTCAACAATACAGTTTAACTATTACAAATGAATTAGCTTAACTTTCACTAATTGAAATACTTAAACAGGACAAGATACAATCCTTAACTGCTAACCTATCTCTATTAGTTCCAATTTAAGTAATATTCCTCATAGACTTTAAATCCTCTTCAAAATCAGTTAGCAAACCAGCTTATGTGTTTTTTTCACTTGTTAACAATCCTTGAGCCTTTGAACACCATTGGAGACAGAGAGACACCTGTCTTCTGACAGCTCCCAAACAGCAGCATCCAGAGAGAGAGAGAAAGGGAGAGAGACCCCTTGTTTCTTTCAGAACCGAGCGAAAACTGCCTGCTTTTCTCTTAGCTCCTCCCCTTCACATGACTCTCCCACTATCAATTAAACTAACCAAAGCCTACTCTGAAACCCCAGAAGAAAAACCAAAAATAAACAAAAATAATAGCTCAGATTAAAACAAACAGCCGAATATCTGAAAGGAATTATTTCCTGTATTCTCAGCATGGAGCTGCCTGGTTTGCAGACAGATTGGCACCGGGTAAACCAGAACTGTACTTTAAACATACCCCTCACATGATATAAATACATTTCTTAAAGGCACAGAAACGTCACAATACCATGGGGCCTTTCATGACCTCAGGACATCCCAAAGTGCTTCACGAACAATGAAGTACTTTTGAAATGTTGTCACTGTAACAAGCATCCCTAAAAGGATGCCAAATAACCAACTTTTTTAAACAATGGAATTGATTATACCTCAGGTTACAGTCTAAAATTGTCCATTTCAGATCAATTGTAGCATTTGAGAGCTGCTTATTAATTAATACCAACTGAGCTGAGCAGCTGCGCCTGTGTTTGAAGTCCCTTAATCTCATACCAAGTGACCTACTGAGTTATCCTTTGGCACACTATCTGAGAAGGGAGAGACAGATGTGTCCCTGACTCTGCCTGATTGGAAGAGTTTGCATGGTACCTCTGGAACATTTTCTGTTATGTCCCAATTAAAGCAAATACTTAACAGCAGAACAGGGCCAAAACATCTCTGCTTCGAATAGAGTCCTCGGGGTTACATTGTCGCCATTCGTAGAAATCATCCTGAGATTATAACAAGAAGATCCAAACCCATACACGATGTGAGTGTGGGTAACAGTGATACTGTAACTGTGGCTAAGACTGGCACAGCTGACACTTATAATAACTTGTGTACATGTACCCCCTCCTCCAGACCCTTTTGTCCCTCCACCACATTTAACAGCCCTGCCATCCAGGAAGCATGCGGCCTCCATTCTTCTAAGCACAACTCACACTGAGCTACATTGAAATTTATTTTCCAATTGCTTGCCCATTCTGCAAGTTTATTGAAGCCTTCTTCCTCAGTCCTATCTGTTACTTTAATCGTCCCAATCTGCTGTTATCCAAGAAATTTGCTCATTAGTTTTCAAATTCCCAAGATCCTTGTGTAATCCCACGGCTCAACATTTGCTCATCTGAGGGATGACCTTTAACCCTTGCTATTTGTGATCTCTTTTGTAGCCAGTTTGCTTTCATTTTGCAATTTGTCCCTGACTTATTTTGATTTATTATTGTCACATGTATTAACCTACACTGAAAAGTCTGAATTGTTTCTTGTGTGTTATACAGACAAAACATACTGTTCATAGAGAAGGAAATGAGAGAGTGCAGAATATAGTGTAACAGTCATAGCTAGGGTGTAGAGAAAGATCAACTTATTGCAAGGCAAGTCCATTCGAAACTCTGACAGCAGCAGGGAAGAAGCTGTTCTTGAGTTGGTTGGTACATAGTCTCAGACTTTTGTACCTTTTTCCCAATGGAAGAGAGAATGTTTGGGGTGCGTGGGGTCCTTAATTATGCTGACTGCTTTGCCGAGGCAGCAGGAAGTGTAGACAGAGTCAGTGGATGGGAGACTTGTCCTTGACCCATCTGCTCTTTTAGGAAGTCATACAGTGGCAGTTTTAACATTAGATGCAGCCTCAGTGTAATGCCTTATTCATTGTGGGTGATAGGCTGGATATTTGGACTGAGGCTGCTGGGGGCTAGCAGTTGGGTTTTAACCATCTGGCAGGTGACAAGGGCGCCAACCTAATGGCTGCTGGGAAATAGAATTGGCGGGCGTGGGGTGGGCAGAGAAGGGTGAAAGTGATTCCCAATTTCTAACAAAAATCTTTATCCCCATGGGAATTGTTAAGAAAGAAAGTGCCTTTCCTGTTGCGTGATGACCACCCATACGTCTGCAAAAGTACAGAAACAAATCCTTGGGAGACAACTACCCTGGAGACAGATGCAACACAGAAAGGTCTTGGGACATGTACACCGCAAAACAGAAAACCTATGTCACTCAATTCAAAATCTCTGTGTGGGATTTTCCAGCTGCACTCACCCAAGGCCAGAAACTCCCTCCTGAGGTCAATGGACCTTTTGCATGTTCTGTGTCCTGCCCGCTACAATTCCTGTGGCAGGTGGGACAAGAACATCCCGCCCTCTGCCTGTAATGCAATCCTAATACTTCAACATCAAAGCAGTCAGATGCTCTTTCCTAGGGTAGAAAAATCAAGTACTCGGGGACATAGGTTTAAGGTGCATGGGGAAAAGTTTAGAGGAGATGTGCGAGGCAAGTTTTTTTACACAGAGGATGGTGAATGTCTGGAATGCACTGCCCGGGGAGTTGGTGGGAGCAGGTACAATAGCGGCATTTAAGGGGCAACTAGACGAATACATGAATAGGATGTGAATGGAAGGATACGGACTCCGTAAGTGCAGATGGTTTTAGTTTAGGCAGGCATCATGATCGGCGCAGGCTTGGAGGGCTGAAGGGCCTGTTCCTGTGCTGTACTTTTCTTTGTTCTTTGTTTATCGAGCAGGAAACATTAGCCTCAGTGTTTGAAATTATGCATTTTCATACTTATTTGGCAAAAGATTTGTTTCAGAGACCAACCAGGTGCACCGTCAAGACTGCGACGTCCCCTGATAAAGATTCAAGGTAACAACGATGAGGTCAGGTACAAGTGGATTGAGGATTGGCTATTTAACAGGAAGCAGAGAGTTGGAATAAATGGGCGCTTTTCTGGTTGGCAGTTGGTGACTAGTGGCGTGCCTCAGGGATCGGTGCTGGGGCCTCAACTGTTTACCATATACATAGACGATCTGGAGGAGGGGACCGAGTGTAGGGTAACAAAGTTTGCGGATGACACAAAGATGAGTGGGAAAGCGAATTGCGTGGAGGATACGGAAAGTCTGCAGAGAGATTTGGATAGGCTAAGTGAGTGGGCGAGGATCTGGCAGATGGAGTACAACGTTGACAAGTGTGAGGTTATCCACTTTGGAAGGAATAATAGTAAAATGGACTATTATTTAAATGGTGAAAAATTACAACATGCTACTGTGCAGAGGGACCTGGGTGTCCTTGTGCATGAATCGCAAAAACTCAGTTTGCAGGTGCAGCAGGTGATCAAGAAGGCAAATGGAATGTTGGCCTTTATCGCGAAGGGGATGGAGTATAAAAGCAGGGAGGTCTTGCTGCAATTGTACAAGGTACTGGTGAGGCCGCAACTAGAGTACTGTGTGCAATTTTGGTCCCCTTATTTGCGGAAGGATATATTGACCTTGGAGGGAGTACAGAGAAGGTTCACCAGGTTGATACCGGAGATGAGGGGGTTAGCTTATGAGGAGAGATTGAGTAGATTGGGCCTGTACTCGTTGGAGTTTAGAAGGCTGTGGGGAGATCTTATAGAGACATATAAGATAATGAAGGGGCTAGACAGGGTAGAGGCAGAGAGATTCTTTCCACTTAGAAAGGAAACAAGAACTAGAGGACACAGCCTCAAAATAAGGGGGAGTCAGTTTAGAACAGAGTTGAGGAGGAACTTCTTCTCTCAGAGGGTAGTGAATCTCTGGAATTCTCTGCCCATTGAAGCAGTGGAGGCTACCTCGTTAAATATGTTTAAGTGACAGGTAGATAGATTTCTGATCAATAAGGGAATTAAGGGTTATGGGGAGAGGGCGGAACTAAACCACTATCAGATCAGCCATGATCTTATTGAATGGCGGGGCAGGCTCAAGGGGCTAGATGGCCTACTTCTGCTCCTATTTCTTATGTTCTTATGTTAAGTCAGGTAACTTAATGATAATATCAGATACACATAGCAGATTGGCTAACACAGTCAAAACAGAAGATATATCCTTAGATCTACAAGTTGACATTGGAATTGAAGATGTTCTCCAAACTGATCTGGTACATTTCACACAATACAAATGTCAGCAGCGACAAAAAAATCTCCACACGACAGAAAACCACTTTTGACAAATGCTGTGTTTCAATTCAGCCTGTCTGTGAACAAGAGAGACCATTTTGACCTTATCAGAATGAGCCAGTATCCCCTGGGGAATCATCTTTAAAAGGCAGACAGGTCATCCGGCCAGAATCTCTCCGAACTGATATTCTTCAACAACTTCATAATTCAAACAAAGACACAGAGCAGATGGGAAGACTCGTAATGGGCACGTTGGCACAGTGGTTAGCACTGCTGCCTCACAGAGACAGGGACCTGGGTTTGATTCCTGGCTTGGGTCACTGTATGTGTGGAGTTTGCGTGTTCTCCCCATGAATTTCCTCCAGGTACTCCGGTTTCCTCCCACAGTCCAAAGATGTGCGGGTTAAGTTGATTAGCCATGCTAAATTGACCCTAGTTTTGGGGGGATTAGCAAGGTAAATATGTGGAGTTGCGGGAATAGGGCCCAGGTGGGATTGTGGTCGATGCAGACTTGATGGGCCGAATGGCCTCCTTCTGTACTGTAGGGATTCTATGAAGAGAGATGGTCTGTGGGCCGGGTATGAACAATGACAGTGAAGTCAATAATCAAAAAATATGAGACATGTCAAGGGCATAAGTCAAGTCAGCGGAAAGAACTACATAACATTATAAGAACATGACAACTCTCTTACCCACTTGCCCAGGCCAACCACATTATGGCAACAAAATATTCGAGTCAGCTGGCTTGTAAACAAGCTCAATTGCCCATTAATAATGTTTTTCACAGTAACTTCATTGCAATGTGATTTAATTTACTTGTGACGAATAAATAAACTTTTAACCTTTTTTTCAGAAAGGTGAGCAGTTGCCGATTTTGGCATCTGCCCAGCTGTGGAAAATTGGCATGTTGACGTCAGGTTTGTGACCCAACGTCATTAGGCCTGATCCTGCACATCTGCAGGATGACAGCAGTCTCGGTTTGTGTACATGGAGTCAGGGATGTGCAAGAGTTCAGGATTGGAGAGGGCAGACACCATGAAGGCCTTGAGGGCTGGATGAGTGAACGGAGGCAGGAACAGGCAAGGCCGCGCAGGCATTTGAAGATCTGGAGGAGAATTTGAAACTTGTGAATGTGTTGGTGTGCGGAATCTGCGCGTTGTCCCCGTGTCTGCATGGGTTTCCTCCAGGTGTTCCGGTTTCCCCCCACAGTCCGAAAGACGTGCAAGTTAGACACATTGGCCATGATAAATACCACCTCAGTGTACCCGAACAGGCATCGGAGTGTGGCGATGGGGGAAATTCATAGTAGCTTCATTGCACTGTTAGGGGAGCCGATGGCCGAGTGATATTATCGCTGGACTATTAATCCAGAAACTCAGCTAATGTTCTGGGGACCCGGGTTCGAATCCTGCCATGGCAGATGGTGGAATTTAAATTCAGTAAAAAATATCTGGAATTAAGAATCTACTGATGACCATGAAACTATTGTCGACTGTCGCAAAAAACCATCTGGTTCACTAATGTCCTTCAGGGAAGGAAATCTGCCGTCCTTATCTGGTCTGGCCTGCATGTGACTCCAGAGCCACAGCAATGTGGTTGACTCTGAGCTGTCCTCCAAGGGCAACTGGGGATGGGCAATAAATGCTGGCCATCCAGTGACGCCCACCTCCCATGAATGAATTTTTAAAAAGTAATGTTGTGTGGTGACACTAATAAATAAACTTTGGAGGTCTGCAAGAACACAAGTGTTGGATAAACTGTTCTCTCCACAAATACTGTTGTCCCATGAACCCAATTATGCTCTCTGCTTCGATCCCCCGCGATTCTATTAGCCCTCTGGGTGAACATGTTCTATGTGGCTTCCCCTACTGTGTGTAACTTGTTAATTTTTAACCTCTGCCTCCTTTGGTATTTAAATCCTTTGCCGGAGAGAATAACTTTCTTTCCGACAGCGCACGGCAAGAAATTTATTTGCAGAATATAGTCAGTGTTTGGGGACTTATTTTTGAATGTGTACCGCATAAGTCTTCCTGAGAAAGATGACAGTGGGTTGCTGCTATGGAGACAGATGGAAGGTGGAGCTCTGTGGTGTTACTCAGCAGGTAGACCTGCCAGCCTTTCATATTTCATCTCCTGCTGCAGTCTTGTGAAAAGACTTTGGAATCCTGAGACATGTAGTCCTGACGTTCATAAGAACATAAGAAGTAGGAGCAGGAGTAGGCCATCTGGCCCCTCGAGCCTGCTCCGTCATTCAATAAGATCATGGCTGATCTCTTCGTGGGCTCAGCTCCACTTACCCGCCCTCTCACCATAACCCTTAATTCCTTTACTGTTCAAACATTTATCTATCCTTGCCTTAAAAACATTCAATGCGGTAGCCTCAACTGCTTCACTGGGCAGGGAATTCCACAGATTCACAACCCTTTGAGTGAAGAAGTTCCTGCTCAACTCAGTCCTAAATCTGCACCCCCTTATTTTGTGTCCATGACCCCTAGTTCTTGTTTTGCCCGCCAGTGGAAACAACCTCCCTGCTTCTATCTTATCTATTCCCTTCATAATTTTATACGTTTCGATAAGATCTCCCCTCAATCTTCTGAATTCCAATGAATATAGTCCCAGTCTACTCAGTCCCTCCTCATAAGCCAACCTTCTCAACTCTGGAATCTCGTGAATCTCCTCTGCACCCCCTCCGGTGCCAGTATATCCTTTCTCAAGTAAGGAGACCAAAACTGTACACTGTACTCCAGGTGTGGCCTCACCAGCACCTTATACAGCTGCAACATAATCTCGCTGTTTTTAAACTCCATCCCTCTAGCAATGAAGGACAAAATTCCATTTGCCTTCTTAATTACCTGCTGCACCTGCAAACCAACTCCTTGAGATTCCTGCACAAGGACACCCAGGTCCTTCTGCACAGCAGCATGCTGCAATTTTGTACCATTTCAAGAATAGTCTATTTGGCTGTTATTCCTACCAAATTCAAATTTCCTACCAAGTTCAAATTACCCTTGAACAAAAATGTCTTGTAGCTTAGAGTATCTCTTTCCACCGACCTTCCACTCTTTTCATAAGACCAGAAGACCATAAGATATCGGAGCAGAATTAGGCCACTCAGCCCATCGGGTCTGCTCCACCATTCAATCATGGCTGATATGTTTCTCAACCCCATTCCCCTGCCTTTTACCCGTAACCTTTGATCCCCTTACCAATCAAGAACTTACATGTGACTCCAGACCCACAGCAATGCGGTTGACTCTCAACTGGTCTGTGAAATGCCCTCGACAAGGGCAACTAGGGCTGGACAATAAATTCCAGCCAGCCAGCGATGCCCATATTCTATGAATGAATAATAAAAAAAGATAAGATGTGGCCTGTCCTGATAACCTTTCTGCCGCAGTATCAGAATTTGCACGTGGTCCCTGCACAGGGGAACAGATTGCCGAAAAAACCCAGCAGTGAACGCTGGAAGCAGCGAGGGAGCCGTGTTATTTGAACCTGCAGCACTTCACAACAGGGGAAAGCAAAAAAAAGGCCCACAGAGGTGGACAGGCTTCATCAGTTAACGTTTTTTTCCCTCACAGCTTGGGAAATGAAACCTCATTCTTGACACTGCAGGAGCTGAGAAACACAATGTGTTCCTAACAGGTTTCAAAATCTATAAAATAACAATTTTGAGATGGAGCACAGCAATCAGTTATTAAAAGCCTTTAGTTTCATGTCATTGCTACTGTGCATGTAATGCCATTGAGATATCCTCTACCCACCTGCGAATATCTCCAAGACTTAACTACATTTCTCAAAAGGGACATTTTTCCTGGACCTAGGTTGATGCACCTCTATTCCACTTCTGGCATTTAGTGCCAGAATCAAACCCCTGGAAGCAGAGCAAGACCCTTTTAACCCTTCCTAAAATTCCCGCGGACCTGAGCCTCACTGTCTGTGCGGAATCTGCACATTCTCTCTGTGCCTGCGTGGGTTTCCTCCGGGTGCTCTGGCTTCCCCCCACATTCCGAAATAAGGCAGGTAGACAGCCAAACAGAGCTTAGGATCTGGGAAACTGGAAGGTGTGACTACCGATGGTGGAGCATTTCAAATCAAGGATACACGTGAGGCCTGTAGAGGTACAGGGAGGTCTCGGAGGTTTGTGGGGCTGGAGAAGATTCCAGACATAGGGAAGTTCAAGGCAACGGACAGATTAGAAAATGAGGATGAAGAGGATGTTTAATGATGCTAAAAGTGTTACGTCCATGTGAGGAGTGAGCTGGGTTTCCTTTTATTCAGCTCCCCTCCCCCCCCGAGTTGATCTTGTAAATGTTTTTAAAAACCTCTCTTTTACCCTGCAGATGCCTTTACAATCCAAAACTAATAAATTCTTCTTTCTTTGGCTGAAGGAAACCTGGTTTGATTGGCTCCTTGGTAAGAACGAAGAGCGGGGTCTTCCAGCCCATACCACGGCCTGTTTTCCAGCGGGGGGAGGCAACTCGCCATTGGTTCCCGTGAGATCTTCCAGTCCCATCGATGTCGAACACCGTTTTGTGCAGCTCACTTGTCCCGCTGCTGGGGAACCCGCCGTGGGAGGAGTTCCTTTGACAGGACTGGAAAATGTCCCCCTCCCTTCCCCTGGCAGACAGGCCAGAAAATCCCACACTTACTTCTCACTAAGGAGCCAATCAAACCAGGGTATTTTTCTGAGCCAAAGAAAGAATAGTTTATTAGTTATAAAAACCAGAGAAAAATAATAAAAATACGCAATGACACACATACCCAGATAAGAAAGTTAGAGTCTGAATAAAAGTTAATAGAAT
Source organism: Mustelus asterias (assembly GCF_964213995.1). Lineage (NCBI taxonomy): Eukaryota > Metazoa > Chordata > Chondrichthyes > Carcharhiniformes > Triakidae > Mustelus > Mustelus asterias. Next base: position 80,621,566 of record NC_135817.1, read on the forward strand.
ATATCAAATTCAATATCCTGACCTTGCCTTACCCCCATTTCCCTCGATCCCTTTAGTAATCCCACTTCTTTTGATCTTTCACTCCAAAAACATTTTGACAAATTTTTGAGATGGACACCAATAGGAAATGGGATTAGTTCATCCTATCTTGGAATTTTGAATGTCTGGTGAGTATCTGAGCAAAGTCTAAGCAAAGCAATTTTGGTGTCCTTATCTGAGGAGGATGTCCTTGCTATAAAGGGAGTACAGCAAAGGTTTACCAGGCTGATTCCTGGGATGACAGGGCTGACGTATGAGGAGAGATTAGGTCGGTTCGATTATATTCATTGGAGTTTAGAAGAATGAGAGGATTTCTCAAAGAAACTTACAACATTCTAACAGGGTTAGACAGGATAGATTCAGAAAGAATGTTCCCAATGGTGGGGGAATCCAGAACTAGGGGTCATAGTTTGAGGATAAGAGGTAAAGCTTTTAGAACTGAGGTGAGGAAATTTCATCACCCAAAGAGTGGTGAATGTGTGGAATTCATGACCACAAAAAGTAATTGAGGCCAAAACATTGTGTGATTTCAAGAAGAAATTAGATATAGCTCTTGGGACTAAAGGGATCAAGGGATATGGGAGGAAGCAGGTATCAGGATATTGAATTCCATGATCAGCCATGATCAAAATGAATGGCAGAGCAGGTTCGAAGGGCTGAATGACCTCCTCCTGATTATATTTCCTATGTATGTTACTATGTATCATTTTGCATCTTTCATGCGTTCCTTTCAAGAATGCTCCTGTTTGAAGTGGGCTTTGAAATTCCACGTAACAGATCTGCAGTGCAATTTATAAAGGCGTTACACAGAAGTGGTCAACTCCACAGTGTCAGCGATCAGGTGATCACTTTGATATCCACCTCTGCTTGGTGTCTTTATTTATACTTTAAAAAAAAACACGTCTTCTTTGAACACTTCAGCGTGCCTGCGGTTTTCTGATGAAGTTGTAGGCAGCTCTCACTCGCTCCATCACAGTTTTACTGCTGTACTTGTGCAAGAAAGAAAGACTTGCATTTATATAGCACTTTTCACATTCTCAGGAGTGTAATGTGCTTTTCAGCTAATGAACGGGTGGTGGTGGTGCAGTGCTGTTTTCACTAGCTGAGTAATCCAGAGACCCGGAATAAACTCCAGTGGAACTGGGTTCAAATCTCACCACAAATCTAAAGTCTCATGATGACCATGAAATCATTTTGAATTGTTATAAAAGCCCCTCTGGTTCACGAATACCCTTTACTATGTTGTCCTTAAAGTTTATTTATTAGCGTCACAAGTAGGCTTACATTAACAGTGCAATGAAGTTACTGTGAAAACTCCTTAGTTGCCACACTCTGGCGTCCATTCAGGTACACTGAAGGAGAATTTAGCACCGAACCAGCACGCCTTTCAGACTGTGGGAGGAAACCGGAGCACCCGGGGGGACACCCACACAGACATGGGGGGAATATGCAGACTCCGCACAGACAGCGACCCAAGCCGAGAATCAAGCCTGGGTCCCGAGCGCTGTGAGGCAGCAGTGCTAACCACTGTGCCACCGTGCCGCCGTCCTCACCTATTCTGGTTCTGAAGAAGGGTTTCACGGACTCAAAGCTTTTGTTGTATGATCACACACATTCAGAAAGAACACCTTTCAAGATGCTGTTGTTTAATGTAAGACAAAAACAGATTTCCTTATCACTTTGAGAGTAATTAGGCGGCACCTCGTCCTATAATCACATCCAGCATCTCATGAATTGACTCGCACTGCACTGATTCTGCAGATACCCTGCTGTCTTCACATACTGTGAGCTACCTAACTCTCTTCCTAGCCACACCATCTCACCTGCTGACTCAGAAATCCCTTGATCTTTAGACACTGCAGGCAAACCTGTACCTCATACTAATTGGGTAACAAAGAAGCACAGGTCCTGGTCATGTTTTTCAAGCATAACATGTTCTGTCTGGAAATTTGCATTTAAGCATCAAATGCACTCTGCTTCAAGAAGCTCTCAGTTACATTTTCCAACCCGCTCTGCGCTTACGAATAAGAATGAGAACATTGTTGGACCCATATTCCCGTCTTATTGTTATGCACTTGGAAAGTATACAAGAAGCCACTGGAGTTGAACTGGAGGTGTAATGCCAAAGATTAGATACTGTTGGCAGAAGAAGCAGAGACAAGATGACGAGAAGAAGGAGCAATATGAGGAGAAATAAAATGGGCTTTGGGGAGGGAATCTGCAATTGGATCCAACTGCTCTACACAGACAACAGTAGCGCAGTTTCAATCAACGGGTGGGAATCAGATAGGTTTCGGATCAGGTCTGGAGTCAGGCAGGGCTGCCCTCTCTCCTCCGACCTTTTTGTGTGTTGCATTGAACCCTTTGCCAAGGCTCTCAGAAGCGACCCAGGCATCAAAGGGGTTACAATCCCAGGCAGCGGAGGCACGCAGGTCAAAGTCTCCCTGTACATGGATGACGTGGCTGTCTTCTGCTCAGACCCCTCGTCTCTTCGCAGGCTCCTCCAAGTCTGTGAGCAGTTTGAGCTGGCCTCGGGAGTCAAAGTCAAAGGGAACTGGTCTGACTGATCCTTTGTCCCCTTCACCGTCAGGGCAGACTACCTCAAGGTGCTGGGGATATGATTTGGAGCGGCAGGGGCATGCGCCAAAAACTGGGAACAGCGCATCGCCAAAGCCAGGCAAAAATTGGGCTTGTGGGAGCAACGCCCCCTCTCTATCACCGGAAAAAACCTGGTCATCCGATGCGAGGTACTGTCCGTATTGTTGTACAGGTGTGGGCTATCCCCAAATCCTGCGCAGCAGCAGTGACCCAGGCCATCTTCAAATTTATCTGGAGATCAAAGATGGATCGTGTCCGGAGGGAGGCGATGCACAAATCTCCAGAGAACGGAGGGAAAACCGTTCTCAACGCCGCCCTCATCCTGATGGCCACCTTTGTGTGCGGCTGCATCAAGCTGTATGTAGCTCCTTGGTACAGTAACAGCAAGTGCCACTACTTTTTGAGGTTTTACCTGTCCCAAGTGTTGCGGAGGATGGGTCTGGCCACATTGCCGCGGAACGCTCCAAGTAGTTGGACCGTACCGCAGCACCTGTCCTTCGTGGAGAAATTTTTCCGCAAACACACCTTTGACTACATGGCGATCAAACAGTGGTCAGCATGTAATGTCCTTGAGGCCCTGAGAGAAAAGGAGATGGCGGATCCTGTCGGATGGTTCCCTGAGCAGACTGTCAGCGTCATCTGGCAGAATGCCTCATCACCAGAACTCTCAAACAAGCACCAAGGCCTGGCTTGGCTGGTGGTGAGAAGGGTACTCCCCGTCAGATCCTTTATGCACGCTCGAGAACTCAACATCACCGCACGCTGCCCTCGAAGCGGCTGCGGGGGTGATGAGACGGTCGCACACCTCCTTGTGGAATGTGCCTTTGCAAAGAAGGTCTGAAGTGAGATGCAGTGGTATTTGTCGCGGTTCGTCCCGAGCAGCTCGGTGACGCAGGACTCTGTGCTCTACGGGCTGTTTCCGGGGACGCACACTGAGACAAATATCAACTGCTGCTGGAGGGTCATCAACTCGGTGAAGGACGCACTTTGGCCCGCCCGAAACTTGCTGATCTTCCAGTTGAAAGAATTGTCCTCGACCGAGTGTTGCAGACTGGCACAATCCAAGGTCCAAGACTACGTGCTCAGGGACGCGCTCAAGCTTGGGGCGCAAAGGCACAATGGGGAAAGGCCACCGTGTAAAGCCTTTCAACCGAGGCAGACCGAGGGCCCAGTAACTGCAGAACACCCTCGGCCTGCGTAACTGTGTGCCAATTTGAAAAATAACAGCACACAGTAAAATCTGATGTACGCACATGGTTTTAAGTAATGAAATGTAACGAATGTAATGTCGTGTAAATAAGCATAGAATTGTACTGTAAAAATGATTCTTTTTTTGCATTTTCTTCTTCTTTGTAATTTTTGAATCTGTCGTGTTGCAATGGTTTATTTTATGAATAAAGTATATTTTTGAAACAAAAAAAATATGAGGAGAAATTTCTTTCCGCACTGAGTCATTGCGATCTGGAATCCACTGTCTGAAAGGATGGTGGAAGCAGATTCCAAAGGGAATTAGATACTGGAAGGAGAGCAATTTTGAGGGTTAAGGGAAACGTTGGGGTGAGGGTGGGGGTCAGAGGGTGGGAATCAGTTACAGAGCCACAGAGTCATACAGCGCAGTAAAGGCCCTTCGGCCCATCGAGTCTGCACCGACTATAACTACCACTAGAGGTGTGCTAATCCCATATCCTTGAATGTTATGATATTTCAAGTGCTCATCCAAATAATTTTTCAAAGTTGTAAGATTTCCCACCTCCATGACCTTCCCAGGCAGTGCATCCCAGATTTCCACTCCCCTCTAAGTGAAAAAATATTTTCTCAAATCCCTTCTGAATCTCCTGCCCCTCACCCTAAAACTATGCCCCTTCGTGATTGACCCCTCAACCAGGGGGAACAGCTGCTCCTTACTCACCCTGTCCATACCTTCATAATTGTATATACCTCAATCATGTCCCCCCCTCAGCCTTTTCTGCTCTAAGAAAAGAATCCAACCTTATCCAATCCCTCATTAGAGCCCAAATGCTCCATCCCAGGCAACATCCTGGTGAACCTCCTCTGTATCCCCTCTCGTGCAATCATATCCTTCCTATAGAGAGGTGGCCAGAACTGCACACAGTGCCCCAGCCATGGCCTAACCCAACATTCTGTTCAAATCCAACATTACCTCCTTGCTCTTATGCTCTATACCATGACTAATGAAAGCAAGTGTGCCATATGAACGCTAGATTTTTGAAAGAGCCAGTGCAGGCACTATAGATCGAATGCCTTTCCTCTATGCAGGGTACACATCCTGCGGTGGCATGGTGGCACAGTGGTTAGCACTACTACTTCAGCGCCAGGCACTCGTGTTCAATTCCTAGCTTGGGACACTGTCTGTGTGGAGTTTGCATGTTCTCTGTGTCTGCGTGGGTTTCCTCCGGGTGCTCCGGTTTCCTCCCACATTCTGAAAGACATGCTGGTTAGGTGCTGATGCGCGATTAATTCACTCGGGAGGCTGGATCGTACCGGGGAAATAAAGGCTTTTATTAGCAACAAGAATGGAGCATACTGCTTAACAATACAATCCCAGACTAAAGGGTCACTAGGCAGTGCAGTGACCTTTATACACCATTAGGTAGGCGGAGCAACCGGAGTGTACCACAGAACAATACCAACAGGTGGAACACACCAACCCTAACCCCAACAGTAACAAGAGTAACATATGTACAAGTACCCATAGTGATAACCATCTATGGTTCAGTACCCATAGTGGTAACCATCTATGGTTCACCACATTCACCCCTCCTTTAAAAACAAAGGCCGGTGGGGCAAAATAAAAAGTACTAACTGTCCATATATTCACAAGTTCAGTCGTATCGGAGGGCCGCACCATCTCTGCGACCTCCTCAACACTGGCGGTAGCGCCGGTTCTGGTGACCGTGATGACCCTCTCTCCAAGGCGGTGTCCAGTGACTCCTCCAGTTCCTCACGGACAGGTGGACCACAAGGTGGCGACAATCTCCTGGACTCAGGCAAGCCCCGAGGTGGCGACAATCTCCTGGACTCAGGCAAGCTGTACACGGGAGTAAGAGGATTAAGTGGTGGTCCTGATACTGCCCGCGCCGTGTCAGGAGGGGAGATAAAGGGCAAGGGGTCCCTACCCAGGGGTGCGGGAGTGACGGGGGTTTCCAGGTCCCCTGCAGGCGCCAGATCTCGAATAGAGACCGCGTCCTCTCGCCCGTCAGGATATGCTACATAGGCATATTGAGGGTTGGCGTGGAGGAGATGGACCTGTTCAACCAAAGGGTCGGACTTGCGGGTCCTAACATGCCGCCGCAGGAGGACAGGTCCTGAGTACGTCAACCAAGACGGCAGTGAGGTCCCAGAGGAGGACTTCCTAGGGAAGGTAAACATCTGCTCATGTGGGGTAGCGTTGGTTGCCGTACACAGGAGGGACCAGATTGAATGGAGTGCATCAGAAAGTACCTCTTGCCAACGGGAGACTGGAAGACCTTTAGACCTCAACGCCAGTAAGACAGCCTTCCAGACTGTAGCGTTTTCTCTTTCGACCTGCCCGTTACCCCTGGGGTTGTAACTCGTAGTCCTACTTGAGGCAATCCCTTTAGAGAGCAGGTATTGCCTCAAGTCGTCACTCATAAACGACGAACCCCTATCGCTGTGGATATAACTGGGATAACCAAACAGGGTGAAAAAATCCCGCAAGGCTTTGATAAGCGTGGCAGCGGTCATGTCTGAACAGGGAATGGCAAAAGGGAATCGGGAGTACTCGTCAACCACGTTGAGGAAGTACACATTCCGGTCTGTCGAAGGGGGCCCTTGAAATCAACACTCAGTCGTTCAAAAGGGCGAGTGGCCTTAATGAGGTGTGCCCTGTCAGGTCAGTAGAAGTGCGGCTTGCATTCAGCACATACCTGGCAGCTTCGGGTTATCGACCTGACATCCTCTACGGAGTAGGGTAGATTCCGGGCCTTTACAAAATGGAAGAGCCAAGTGATCCCCGGATGGCAGAGATCATTGTGGAGGGCCTGTAGCCGGTCCTCCTGCACACTGGCACATGTTCCACGCGACAGGGCATCTGAGGGCTCATTGAGCTTCCCCGGACGGTACATGATATCATAGTTGTAGGTAGAGAGTTCGATTCTCCACCTCAAGATTTTATCATTTTTGATCTTACCCCTTAACGTGTTGTTGAACATGAATGCCACGGACCGCTGGTCCGTGAGAAGGGTAAATCGTTTTCCAGCCAAGTAATGGCGCCAATGCCAGACGGCCTCCACAATGGCCTGAGCCTCTTTTTCCACAGCGGAGTGCCGAATTTCAGGGCCTTGGAGGGTGCGAGAGAAAAAGGCGACGGGCCTGCCCGCCTGGTTAAGTGTGGCGGCCAGGGCGAAATCAGATGCATCACTCTCCACCTGGAAGGGGATGGACTCATCGACAGCGTGCATTGTGGCTTTCGCGATGTCAGCTTTTATCCCTTCAAAGGCTAAGCGAGCCTCTGCTGCCAGGGGAAAAGAGGTAGACTTTATGAGCGGAAGGGCTTTGTCCGCATAATTGGGAACCCACTGTGCGTAATACGAAAAGAAGCCTAAGCATCTTCTCAGTGCTTTGACGCGAGTGGGTAGGGGAAGTTCAAGGAGGGGACGCATACGGTCTGGATCAGGGCCGAGGACCCCGTTTTCCACCACGTATCCGAGAATTGCTAGGCGGCGCTTGCTGAATACACACTTCTCCCTGTTATAGGTCAGATTCAGGCGAGACGCAGTGCGTAAAAACTTTAGGAGGTTGGCATCGTGGTCCTGCTGGTCATGGCCGCAGATAGTGACGTTGTCCAGGTACGGGAAGGTAGCCCGTAGCCCGTTTTGGTCCACCATTTGGTCCATTGCACGCTGGAAGACCGAGACCCCATTAGTGACGCCAAAGGGGACCCTTAAGAAGTGGTAGAGACGAACATCCGCCTCAAAGGCCATATATTATCTGTCCTCTGGGCGAATGGCGAGCTGGTGATAGGCTGACTTCAAGTCAATGGTGGAGAACACCCGGTATTGCGCAATCTGGTTGACCATGTCAGATATGCGCGGGAGAGGGTACGCGTCCAGCTGCGTGTACCTATTAATGGTCTGACGATAGTCTATGACCATCCGGGGCTTGTCTCCAGTCTTAACCACCATGACTTGTGCTCTCCATGGGCTAGTGCTAGGTTGAATGATCCCTTCCCTGAGGAGCCGCTGAACCTCAGATCGAATAAAGATCCGATCCTCAGCGCTGTAACGCCTGCTCTTAGTTGCGATGGGCTTGCAGCCTGGCACGAGATTTTCAAATAAAGATGGCGGGGTGATTCTGAGTGTCGAGAGACTGCACGTGGAGCGCGCTGGGCAATTTGGAGGCTGCTGTTCTCCCACTGAAAGTGGAGGGAGTGGCCCATCGTACATTTGGGGTGGCACGGTAGCACAGTGGTTAGCACTGCTGCTTCACAGCTCCAGGGTCCCGGGTTCGATTCCTGGCTCGGGTCACTGTCTGTGTGGAGTTTGCACATTCTCCTCGTGTCTGCGTGGGTTTCCTCCGGGTGCTCCGGTTTCCTCCCACAGTCCAAAGATGTGCAGGTTAGGTTGATTGGCCAGGTTAAAAATTGCCCCTTAGAGTCCTGGGATGCGTAGGTTAGAGGGATTAGCGGGTAAAAATATGTGGGGGTAGAGCCTGGGCGGGATTGTGGTCGGTGCAGACTCGATGGGCCGAATGGCCTCCTTCAGCACTGTAGGGTTTCTATGATTTCTATACTGCAGGGTCACACTCCTCAGGTGGACCATAAAGTCTAGTCCCAGGAGTATCGGAGCGCAAAGGTGCGGTAACACGAGGAGCCTGAAGTTCTCATAAACTGTGCCCCGCACCATTAGAGTTACCACGCATCTCCCAAGAACGGTAACAGATCGGGACCTCGACGCCACAGAAATTGTCTGTCTGACAGTCTGTACTCGGAGACCGCACCATTTCACGGTGTCTGGATGAATGAAACTCTCCATGCTCCCGCTGTCAAACAGACAATGTATCCGGCGTCCGTTTACCTCTATGTCCATCATGGACTTGTCGAGTCTGTGAGGCTTGGCCTGGTCCAGGATGATTGACGCCACCGTTGAATCTTGAGTGCAACTGCAGGCAGCTGAGATGGTCAATGATGATGACCCCTGCTGGTCGTCTGCGGTCGGTGTCGACCAAAATGGCTGCGCCCATGGATCGCACGTGGTCGATGGCGTTGAAAGTGGCGGCACTCGCAGGTCGCACGTGTCTTGCGTCGTCATCCTCAGGAATGGTGGCGCTCATGAATCGCATGTGGTTGAATACCTCGACGAAGCCGGAGACGAGGAGACAGATCCTGGAGAGTCACACGCAGCACTGCTTGGCTTCGAAGGTGGTTTCGCTCGGCACACTTTAGCATAGTGCCCTTTCTTCCCACACGCGGAGCCCAAAATACCGTTCTGGCCGGACATCGCTGACGAGGGTGCTTTGCCAATCCACAGAAATAGCACCGCGGGCCACCTGGAGCTGCCGCCGCCGTCAGGTCCGAGGTTGAAAGCACGATCGCGCAGTTCCTAGGAGCCGCTGGGTAGAGTTGAGTCGGTGCCACGATGTTCCCACGTGGTCGGTGGGGTAAGTTTCAAGACTTCTGGAGGCCGTTTCCATCGCATCAGCCAATTCCACCGTCTTAGCTAGGTCCAAGTTACCTTGCTCTAGCAGCCGCAGGCGAATATAGGATGAGCTGATTCCCGCCACGAACACATCTCGGATCAGATCGTTAGTGTATTGAGTAGCCGACACTGGCTTGCAATTGCAGGCTCTGGCTAGCTGCTGAAGTTCACGCAGGTACTGTGCCGTCGTTTCGCCGGGCTGCCGCCGTCGAGTGGCTAGCAGGTGCCGAGCATGAATCTCATTTGGCGGTTTGTTGTACAGCTTCTTAAGTAGTTCAATGGCCCCTTTGTAGTCTTGGGCATCACGGATTGTTGCATACACAGTGTCGCTTACCCTTGCGTGGAGGACCCGCAATCTATCGGCGTCGTTTTGGACTGCTGTTGAGGCGTCGATATAATCCTGGAAACACTTCAACCAATGGTCGAAAGTGTTCGACGCTCCAGCGGCACGCGGATCTAAGGTAAGCCGATCGGGTTTTAACATTTGCTCCATGGTTTTTTTTTTCTTCAACCAAAATTGGTTGCTAATAAAATTGATGCGCGATTAATTCACTCGGGAGGCTGGATCGTACCCGGGAAATAAAGGCTTTTATTAGCAACAAGAATGGAGCATACTGCATAACAATACAATCCCAGACTAAAGGGTCACTAGGCAGTGCAGTGACCTTTATACTCCTTTAGGTAGGCGGAGCCAACCGGAGTATACCACAGAACAATACCAACAGGTGGAACACCCCAACCCTAACCCCAACAGTAACAAGAGTAACATATGTACAAGTACCCATAGTGATAACCATCTATGGTTCAGTACCCATAGTGGTAACCATCTATGGTTCACCACAGGTGCATTGACCCGAACAGGTGCTGGAATGTGGCGACTAGGGGAATTTCACAGTAACTTCATTGCAGTGTTATTGTAAGCCTTACTGTGTGACTAATAAATAAACTTTAACTTTAACATCATTCTACAACCCAGCTAGTTCAACAGCACTCTGGACGTAACTCCCTGAACACTTTAAACTCTTGACTTCCCTACTCCCTGTTGGTGAGAATGAGCTGAATGAAGATTAAGGTTAATAGCAAATGTTGATTTGAGGATTGTACCGAAGTAGTGGGAGTATCTGCTGTCCAAAACAACGTTATTGAATGAAGCCAAAATTAATCTGAAATGACTGAGGGATAGAGAGGTCAGGGACTTATTGCTGAAATGTTAAACCAGCTAGCAATTAGACATCCAGGGGCTAAAGAGGATTCAGCATAGCATGGCTAAGGCACTGCCAAGTTATTCAATGGTTGCATTTGAAAAAAATGCCTGTTGCTCTTTGTGTTCTAACCATCAGCTAGCAGCTCCATTGCTCTTTGTTTTTCAAGACAGCTGGTTTCAGGATCCTTCCTGGTAGATGTGGAATCTGATGCCTGAATGAGACCAATATTGCCCGTTTTGTTGGTTTGGTAAACTCAGCTGGGTAGAAATATAGAAAATAGGTGCAGGAGTAGGCCATCCGGCCCTTCGAGCCTGAGTCACCATTCAATATGATCCTGGCTGATCATGCACTTTCAGTATCCCATTCCTGCTTTCTCTCCATGCTTTAGCCACAAGGGCCACGTCCAGCTCTCTCTTGAACATTTATAACGAACTGGCCCCAACTGCTTTCTGTGATAGAGAATTCCACAGCCTCACAATTCTCTGAGTGAAGAGGTTCTTCCTCATCTTAGTCCTGAATGGCTTACCCTTTATTTTTAGACTGTGACCCTTAGTTCTGGACTTCTCCAACATTGGGAACATTCTTCCCGCATCTAGCCTGTCCAGTCCCATCAAGATTGTATATGTTTCTATGAGATCCCCTCTCATTCTTCCAAATTCCAGTGAGTCCAAACCCAGGTGATCCAGTCTCTTTTCCTATGTCAGTCCTGCCATTCCGGGAATCAGTCTGGGTGTAGACTTTCTTCCCACTTGGCATCTGATAGCCCACCAATCCTCAAGCAACAATGTCTAACCCTTAACCCCCAAGCCTGAACAATGAGCCTTCAAACAATGACCAATCCAATCCTGTTGCCACTTGGGGTAGGTTTTAACCTTCACCATTTGGGGGGGTAATCTGGTGATGTATCAATTGTCCATTGTATAACCCAAACAATTCAGGAGGGTATCACCAACGTTGGCCAATCCTGTCTTCCAGCTTAAGCCTAGTCAGTGAAGTGAAAAAATGTGGCTGTATATTTCTTATACCCTCGCTTTGCCTTTAAAACATTTCGTTTTTGGATACTGAGGTTAGGAAAGAGGTGTTTTGGCCTCATCAATGGATCAATTGTTTATCAGAACAGGGAGATCTGACAGGCTCATCAGCTTGAGATATTTGATGTGCTGATGAAGATAGAACTCGACACATCTCTCCCCTCGTTGGTAGGATGAAAATAGCTGGACATGGAATGGGAAGCCTACTGATGTTCAAGAAACTTGACACATCTTAGAGCAGTTCACAGCCAGTGAAACACTGCGTAGTGCCGTGTAATGGAGGATACATTGGGCATTCAGCTGAGAGACCACAAAACAGAGGAGTAACAGCATGACTGATCCCAGTTCAATGACTCGTGTTTCTCCTGTTGCAATGCGAGCCCAACCTGTGTATATTGGGCCTTAAGGCAAAAAGGAACTTGCCTTGCCACTAAACTCACTATCCCGCTCTGGAAAATGACGGGCATCTCTTACGTGAAGCGTGGCGATGGCTAATGTAGTCTGTTTATTTATAAGTCTCACAAGTAGGCTTACATTCACACTGCAATGAAGTTACTGTGAAAATTCCCTAGTCGCCACACTCTGGCGCCTGTTCGGGTACACTGAGGGAGAATTTAACATGGCCAATCAACCTAACCCGCACATTTTTGGACTGCGGGAGGAAACTGGAGCACCCAAAGGAAATCCACGCAGACAGGGGGAAAACCTGCTGACTCCACATAGACAGTGACCCGAGGCTGGAATTGAACCCGGGTCCCTGGCGCAGTGAGGCAACAGTGCTAACCATTGTGCCACCATGCTGTAATTTTTCCTATGGTTCTATACAACCTGTCCTGCTGTGTGATATGTCAGGAAACCCCTAAGTGATACTGGGGTTGCACTCTACGCAGTTAATTCCTAGCGGGAACCATTCCCTGTCCCCACCCTTGTCACAGGACTTAGTCCCGGGGTGGAGAATTCTGCCCCAGGAGTGGTGTGAAGGTTTAAGTTAACCCGGCCGGTAAGTTGAAGGGAAGTGTTCACAGTTTGACAAACACAACTGTAAACACTGCGGTGAGAGAGATTTAATACAAACAATTTCTGCTTGTATAACATTGCCCAACAGTGCTTTCCAGGCTAGGTTTGTATATTAACTTGAGTATGAACACTTATGGCTTGTCTCTTTAATAATCTGTAACCAGAAATGCATTGCTTGGGGAGAACCTAAGGGAACTGTGAGGTGATATATTTTAATCAAAAGAGCGAGGAGAGGTAATATAAACTAAACGTGCAATTATAAAGGGTTGCAGCAACACACAAACCTGGGGGGGTGTATGTGCAATAATCTTTGGAAGTGGCAGGAGAGAAATCTTTCAGAAAATCACACAGGACCTTGGCTTTATTAATAAAAGAAAAGTGAACAAAAGGAAGAAAGTTACGTTAAACCTTTATAAGGCACTGACTGGGCCTTAGCACGAGGATTGCATGCAATTCTCACTTTAGGAAGGATATCAAGGCCTTGGAGAGATACAGAGAGATTTACGAGAACGGCAAAAGGCCCTTCACTAATGTGCAGAGAGATGCAGAAGCCAGGATTTTTCTCCTTAGTGCAGGGAAGTGTAGGAGGAGATTTAATAGCAGCAATGTTCAAATTTATGAATGGATTTGACAGAGGGAATAAAAAGAAACTCTTTTGGCTGGTAAGAGGATCGTCAACTCAAGGGAACAGATTTCAGGCGATTAGCGAAGGAGCAGAAGTGGTAAAGAGAGACATTTTTATTATGCAGCAAGCCGCGAAGATCTGGAATGCATTACCTGTAAAAGTTATAGAAGCAGATTCAGCAGCAGTCAAAAGAGAAATAGGTAAACCTTTGAATGTACGATATGGAGAAAGAGTGACGGAGAGGGAGTAATTAGATATCATGAGAGTCCAAATGGGCACATTGTGTGCAGCATGACTCAAGATAGGAGACAGTGAATTTAATATGGGTGGCACGATGGCACAGTGGTTAGCACCACTGCCTCACAGCGCTGGGGACCCGGGTTCGATTCCGGCCTCGGGTCACTGTCTATGCTCCCAGTGTCTGCGCGGGTTTCCTCCGGGTGTTCTGGTTTCCTCCCACACTCCAAAGGCATGCAGGTTAGGTGGATTGGCTACATTAATTGCCCCTCAGTTTGTCTTTGTGAGTGTGTTAACATGTGATGGACAGGCATTCCATCCTGATGTCACTGGACCAGTAATCTAATGACTGCGACCCATGTACTGTGGACGTGGCTTCAAACCCTAATATGGCAGCTGGTGGAATTTCAATTCAATCAATAAAATGTGGAATTGCAGCCAGTATAATCAAAGACCTCAAACATACTGTCTTCCACCTTCTTCCATTGGGAAAATGGTACTAAAATCTGAGATCAGACTCAACTGATTCAAAAACAGCTTCATCCCTGCTGCCATCAGACTTTTGAATGGACCTACCTTACATTAAGTATGATGTGGAGATGCTAGCATTGGACTGGGGTGGACACAGTAAGAAGTCTCACAACACCAGGTTAAAGTCCAACAGGTTTATTTGGAATCACACACTTTCGGAGCGCTGCTCCTTCATCAGGTGAGTCAATCTTATATTAAGCTGATCTTTCTCTACACCCTAGCTATGACTGAAACAGTAAATTCTGCACTCTCTCCTTTCCTTCTCCTCTATGTACTCTATGAACGGTATGTTTTGTCTGTTTAGCACGTGACAAACAATACTTTTCACTGTATTCGAATACATGTGACAATAATAAATCAAATCAAATCAAATGAAAGCTTGATCGCATGAAACTATTGTTAATTGTCATAAACCCCCATCCAGTTAATTAACGTCCTACAGGAAAGGAAATCTTCTGTCCTTATCCTCTCTGGCCTCCATGTGACTTCACAGCAGCATGGTTGACTCTTGTAAATGTCCTTTTACTCCACACAGACAGGTCTTGGATGCTACTGATAACTGTAGGTGTCGCTCTCTCCTGGTTGGAATACTGTGCAGTTCTAGTCACCCTATTATAGAAAGGATATTATTAAACTAGAAAGAGTGCAGAAAAGATTTACTAGGATGCTACCGAGACTTGATGGATTGAGTTATAAGGGGAGGCTGGATAGATTGGGACTTTTTTCTCTGGAGCGTAGGAGGCTAAGGGGTGATCTTATAGAGGTCTACAAAATAATGAGGGGCATAGATCGGCTAGATAGTCAATATCTTTTCCCAAAGGTAGGGGAGTCTAAAACTAGAGGGCATAGGTTTAAGGTGAGAGGGGAGAGATACAAAAGTGTCCAGAGGGGCAATTTTTTCACACAGAGAGTGGTGAGTGTCACACTGGGGCAGCTTCGCCAGAGAGAGAGAGAAAGACTCATTGTTTATTCCTGACCAGTGAGCTCATCCTTATGCCACATTGAGTTACCCTGGCTGCCACCTACGAATGTGTGTCTCTCTTTCTTGTAGGTAGTAAAATACAACCCTGAAGTGCCACTGGGACAGCTTCACAAGAGAGAGAGAGAGGGAGAGAGAGGGGTCGCTGTTTATTCCTTACCAGTGGACCCCCTTGAGTGAGCAGTTTTGAAGTGCTCCAGCCTCTTTCCGGTTCTGTACCCTGGAATTATGTTCTGGCTTTTTAGTGACTTACCAAGATGGACGATGAGAGAGAGGGAGAGACTAGTCAAAGTTAATTAAAAAATGTATTCAAGAATAACTCCAACCGAACTCAGTCAATGAAACACAGACACTACAATACTATGCTATGGAAAGAAAACTCGAACGGCACAATGTAAATTCTTAGCATTACACAATTTACACAAAAACAAGAAGAATCCTAGACCCCTCCTCAACCCTTATTTAATTGGGGGATTTCTGAAGGCTGAGAGAATCTACTCACCACTCCTCAGATCCTTTTAAAAATAAAAGTCCTTGCTGGTTCTGCTGGATCTTCTTGTTCTTTCCTCTGCCACAAAGTAATTGTCTGCCTGGACATATGAATTCACTCCTTTCCAACGTCACACAACTCTCCTGCCCCGAGCTTCACAGAACTCCTTGCAGAGTTAACTGCTGAAAGGTCAACCACCTCTTCTCTTGTGTGTCCTTGTCTGGAGTTCGATATTTTTTTAAAAGGCCCTTAACCAAATTGGCTGACTCCTCCCATTGGTCAGTTTCAGAAGAATGGGGTGCAAAGTGTTTACAGGATGAAACTGATTTGATCAGCTTCAATGACAAAGAGCCCAAACTGTTTTAGGAGGTATCTGATGGGCTGCTAAGTATCTCAAGGTGGTTTCCTGGATCTGCTAAATGTTTTCCCATTAGTGGAGGCACTATTCTATATAGCTGGGGTAAAACTCGTCACCATTTCCATTGTTTCTCCTGTAGTTGGTCGGGGCTATCGACACCCCTCTGCATGATCTTGTCAGATAACTTCGCCATGACTCATGGCCCTCTTTGTTCACTCCTTGGATGGTCTGGTGTTGTATATTCCGATGTCTGGTTTGCAACCATTTTGCTTGAATGTAAGCTTTTAAAATAATACCGTCATAAAGTCATAAAGCCATAGAGGTTTACAGCATGGAAACACGGCCTTGGGCCCAACTTGTCCATGCCGTCCTTTTCTTTAAAACCCCTAAACTAATCCTAATTGCCCGCATTTGGCCCATATCCTTCTACACCCATCGTACTCATGTAACTATCTAAATGCTTTTTAAAAGACAAAATTGTACCCGCCTCTACTACTACTTCTGGCAGCTTGTCCCAGACACTCACCACTCTCTGTGTGAAAGAATTGCCCCTCTGGACACTTTTGTATCTCTCCCCTCTCACCTTAAACCTATGCCCTCTAGTTTTAGACTCCCCTACCTTTGGGAAAAGATATTGACTATCTAGCTGATCTATGCCCCTCATTATTTTATAGACCTCTATAAGATCACCCCTCAGCCTCCTACGCTCCAGAGAAAAAAGTCCCAATCTATCCAGCCTCCCCTTATAACTCAATCCATCAAGTCTTGGTAGCATCCTAGTAAATCTTTTCTGCACTCTTTCTAGTTTAATAATATCCTTTCTATGATAGGGTGACTAGAACTGCACAGTATTCCAAGTGTGGCCTTACCAATGTCTTGTACAACTTCAACAAGACATTCCAACTCCTGTATTCAATGTTCTGACCAATGAAACCAAGCATGCCGAATGCCTTCTTCACCACTCTGTCCACCTGTGACTCCACTTTCAAGGAGCTACGAACATGTACCCCTAGATCTCTTTGTTCTGTAACTCTCCCCAACGCCCTACCATTAACTGAGTAAGTCCTGCCCTGGTTCAATCTACCAAAATGTATCACCTCGCATTTGTCTAAATTAAACTCCAGCTGCCATTCATCAGCCCACTGGCCCAATTGATCAAGATTCCGTTGCAATTGGAGATAACTTTCTTCACTGTCCACTATGCCACCAATCTTAGTGTCATCTGCAAACTTACTAACCATGCCTCCTATATTCTCATCCAAATCATTAATATAAATGACAAATAACAGGGGACCCAGCACTGATCCCTGAGGCACACACAGGCCTCCAGTTTGAAAAACAACTCTCTACAACCACCCTCTGGCTTCTGTCAAGAAGCCAATTTTGTATACATTTAGATATCTCACCCTGGATTCCGTGAGATTTAACCTTAAGCAACAACCTACCATGCAGTACCTTGTCAAAGGCCTTGCTAAAGTCCATGTAGACAACATCAACTGCACTGCCCTCATCTACCTTCTTGGTTACCCCTTCAAAAAACTCAATCAAATTTGTGAGACATGATTTTCCATTCACAAAACCATGCTGACTGTCCCTAATCAGTCGTAGCATCTCTAAATGACTGTCAATCCTGTCTCTCAAAATACCTTCCAACAATTTACCCACCACAGATGTGAGGCTCACTGGCCTGTAGTTCCCAGGCTTTTCCCTGCAGCCCTTCTTAAACAAAGGCACAACATTTTCCACTCTCCAATCTTCAGGCACCTCACCCGTGACTATCGATGATTCAAATATCTCGGCTAGGGGACCCGCAATTTCCTCCCTAGCCTCCCACAGTATCCTGGGATACACTTCATCAGGTCCCGGGGATTTATCTACCTTGATGTGCTTTAAGACTTCCAGCACCTCCTTCTCTGTAATATGTACACTCCTCAAGACATCACTATTTATTTCCCCAAGTTCCCTAACATCCATGCTTTTCTCAACAGTAAATACTGATGAGAAATATTCATTTAGGATCTCATCCATCTCTTGTGGATCCGCACATAAATGACCTTGTTGATCCTTAAGAGGCCCTACTCTCTCCCTTGTTACTCTTTTGCCCTTTATATATTTGTAGAAGCTCTTTGGATTCCCCTTTGCCTTATCTGCCAAAACAATGTTGTGTCCCCTTTTTTCCCTCTTGATTTCTCTCTTAACTCTACTCCTACATCCCCTATACTCTTCAAGGGATTCACTTGATCCCAGCTGCCTATGCATGTCATGTGCCTCTTTCTTCTTCTTGACCAGGGCCTCAATAACCCGAGTCATCCAGGGTTCCCGACTTCTGCCAGCCTTGCCCTTCACTCTAAGAGGAATGTATTTACCCTGAACCCTGGTTAACACACTTTTGAAAGCGTGCCACTTACCAGATGTCCCTTTGCCTTCCCACAGACTCCCCCAATTAACTTTTGAAAGTTCCTGCCTGATATCATCAAAATTGGCCTTGCCCCACTTTAGAATTTTAACTTTTGGGCCAGACCTATCATTCTCCATAGCTATCTTAAAACCAATAGAATTATGGTCACTGGTCCCAAAGTGATCCCTCACTAACACGTCTGTCAACTGCCCTTCCTTATTTCCCAAGAGGAGGTCAAGTTTTGCCCCCTCTCGAGTCGGGCCATCCACATACTGAATGAGAAATTCCTCCTGAATACACTCAACAAATTTCCCTCCATCCAACCCTCTAATACTTTACCTAATAGAGGCCAACCCTCTAATACTATGGCTGTCCCAGTCAATGTTGGGAAAGTTAAAATCTCTGACTATTACCACACTATTTTTCTTGGAGCAATCTGTAATCTCCTTACATATTTGCTCCTCAATTTCCCGCTGACTATTTGGGGGCCTATAGTACAACCCTGTCTTTAAAATGTCCATTGTTACACTTGAAATTGGCCATGTTATATCTATATCAGGTTTAATATAATGCCCGTGTATCCTATGGAGATCGTCCGAATGATGGATTTGCTGCATCTAACACTCTTAAATGCCCTCTGAAATGGCCTTGCAAGCCACTCCGTTCAAGGGCAATTAGGGATGGGCAAGAAATGCTGGTCCAGCCAGCGATGCCCACATCCCATGATAGAATAAATAAAAAGTTCCTTAAAAGCAAAATGACGCAGAAGTTGGAAAGCTGAAATAAAAACAGGAAAGTGCTGGAAAAGTCCAGCAAGTCTGGCTGCAGCTGTGCAGAGAGAAACAGAGTTAATGTTTGGAGACTGTGGTCTGTGCTTCAGAGTTCTGAAGAAGAGTCATGCAGACTTGAAACTTTAATTCTGCTTCTCTCTCCACAGACGCTGCCAGAACCTGCTGAGATTATCCATAATGTTCCTCAGCTTGAGTGTGAAAATAGAGAAGACAAATAGAAGCCTCAGGCGATGTCAGATTATCAGGATTTCCCTTGCCTTCATGGAGTTGCTGATACATGGATTAGTCTCCTCAGGTAAAATAACAAAGTTGTTGCGGATGCTGAAAATCTGAAAAAAAAAACAAACAGAAAATTCTGGAAATACAAAGCAGATCAGGCAGCATCTGTTCAGAGAGAGAAATGGAGTTCATGACCTGAATTTTCAAGATGGCGAGCAGTCGGCACCCATTATCCCAAGAGTCTAAGAACAAAGAACAAAGCAAAGTACAGCACAGGAACAGGCCCTTTGGCCCTCCAAGCCTGTGCTGATCATGATGCCCGAACTAAACTTAAAAAAATCTTCTACCCTTATCCGGGTCTCTGTCCCTCTCTTCTCTCCCTATTCGTTTACTCATCGAGATGCCTCTTAAATGTTTCCAATATGCCTGCTTCCACCACCTCCTCTGACAACACGTTCCAAGCACCCACCACGTCATTTAGAACGTTAAATAACATGCCCCGAGTGTGCAGAGTAAAATTCTGGCCGTTGTTTCAGGTCAATGATCTTTCATTTCCGATTCCCTGCACCCACAGCGCTTTGCCCATGCAGTTAAGCTGATAATGTTGGATGAGATGGGGCGGGAGGAGACTTAGGTCAAATGGCCTGTTTCTGTGCGATGGAATATGGTGGCTTATGAACAACATACTGTGACCATAATGCTGTCTGGAGTGGTGCATGGCCAGTTCTGGGGAGGGTGGGTTACATTATCTACTTTTGCGAAGGGGTAGTGAAAACCTCAGAAGATAAAATGGGTTGGCCATTGTCAATCTAATTGCATAAAATATAAGAATAATGGATCGAAACTTACGACCTTGTCAAATTTTAGTGTGTCACATAATCTAACTCATTCTCGACTGATCCTCTGTAACCACTAAGCTAGAAGGCCGCATTTAATTCTTGGCTTCCTGTCGGACTCGTGAGCAGTGTGTACACGATGCAGTTTGATGCGTAACTATGTAGTCAAGAAAGGGGGGACCATTAAACCAAGCACCAGGAGCAGAATATCGTGATTTTGGGATGACAAAAACAATTGGCTGTGTTGAATTTAACATGACATAACTCAGCTCAGAACCACACCATGCAGCCTTTGTTGGATTTATCTTCATTCAGTATATCAACAATGTGCAGTTTTGAGGATCGCAGGATGCACTTGGCAATGTGAGCACATCTCAGTCGATGCAGCAAATGAAACAGCAGCAATCAGGCTCTCCCTTTTGAAGTCCATATCCTGAAGGATATTAATATATGAGTACCTGTATAATCCCTGTGTTGCGCTTGCTGTTCAAACACGGTCTGGGAACAGTTCTCTCTTCGCACAGGCTTGGACCTCTGGGTCCTTCAGTCTGTTGTCTGATCCTCTTCCTTCCGGGCTTGTCAGCATGATTCCTGTTCTGGATTCAGTGAAGTCTTTGCTCATGCTCATCACCATAAACTCACCGATCGTACACTTGAAGGAGGTGCAGCTTGATGAGGGAATGCTGCAATGTTATTGAATAACGTTGAATAATTGATTGAATAAACTGGGATTGTTCTCGCTGGAAAGACGGAAGCTGAGGGGGCAATAGATAGAAGTTTACAAAATTATGAGAGGTATAGATAAGGTGAACAGTTGGAAGCTTTTTCCCAGGGCTGAAATGACAATTGCAAGGGGGCATAAGTTCTAGAGAAGGGGGGAAAGGTTCAGGGGAGATGTGCGGGGGAAGTTTTTTACACAGAGGGTTGTGGGGCCTGGAATGCGCTGCCAAGTGAGTGGTTGAGGCAGATACATTAGTGACATTTAAGACTTATCTTGAGAGGCACATGAAGAAACGGGGAATAGAGGGATATAAGCGGTTGGTCTAGATAGGTAAATGTGATCGGCGCAGGCTTGGAGGGCCGAAGGGCCTCTTCCTGTTCTGTACTGTTCTTTGTTCTTTGTTTGTTGTTACGGCACCATCTCCATATCCTCACCTCCTTTCAACATGGCTCGTGCTCCCCCACTCCCATCTCTCCGCCTCCCCTAGTCACGGCTTTGATCTTTCCTCTTCAGTTCCCCCTTGAGACAACTGAATGTCTTGCTAAACCAGTCCAGAGGGCAGAGTCAACCACATTGCTGTGGGTCTAAAGTCACGTATAGGCCAGGCCAACTGTGAGGGCAGCAATTTTCCTTACCAAAAAGGAGATTAATAAACCAGATGCATTTTTGCAACAAGCTGGTCATTTCAAAAGGTGGATTTTTCCATTTCATGGAATCATTTAAACCCTACCATGCACAAAGTGGCCATTCAGCCCATTGAGCCTGCACTGACAACAATCCCACCCAGGCCCTATCCTCTTAACCCCATGCATTTACTCTGCTAGTCCCCCTGACACTAAGGGACAATTTACCATGGCCAATCATCCTAACCTACACACCTTTGGACAGTGGGAGGAAACGGAGCACCCAGAGGAAACCCACGCAGACATGGGGTGAAATTGCAAACTCTAAACAGCCAAGGCCAGTATTGACCCCAGGACCCTGGTGTTGTGAGGCAGCAGTGCTAGCCACTGTGCCACCCTGCCATCTTTTATGGGACTAAGTAAGGTGAAAGTTAGTTTTGCCCATGCCCAACTTATGGGTAAGGATGGCAGGAACTCACATCCAATTCCGCATTTAGAAGTTTGTTAATTAGACAGAGGTGAATATCGGGCCTAAGCTGCTAGTTTGCTGGTAGCTGATGTGCCAGCCTGCTATCAGCTGGCAGGTTTGAAGGTCTGGGGCTGTTATTTCAACACCAATCTGACACATAAATCTCGGTCTCACCAGCCCAGCTGTCTTCAGGAGACCATCACAGATGTTTGGCAACCAGAAGAATGAGACTTACAGCTTCAAGAAGCAAGTAGTACCCAGCTTTACCCACCATGCCATCAACATTATGATCAGAGGAGAGCAGGCACACAAGCGTGTCCTGTATCCCAAGGATGGCACAAGGATGCACACCAACCACATGTCTCCGACCTGGGAGGCCTTCACAGGGCAGATTAGCCTGGCTGGCAGCTGTGCTTGAAGTGCCATCCAGTGCATAAAAAAGGTGAATTATCTTACCCACTCTGCCAGGCTAAGGCACCCTTCAACTCCCTCCAGTATCAAACTCTCAGCCTGGTGTCATGAACTCAAGTGACGACACACTTTAGGGATCTCATGCAACTATTAGTGGGTGACACATATCAATACTCCTTCTCTGATGGAGACTTTCACATCACCAGCATCCCATGTTTCTCAAATTCCATCCTCTGGTTCTTCTGTGGAGGTCTCACTGCGCACAGGGGACAAACATCTTGCATTTTACCCAAACTCTGCTCCATCCCACCACACCACATACCTTTCCTTTGTCTTCACAGGGCCAAGCTGGCAGAAAAGATGGCAGACTGGGGGAGGGATGGCTGACAACATTGCCCTCACTGAGTTCAAGGAGGTGGCATGCCCGCTACGACTCTCACCAACTTTTACCGATGCACCATAGAAAGCATCCTTTCTGGATGTATCACAGCTCAGTATGGCTCCTGCTCCGCCCAAGACCGCAAGAAACTACAAAGGGTTGTGAATGCAGCAGATGTGAGCAGACTCCTTTGAAGTCCTCTGACAGAGAGGAGATGTCAATTTCACCTGAGGAGGGAGGGCAGGGGGTGGTTTCAGTCTGCCCGGGTCGTGAACGAAGCCCAGTCCATCACGCAGAAAGCTTCCCACCCGTTGACTCCGTCTACACTTCCCGCTGCCTCTGAAAAGCATAATCAAGGACCCCACATATACTGGACATACTCTCTTCCACCTTCTTCCATCAGGAAAAAGATACAAAAGTCTGAGGTCACATACCAACCAATTCAAGAGCAGCTTCTTCCCTGTTGCCATCAGACTTTTGAATGAACCTCCCTCATATTAATTTGATCTTTCCCTACACCCCAGCTGTGACTGTAACACTACATTCTGCACTCTCTCCTTTTCTTCTCTATGATCGGTATGCTTTGTCTGCATAGCACGCAAAAAACAATACTTTTCACGGTATACCAATACTTGTGACAATAATAAATCAAATCAAATCAAATCAAAAAATGTCCGCACACAGCTTTGATTTGAAGTTGCCGTGGCTTTCCAGCAAACAGAAATCGTTGAAAACTTCTCCGTTGCTCTTGAAGCTTTTGATCTGTAACAAGTTCAACATGCAGTACCTCGTCCCACGCACCCCGGACATTCTCTTTTCCACCTTCTTCTATCGGGAAAAAGATACAAAAGTCTGAGGTCACGTACCAACTGACTCAAGAACAGCTTTTCCCTGTTGCCATCAGACTTTTGAATGGACCGACCTTTTATTAAGCTGATCTTTCTCTTCACCTTATCTATAACTGCAACGGTATATTTTGCACCCTCTCCTTTCCTTCTCCCCTATGTACTCTATCAATGGTATGTTTTGTCTGTATAGCGTGCAATAGATAACACTTGTCACTGAATACCAATACATGTGACAATAATAAATCAAATCAAATGATAAACGATCCAGCTGTCAGCTCAGTGGATTTCTATCAGCCTCCAGCCACCTGTGTTTATTTTGATTTCCCTACACGATTGAATGCACTTCACTTACCCCATTGATTCTGACTGCAATGTTGACAAAGTCTAATCCTGATTGACCCTCCTGCTGGCATGGGTACTTAATCCCAATCAGGAGAATCGCGGCCACTGTTACTGACACTGCTGTGTTATTCCAAATTTCCTTCAATTCCTCAGCTGCTGTGGTGGGATTTAAACTCATGTCTCTGAATCATGACTCCAGGCCTCTGGATTATTAGACCAAGAAAGTTTACTCTGAGCTTGGATATGGACACAGTTAATGCAGCTGTTTTGTAGATGTCTTTCACACTAAGTGATTTTCGAAGTCAAACTTAGTGAAAAATAAAACTAAAATCCAAAAAATCCAGTGAAAGAACTGCGACCCTTAAAAATATTGCAACTGACATGCTTTTCCGACAAGGATATAGAGAGGATTAGCATTGTAAATAAGCATGGTTCAATTGCAACTTTTGCTATCAGCCTTATTTCTCAGACTTGTCCTTAGGTCAACAAAGAGAACTCAAGTGTTCGGCTTCTTTAAGGAAAGAAAGAAGATGCATTTCAGACCCTCCATCAGTGAGTTAATTTTACAATTCTCACCCTGGCATTCGCATGCCTCCACGGTATTGCTTCTCCCTACCTCTGGCATGTTTTAATCTGTGAGGGGGAGAGAGGTAATGAGGGCTGATTAAACCATGAGGGGAACTGAAGTGACATAAATGGATCAGTCATTATTAACACCAGTAAACACTTCAGATCTGCAACCCTTTCTCTGAGGTTTAAATACCTGATGCTACGCTTAATTAGCTCAATCGATCGCTTGATCCATTGATTAGTATGAAACACACATCAAAGAGCAAACCTTCTCCTTAAAGCCTTAATATAAATCTTTGAAGGGTTATCATATCTATGAAAGGGTTCTGTCCCTCAATCCTCAAGGCAGCGACTTGAATCCTTTGCCTGTACATAATTAAGCCTGTCTCCTTGTTAGGGAAGCTGCCTCACAGAAATACCATGAGCAAAACATTTGCGCAGAATCCCCTCAAAAGGTGCACTTTCAGAACCTTCCTCAGACAAGAAGGTGTATAAGATCATCAAAAGATTCGACAACCTCGCCTCAGGATGTTTTGACCAGATTTGAGAATGTGCTGTTGGTTCTCACTGCCTTTTCTTGGGGTGGCACGATGGCACAATGGTACGCAATGCTGCCTTGCAACGCCAGGGACACGGGTTCAATTCCGGCCTCGGATTACTGTATGTGTGGAATTTGCATGTTCTCCCTGTGTCTGCGTGGGTTTCCCCCCTGGTGCTCTGGTTTTCTCCCACAGTCCAATGGTGTGCGGGATAGGTGGATTGTCCCTTAGTGTTTGAAGCTATATAAAGTTTAGAGTATTAGTGGGGTGAAGTATGTGAGGTTATGGGGATAGGGCCTGGGTAAAAGTCGGTGCAGGCATGATGGGCCGAATGGTCTCCTTCTGCACTGTAGTGATTCTATGATTGATTTGATTTATTATTGTCACGTGTATTGGGATACATTGAAAAGTATTGTTTCTTGCGTGCTATACAGACAAAACATTCCATTCATAGAGTAGATAGGGAAGAAGGAAAGGAGAGAGTGCAGAATGTAGTTTCACTGTCGTAGCTAGGTTGCAGAGAAAGATCGACTTAATATAAGGTAGGTCCATTCAAAAGTCTGATGGCAGCAGGGAAGAAGCTGTTCTTAAGTCGGTTGGTACGTGATATCTTTTTCCTGACGGAAGAAGGTGGAAGAGAATATGTCTGGTTTGCGTGGGGTCCTTGATTATGCTAGCTGCTTTTCTGAGGCAGTGGGAAGTATGGATGGTATAGGAGGGTGGTTTGCGTGATAGATTGGGCTTCGTTCACAACCCTTTGTAATTTCTTGTGGTCTTGGTTTGAGCAGGAGCCATACCAAGCTTTGACACAGCCAGAAAGGATGCATTCTATTGTGCATCTGTAAAAGTTGGTGAGAGTCGTAGCGGACATACCAAATTTCCTTAGCCTCCTGAGAAAGTAGAGGCGTTGGTGGACTTTCTTAACTTTTGCCTGGTCTTCCACTGACACTCTCACATTCTGGGGCATAGTTGAGTTCATCTTTACTCTCACAAAAGAACTTAAGGTAAATTGAGTTCTGTTGAAGGGTCATCTAGACTCAGAACAATGGCTCTATTCTCTCCCCTCAGATGCTGTCAGACCTGCTGAGATTTTCCAGCATTTTCTGTTTTTGTTGAGGTGAATTAAGTTGGAATGCCGCATGGGCGGGGATTTCCATCTTAATTGCTTTGTTGGGTTAATTGGGTTTGTACAATTGCCACATCTGGCAGCCACTGATTCATTCCTGGACACATTCCTCACAAACGGATGTAGTTTAACATGTGCGGATGACAGGAGATGGATTTCCAAAATGAAAATGGAACAGCGATAAAATAATGAGCAGGAGAATAAACGGAGGCTAAGCTCTTGAGAAGTGATATGTTTGTGGAAATATGCGAAAGTAAATTGTGGAGGTTTTAATTTGATTTGCATGGATATTTACACACTGATCTATCCTGACGAAACAATGAGTCATACTTCAATTATACAATTCATAGTCCATTCATTGTACAAAGGCTCGAGTTACACAGGTTAGGTTCAACAGCCATTTCATACATTGCCCAATATCACTCTCCGTTTAAACTCAGGTGGGCCTAAAATTGTGTGAGTGGGAGGTATTTGCAGGGAGAAGAATTGGGTATAAAATGGACATTAGACCCAAATTTGTCCTCAGCTGGGTTAGTTCAAGACTGGGCATGTGAGATAGAGAAAGCCATTGACCCAGAACTTCTGTGGAGTGACAATAACCATCGTACTCCATTCCTTTTACCAACACCGGAATGTGGTTGAACTTTTGTCAACCGGATGCCCTGCTTGAACCTGGTGAGAAATGTGCAGCGCGGCAACTCCAAGAGCTGCTTCTGTGCCGCTCAACAGCACCCAGGCGCGCTCTCCCCAAAACCAGAAAATCCCGTCCAAGGTCAACAGACTTCTTCATGGTCTGCCCCCTCCCCCAGCCCCTGCCCGCTATGATTCCTGTAGCGGGCGAGACGGGAAAATTCAGCCCCAAGAATCCGTTCTGCGCAGGTCAGTAACTCCGGATATCCCGGATCAGTGAGCTTTGTCCATGAGCAGTGGGAGAAACCTCATCCTGAGTGAGACACAACTAGAGTGAGTGTGGATATCGGGAATTTGGAACTCAGTGAAAGTCATTGCAGAGGGGAAGTAGGTGCTTTTTTCTCTTTTGCTTTCTAATTTCTCAAGTCTTCAGAGAGTGGTACGGTACGGTACCACTCGCTGAAGCAGCGACACTCTCTCAGGTGGCACAGTAGCACAGTGGTTAGCACTGCTGCTTCACAGCTCCAGAGACCTGGGTTCGATTCCCGGCTTGGGTCACTGTCTGTGTGGAGTTTGCACATTCTCCTCATGTGGGTTTTCTCCGGGCGCTCCGGTTTCCTCCCACAGTCCAAAGATGTGCGGGTTAGGTTGATTGGCTATGCTAAAACATTGCCCCTTAGTGTCCTGAGATGCGTAGGTTAGAGGGACTAGTGGGTAAAATATCTTGGGATATGGGGGTAGGGCCTGGGTGGGATTGTGATCGGTGCAGACTTGATGGGCCGAATGGCCTCTTTCTGTACTGTAGGGTTTCTATGATTTCTCGTGGTCTTGCTCTGCTGTAGCAGTAGACGCTACAAGGGACAGAGCTGAGTAGTGGGTAAGGTTGGGTAAGTGTTAACTAATTTTACTGCTTATAATTTATAAGGTTTTATATTCTGTAGTAAAGTTTATATTTTGTAAGGTCTATATTCTGTAGTAAAGAGGACAAGGGAAGAAGAGCCCCAGTTTAATTGGTATTAGTTGATATTAAGCATCTTCCAAAGCTTTAATTTAAAGGGGCAAGTCATGACAGGAGAGTTCAAAGCCATGGTGTGCTCCTCATTTTCCATGTGGGAAGCTGGGAGCACTTCCAGTGCTCAGGACCAGCATGTGTGCAGGAAGTGTCTCCAGCTGCAGCGCTTGGAAACCTAGGTTTTGGAGCTGGAGCAGCATCTGGGAACACTGTGGTGCATCTGCGAGGTGGAGAGTACCGTGGATATTATGCATAGAGAGGTGGTCACACTGCAGGCTCAGACTTCACAGGCAGGAATGTAATGGGTAACCACCAGGCAGAGCAAGAGAGCTAGGCATGCAGTGCAGGAATCTCATGTGGCTATTCCCCTGCAAAACAGATATCTCGTTTTGGATACTGTTGAGGGGAATGGTCTCTCAGGAGACAACACCAGCAGCAAAATTTGTTGCATGCACCATAGTTGGTTCTACTGCACATGAGAGGGGTAAAAAGTGTGGGAATACAATGGTTATAGGGGATTTAATTGTAGGTGAAAAGATAGGTGTTTCTGTGGCTGAAAATGAGACTCCAGCACGGTATGTCACCTCCCTGGTGTTAGGGTCAAGGATGTTTTGGAGAGGTGACAGGACATTCTAAAAGAGGCAGGTGAACAGCCAGTGGTCATGGTCTTCATTGGTTCAAACACCGAGGTGAAAATGGGGATGAAGTCCAAAAGGCACAATATAGGGAGTTAGGAAGTAAGTTGAAAAGTAAGACCTCAAAGGTAATCTCAGGATTGCTACCAATGCCACGTGCTGGTGAGAGTAGAATTAGCAAGATATATTGGAGGAATACGTGGCTGAAGAGATGGTGTGAGGGGGAGGGTTCATATTCCTGGGGCATTAGAACTGGTTCTGGGGGATGTAGGCCCAATACAAACTGGACATATTACACATGAGCAGGACCGGGACGGATGTCCGGGGGGAGTATTTGCTCGAGTGGTTGGGATGGGGTTAAACTAAAATGGCAGGGGGATGGGAACATATGCAAGGAGTCAGGAGGGGGAATCAAGGACAAGAATAAAAGACAGTAAGTGGAATAAGAAAAGTGATGGGCAGGGAAATCAAGGGCCAGAATCAAATAGGGCCACAGTGAAAAATAGTGGGAACGGGACAAGTAATGTTAAAAAGGCAAGCCTTAAACTTTGTGCCTTAATGCGTGGAGTGTTCGCAATGAAGTGGATAAATTAATCGCGCAAATAGATGATATAGTCGGGATTACGGAGACAGGGATGGGAAATGAACATCCAGGGGTATTCAGTACTTAAAAAGGACAGACAAAAAAGAGAAGGCAGTGGCGTTGCATTGCTGGTTAAAGAGGAAATTAACACAATAATGAGGAAGGATATGAGCTCTGATGCTGTGGAATCTATGTGGCATAGGTTCCCTCTATGGCAAGTATATTCTTTCTTAGGTAAGGTGACCAAAACTGCACACAACACCCCAGGTGTGGTCTCACCAAGACCCTGTTCAGTAAGACAACTTTGCCCCTGTACTTAAATCCTCTTGCAATGAAGGCCAACATACCATTTGCCTTCCCAACTGCTTACTTTCCCTCCAGGCTTGCTTTCAGTGACTGGTGTATAAGGACACCCAATTCCCTTTGTACGTCAATATTTCCCAATCTATCACTATTCAAATAATATTCTGCCATTTTGTTTTTCCTTCCAAAGTGGATAACTTCACATTTATCCATGTTAAACTGCATCTGCCATTTATTTACCCATTTACTCAACTTGTCTAAATCACCTTGAAACTCTTAACATCCTCCTCGGCACTCACATTCCCACCAAGTTGCATGTTATCAGCAAGCTTGGAAATATTACATTTGCTTCACTCTTCCAAATCATTGATGAGTATTGCGAGTAGCTGGGGCCCAAGTACTGATCCTTGTGGGACCCCACAAATTACTGCTTGCCATTTCGAAAAGACCCATTTATTGCTACTCTCTGTTTCCTGTCCATTAACCAATTCTCAATCCATTGCAATATATTGCCCCCAATCCCATGTGCTTTCATTTTGCACACTAACCTCTTATGTTCGACTTTATCAAAAGCTTTTTGAAAATCTAAATACTTACATCTAAGTACTTACATCCTCAAAAAACTCCAGTAGGTTTGTCAAACATGATGCTTTCATAAATCAATGTCGACTTTGTCTAATCCTGTTGATATTTTTTAAGTGTCCTGTGATCATTCCCTTTATAATAGACTCTAGCACTTTCCTGACTATTGATGTTGGACTAACTGGTCTGAAATTCCCTCCCTCCTTTTTTAAATAGCAGGGTTACATTTTCCACTCTACAATATGTTCCAGAATCCACAGAATTTGGGAAAGTGATAAGCAACGCATCCATTATTTCGATGAGCACATCAGTTCGTACCCTCGGGTGTAGATTGTCAAACGCTGAGGATTTATTGGCTTTCAATAGAAACAGTAAGAAGTCTCACAACACCAGGTTAAAGTCCAACAGGTTTATTTGGTAGCAAATACCATAAGCTTTCGGAGCAATGCTCCTTCGTCAGATGGAGTGCAGACCACTCCATCTGACGAAGGAGCATTGCTCCGAAAGCTTATGGTATTTGCTACCAAATAAACCTGTTGGACTTTAACCTGGTGTTGTGAGACTTCTTACTGTGCTTACCCCAGTCCAACGCCGGCATCTCCACATCATTTCAATAGAAATGCAGGGCTTGCGGTTCGTTGCATAAACTGAAAGCAGGATCTGCCTAGTTGCAAGAAATGTTAAGATTCCATCAGGTACCAACTTGTCGTGCCTCTAGTACTCTTTGATCTTTACCTTTGTTTGCTTTGGGGTGCTAATTAAATCAGCGAGGACCACATTTCAGAATTGTAAGTGAAATCTATTCTGTGTAAGACATATTCACTTTGATGTAAGTTTTGTCTGAGAGAGAGTTAAGAACAAACAAGAGACAATTTGACAGACATGTTTTCATGTCTAAAACAGAAAGAGCTCATCTCTCTATATGGTTTCTTTCACAAACTCATGACGTTTAAAGAAAGCTAATGAACTATTTTTCAAGTGCAGTCTCTGTTGCATATTTAATTCATTTCAAAAGAAGTGAGAAACTGTCTGCCTGTCTGCCCTCTCAGGGAAATGTAATAGATCCTGTAGCACTATTTTGAGGAGGAGCAGGAGAGTTCCACCCTGGGTCCTAGTTTATCCAGTAAGAAGTGTAACAACACCAGGTTAAAGTCCAACAGGTTTATTTGGTAGCAAACTGCTCCTTCGTCAGGTGAGTGGGAGATCTGTTCACAAACAGGGCACAGAGACACAAACTCAATTTACATAATAATGATTGGAATGCAAGTCTTTACAGCTAATCAAGTCTTAAGGGACAGACAATGTGAGTGGAGAGAGCATTAAGCACAGGTTAAAGAGATGTGGACAGTTAGTGAGATTTTGCAAGTCCAGGCAAGTTGTGGGGGTTACGGATAGTGTGACATGAACCCAAGATCCTGGTTGAGGCTGTCATCATGTGAGCGGAACTTGGCTATCAGTTTGTGCTCAACTACTCTGCGTTGTCGTGTGTCGTGAAGGCCGCCTCGGAGAACGCTTACCCGAAGATCAGAGGCCGAATGCCCGTGACCACTGAAGTGTTTCCCAACAGGAAGAGAACAATTTTGCCTGGTGATTGTTGAGCGGTGTTCATTCATCCGTTGTCGTAGCGTCTGCATGGTTTCCCCAATGTACCGTGCCTCGGGACATCCTTTCCTGCAGTGTATCAGGTAGACAACGTTGGCCAAGTTTGCAAGAGTATGTACCGTGTACCTGGTGGATGGTGTTCTCACGTGAGATGATGGCATCCGTGTCGATGATCCGACACATCTTGCAGAGGTTGCTGTGGCAGGGTTGGGTGGTGTCGTGGTCACTGTTCTCCTGAAGGCTGGATAGTTTGCTGCGGACAATGGTCTGTTTGAGGTTGTGCGGTTGTTTGAAGGCAAGGAGTGGGGGTGTGGGGATGGCCTTGGCGAGATGTTCGTCTTTATCAATGACATGTTGAAGGCTCTGGAGGAGATGTCGTAGCTTCTCCGCTCCAGGGAAGTACTGGACGACGAAGGGTACTCTGTCCACCGTGTGCCGTGTTTGTCTTCTGAGGAGGTCGGTGCGGTTTTTCACTGTGGCGCGTTGGAACTGTCGATCGATGAGTCGAGCGCCATATCCTGTTCTTATGAGGGCATCTTTCAGCGTCTGGAGGTGTCTGTTGTGATCCTCCTCATCCGAGCAGATCCTGTGTATACGGAGGGCTTGTCCGTAGGGGATGGCTTCTTTAACGTGTTTAGGGTGGAAGCTGGAGAAGTGGAGCATCATGAGGTAACGTGGGCTTGCGGTGCAGTGAAGTGCTGAGGTGACCGTCCTGGATGGAGATGCGTGTGTCCAAGAATGCAACCGATTCCGGAGAGTAGTCAATGGTGAATCTAATGGTGGGATGGAACTTGTTGATGTCATCATAGAGTTGTTTCAGTGATTGCTCACCATGACTCCAAAGGAAGAAAATGTCATCGATGTATCTAGTGTATAGCATCGATTGAAGGTCCTGTGCGGTGAAGAAGTCTTGTTCGAACCTGTGCATGAAGATGTTGGCATATTGAGGTGTGAATTTGGTCCCCATGGCTGTTCCGTGTGTCTGGATGAAGAACTGGTTGTTGAAAGTGAAGACATTGTGATCCAGGATGAAGCAGATGAGTTGTAAAATTGTATCTGGAAATTGGCATTTGTCGACGTTGAGTTTATCCCACTAGTTTATCCCACAGCCAACATTGTTGCAACAGATTGTCTAATCATTATTCCATCTGTCTTTGTCGGGGGCTTTCTGTTCACAATTTTGCTCCCACATTTTCTACATTACAGTAGTGACTATATTTGATTAGATTCGATTTGATTTATTATTGTCACATATATTAGTATGGAGTGAAAAGTATTGTTTCTTCCGCGAAATACAGACAAAGCATACTGCACATAGAGAAGGAAAGGAGAGAGTGCAGAATGTAGTGTTACAGTCATAGCTGGGGTGTAGGGAAAGATCAATTTCATATAAGGTTGGTCCATTCAAAAGTCTGATGGCAGCAGGGAAGAAGCTGCTCTTGAATTGGTTGGTACGTAACCTCAGACTTTTGTAACTTTTTCCCGACGGAAGAAGGTGGAAGAGAGAATGTCAGGGGCACGTGGTGCCCTTGATTATGCTGGCTGTTTTTCCGAGGCAGCGGGAAGTATAGACAGTGTCAATGGATGGGAGGCTGGTTTGAGTGATGGATTGGGCTACATTCACGACTTTTGTAGTTCCTTGCGGTCTCAAACAAAGCAGGAGCCATGCCAAGCTGTGATACAACCAGAAAGAATGCTTTCTATGGTGCATCTGTAAAAGTTGGTGAGAGTCGTAGCGGATGTGCAAAATTTCCTTAGTCTTCTGAGAAAGTAAAGGCATCAGTGGGCTTTCTTAACTATAGCATCGGCATGGAAGGACCAGGATAGGTTGTTAGTGATCTGGACACCTAAAAACCTGAAGCTCTCGACCATTTCTACTTTGTCCCCATTGATATAGAGAGGGGCATGCCGTCCACTATGTTTCCTGAAGTCGACGACTATCTCCTTCATTTGTTGACATTAAGGGAGAGATTTTTGTTGCCGCACCAGTTCACCAGATTCTCTATCTCATTCCTGTACTCTTTCTCATCATTGTTTGAGATCTGACCCACTTACGGTTGTGTCATCAGCAAACTTGCAAATCGAGTTGGAGGGGAATTTGGCCACACGGTCATAGGTGAATAAGGAGTATAGTAAGGGGTTGAGGACACAGTCTTGTGGGGCACCGGTGTTGAGGATGATTGTGGAAGGCGTGTTGTTGCTTATCCTTACTGATTGTGGTCTGTGGATTAGGAAGTTCAGGATCCAGTTGCAGAGGGAGGAACCGAGCCCAGTGCCACGGAGTTTGGAGATGAGTTTTGTAGGAATAATGGTGTTGAAGGCTGAGCTGTAGTTAATAAATAAGAGTCTGACATAGATGTCTTTGTCATCTAGGTGTTCTAGGGTTGAGTGCAAGACCAGGGAGGTGGCGTCTGCTGTGAACCTGCTGTGGCGGTAGGCAAACTGTGGTGGATCCAGGCAATCTGGGAGGCTGGAATTGATTCATGCCATGACTAACCTTTCGAAGCACTTCATAATGGTGGATGTCAGAGCCACTAGACAATAGTCATTAAGGCACGCTGCTTGGCATTTCTTTGGTACCGGGACGATAGTCATCTTCTTGAAGCCGATAGGGACCTCAGATGAAGGCATGTAAAATCGCCGGCACCAATGCACCCCTTCCTGATGAACCCAATGCATTCTATGCCCATAGAACCTCTTGTAAAGAGAGGTTAAAAATGTCTGTGAATACTCCAGCCAGCAGGTCTATGCAGGATCTGAGTGCACATCCGGGTACCCCATCCAGGCAGTCGCTTTCCGAGGGTTGACCTTCAAGAAGGCTGCTCTGACATCTGCAATGGTGGCCTCAGATACAGGTTCATCCGAGGCTTCCAGGGTGGAGAGTATGCTCTCGCTGATCACTTGCTCAAAATGGGCATAGAATGCATTGAGCTCATCAGGGAGTCGTTGGAACTGGCAATTTTACATGCCTTCATCTTGTATCCTGTTTTGTCTTGCAGATCTTGCCATAGTTGGTGGGGGTCCATGCGGCTAGTCTGGGACTCTAGCTTGGTCTGGTACTGTTTTTTGGCATCTTTGATGGATCTCCCTAGATCATATCTGGCTTTCTTGTATAGGTCAGGGTCACCTGACTTGAACGCCTCAAACCTGGCCTTCAGCAAGCAGTGGATATCTCTGTTCATCCATGGTTTCCGGTTGGAAAACACATGGATTTGCTTCTTTAGCAAAGAGTCTTCTACACACTTACTAATTAAGTTAATGTAGTGGCGTATTCATTCAGGCTGGTCGCAGAGTTTTTAAATACTGACCAGTCCTGTAGGAGATCATCCGATTCCTCAGACCAACATTGCACCACTTTTTGTTAATGAATTCTCCCAATTCAGTTTTTGTTTGTAAGCCGAGAGCAGGAGCACAGCCTTGTGTTCTGATTTGCCAAAGTGTGGGCGAGCGGTAGAGTGGTCGGCATGTTTGATATTTGTGTAGCAGTGGTCTTGGATGATTGGGCCTCTGTGTCTCAAGAAATTTGAGTGTCCTGCGCTCCCTCCTTTGGGGAAGATTCGCCATAACAAGTGCCAATTGGAAATTTAACTGGGCAGGAACCCTAGAGACAGAAATCGCGCCATCCCACTCCTCGAGAGCTGCCATCCAATTCGAGGATGAGCGGTGGTCAGTGCCGACACTGCACCCAGGTCAGTATGGGGCAGCATGGTGGCACAGTGGTTGGCACTACTGCCTCACAGTAACAGGGACCCAGATTCAATTCCCTGCTTAGGTCACTGACTGTGTGGAGTTTGCACATTCTCTCCGTGTCTGCGTGGGCTTTCTCCGGGTGCTCCGGTTTCCTCCCACAGTCCGAAAGATGTTCTGGTTAGGTGCATTGGCTGTGCTAAATTCTGCCTCAGTGTACCCAGAGTGCGGCGACTGGGGGATTTTCACAGTCACTTCATTGTGCTGTTAATGTAAACCTACTTGTGACACCAATAAACAAACTATAAACCCAGACCATAAGGGGGGGTAAGAGTGGGATGGGGGCTTACGGTAAGGGGGCTGCTGCCTGGTGTGGGGAAGGGCAGCAGGGTCAGTAGCAAGGGCCTGGGGTGGCTCTGAGTAGACCCCCCATTCCGACGCAGAGTGCCTCAATCAGGCACTGAGTGCTTGACAAAGAGGGACCCTCCTCCCACCTCAGGAGTCCGGTTTGTTTTTCTGGCTCACTGCGTGGTGACTGCCCCACCAGCTGCTGGCTGGTTAGTTACCAGCAGCAAAGCGATGACCGTGGCCCACATTTTCCACAGAGGAGCCTCAGTTAGTGCTGGTTGATAAGGCTGCCCATGATTCTTCCTGACTTAGCTGGGGCAGAACAGGAAGGTGGCAAGGTTCCTACCTGGCACACTCTCACCTGATTATTCCCCCCCCCCCCCCCGCCACCCTTTCAACCTCCATACTCCCCTTGGAAGGGCATTAGGTTCTGCCCCACACTTCAATAATAACACAACACAAGAAATAGGAAGAGATGTAGGATGATATATCCCCTGGGCATGCTGTCACAAGCCATATTCTCATGTCCCTTCACTCCCTTAGTCTCTCTCTCTCTCTCTTT
Organism: Mustelus asterias; assembly: GCF_964213995.1. NCBI lineage: Eukaryota > Metazoa > Chordata > Chondrichthyes > Carcharhiniformes > Triakidae > Mustelus > Mustelus asterias. The sequence goes on from NC_135817.1 coordinate 80,657,569, forward strand.
GCCCATCTCTATCTCTGCTCCCCAGCTACTGACTCCATCCCTCTTCCTGGCAAGTGGAGAGTATTCCATCACATTCTTGACTTGTGCCGTGTAGATGGTGGACAATCTTTGGGTGTTAGGAGGTGAGGCGATTCAGTGTTTAGGAAGGACAGACGGAAAGGAAAAGGTGGTGGAGATGCATTGTTGATTAAAGATGATATTGATAGGATATTGAGGAAAGATATTGGCATGCATGATGTGGAATCCGTATGGGTCGAGTTAAGAAACAACAAGGGCAAAAAACATTGGTGGGGTGGTATACAGACCACCAAACTGTCGTGGTAATGTTGGGAAAAGCATTGGACAGGAAATCAGAGATTTAATTGAATTTGATGATCAGCCATGGTCAAATTGAATGGCGGAGCTGGCTCAAAGGGCCAAGTGGCCCCAGGATGTTGATGGTGGGGGATTCAATGATGGTATTACTATCGAACATCAAGAGACAATGGTTAGGTTCTCGCTTGTTGGAGATGGTCATTCCTTGACACACATATGGCATGAATGTTCCTTGCCACTTGTCAACCAAGCTTGGGTATTGCAAATGTCTTGTTACATTTGGACATGGACTGCTTCAGCATCTGAGGAGTTTTGAATGGTGCTGAACACAAGTTCAATCATCAGCGAACATCCCTACTTCTGACCTTATGATGCTTAAACTCATGGCATGTCGCTACCTACAGTTGGAAATTTGGGGTTTTGTCACTTGTGAATCTGCAGCTAAGTAGGACATTATCTCTCTGTGCAGGATTCCCTCTGTTTTTGTTTGAATATTCTGGAATGTGGTGGTTAGATTTCCAGACGTGTTACAGTCAACTAACCTATTGGTAGCATTCCTTTAAAAGGGAACACCTCAGTGTAATAGTGCATGGTGTGCACTATCAACAACCATCAACAACCATCAAGCTAAAATGTTCAGGAAGAGGTTAATATCTCATAGGGATTTGAGCAGGAACTATGGTTATGGGTGCAGATGTAGCTGTGTATTCTGTGGGTGAATGTCTCATCTCCATCATGGGTAACTAACCCTAACCCTAACCCTCATGGAGCTCCTTCTACTTGCCCAGATCGAGTACAGTGACAGCACTCAGATAGCCCAACTCCAACCCAGCTCAAAGTACCGCACCCACCTTCTCCCAACCCCCACCCCGAACACCCTCCACCCATGAGCTGAAGCACCCACTCCCTCTGCTACTGACTTGCCAGAGGCAGTAGTAGAGGCGGGTACAATTTTATCTTTTAAAAAGCATTTAGACAGTCACATGTCTAAGATGGGTAGAGTAGGATATGGGTCAAATGCGGGCAATTGGGATTAGCTTAGTGGTAAGAACTGGGTGGCATGGACAAGTTGGGCCGAAGGGCCTGTTTCCATGCTGTAAACCTCTATGACTCTATGACTCTATATCTGCAGTGTTCACTCACACATGTTCATAGATAGGTGATTGATGTCTGGAGCTGTCATAATGGGCTGAAGGGCCTCTTTTTGGACATAAGACTCGATGATTCTATGAACTGCACCAATACATCAAAACATCTTTGGCAACACCTTCCAAAACCTTTAGTTTCTGGAAGGACAATGGGCAACGGGTGCATAAGAACACCATCACCTGCAAACTTGCCTCCAAATTACCCATGTTCTTGCTGTTTGTGGCGGTTGGGTCAAAGTTCAGGAATTTTGTACCTCTCAGCATTGTGGGTACACATTCGCCACTCAGGCTGCAGTGGTTCAAAATGGCAACTCACCACCACTTCCCCAGAGGCAGCTAAGAATGTGCAAAACGCAAGAATATCTTAGCTATGATGCTTATAGACCAAGAATATATAATTTTTAAAAACGACAGAATTACTCAACATCATTTATTCACGGAGCTAATTACATGGCTCATTTCTCCATAATTTATTCTGGGAGCTAATGCCAGATCGATTAGACGGTTAATCTATTAATGGAGATGCGAGCGGAAAGTCATGGATCTGTATATTCATGGAGTTAAATGCAGTTCTTCACAGAATGAGGAACACAAGTAACTAATAACAGGTTATTCATGTTTGAGCTCAGAGTTCAAATTTATAAGTGGTAAAATAGATGGTAAATTATGGGGTGAGTAGCTGCTATTTCGCCAAGGCTCACTTTCTGACAGGAGAATCTGATAACTCATTCAGTGTAAGCTGTATCTCAGTGGCTAACACTCTCACCTCTGTTAGAAGGCTGTGGGTACTCATCTCACACCAATGACTTTAACACAAGGCAGGATGACACTCCCAGTGTAGTACTGAGCGGGTCCTGCGCTGTCTGAGATGGGAAGGGTGAGCCATCAGTTGGAGGTCCCAATCTGTCCCCTCAAATATTACATAGAACATAGAACATAGAAAGCCACAGCACAAACAGGCCCTTCGGCCCACAACTTGCGCCGATCACATCCCCACCTCTAGGCCTATCTATAGCCCTCAATCCCATTAAATCCCATGTACTCATCCAGAAGTCTCTTAAAAGACCCCAACGAGTTTGCCTCCACCACCACCGACGTCAGCCGATTCCACTCACCCACCACCCTCTGAGTGAAAAACTTACCCCTGACATCTCCTCTGTACCTACCCCCCAGCACCTTAAACCTGTGTCCTCTCGTAGCAACCATTTCAGCCCTTGGAAATAGCCTCTGAGAGTCTACCCTATCCAGACCTCTCAACATCTTGTAAACCTCTATCAGGTCACCTCTCATCCTTCGTCTCTCCAGGGAGAAGAGACCAAGCTCCCTCAACCTATCCTCATAAGGCATGCCCCCCAATCCAGGCAACATCCTTGTAAATCTCCTCTGCACCCTTTCAATGGCTTCAACATCTTTCCTGTAATGAGGTGACCAGAACTGCGCGCAGTACTCCAAGTGGGGTCTAACCAGGGTCCTATAAAGCTGCAGCATTATCTCCCGACTCCTAAACTCAATCCCTCGATTAATGAAGGCCAGTACGCCGTACGCCTTCTTGACCGCATCCTCCACCTGCGAGGCCGATTTAAGAGTCCTATGGACCCGGACCCCAAGGTCCTTCTGATCCTCTACACTGCTAAGAATGGTACCCTTCATATTATACTGCTGCTTCATCCCATTGGATCTGCCAAAATGGATCACCACACACTTATCCGGGTTGAAGTCCATCTGCCACTTCTCCGCCCAGTCTTGCATTCTATCTATGTCTCGCTGCAACTTCTGACATCCCTCCAAACTATCCACAACACCACCTACCTTGGTGTCGTCAGCAAACTTACCAACCCATCCCTCCACTTCCTCATCCAGGTCATTTATGAAAATGACAAACAGCAAGGGTCCCAGAACAGATCCCTGGGGCACTCCACTGGTCACTGACCTCCATGCAGAGAAAGACCCCTCCACAGCCACTCTCTGCCTTCTGCAGGCAAGCCAGTTCTGGATCCACAAGGCAACAGCCCCTTGGATCCCATGCCCTCTCACTTTCTCAAGAAGTCTTGCATGGGGGACCTTATCGAACGCCTTGCTGAAGTCCATATAGACCACATCCACCGCTCTTCCTTCGTCAATGTGTTTGGTCACATTTTCAAAGAACTCAACCAGGCTCGTAAGGCACGACCTGCCCTTGACAAAGCCGTGCTGACTACTTTTGATCATACTAAACTTCTCTAGATGATCATAAATCCTGTCTCTCAGGATCCTCTCCATCAACTTACCAACCACTGAGGTTAGACTCACCGGTCGGTAATTTCCCGGGCTGTCCCTGTTCCCTTTCTTGAATATAGGGACCACATCTGCAATCCTCCAATCCTCCGGAACCTCTCCCGTCTCCATCGACGATGCAAAGATCATCGCCAAAGGCTCCGCAATCTCCTCCCTCGCCTCCCACAGTAACCTGGGGTACATCCCATCCGGTCCCGGCGACTTACCAACCTTGATGCCATTCAATAGTTCCAACACATCCTCTTTCTTTATGTCCACATGCTCGATCCTTTCTGTCCACCGCAAACCAGCAGTACAACCACCCAGATCCCTTTCCACCGTGAATACCGAGGTAAAGTATTCATTAAGCACCTCCGCCATTTCTAACGGTTCCGCACAAACTTTTCCCCCTTCACCTTTTAAGGGTCCTATGTCTTCACATCTCATCCTTTTACTCTTGACATATTTGTAGAAAGCCTTGGGATTCTCCTTAATCTTACCCGCCAAGGCCTTCTCATGACCCCTTCTCGCTCTCCTAATTTCCTTCTTAAGCTCCTTCCTACATCCCGTATACTCCTCTAAATCCTTAACACCTCCTAGCTCTCTGAACCTTCTGTACGCCTCTCTTTTCTTATTCACCAGGTTCATCACAACCTTCGTGCACCACGGTTCCCGTACCCTACCAACACCCCCCTGTCTCATCGGAACGTTGTCATGCAGAGCTCCAGACAAACATTCCTTGAAAATCCTCCACTTTCCTTCGGTACTTTTCCCCAAGAATGCCTCCTTCCAATTTACCCGTCTAATTTCCTCCCTGATGACACTGTATTTCCCTTTACTCCAGAGAAACACTTTCCTAGCCTGCCTGATCCTATCTCTTTCCAATGCTATCGTGAAGGAGATAGAATTATGATCGCTATCCCCAAGATGCTCACCCACCGAGAGATCCTCCACCTGTCCAGGTTCATTAGCCAGCACCAGATCAAGTACAGCCTCTCCTCTAGTAGGCTTATCCACATACTGTGTCAGGAAACTCTCCTGGACACACCTAACAAACTCCTCTCCATCCAAACCCCTAGCCCTAGGGATATTCCAATCTATGTTTGGGAAATTAAAATCTCCCATCACGACAACTCTGTTATTCCTACATCTCTCCAGGATCTGTTTCCCCATCTGCTCCTCAACATCTCTGTTACTATTGGGCGGCCTATAGAAAACACCCAGCAACGTTACCGACCCCTTCCTGTTCCTAACCTCCACCCACAGAGACTCCGTAGTCAATCCCTCCACGGCGTCCACCTTCTCTACAGCCGTGACACTATCCCTGATCAACAGTGCCACTCCCCTCCCTCTCTTGCCTCCCTCCCTGTCTTTCCTGAAACATCTAAAACCCGGCACCTGAAGCACCCAGTCCTGTCCCTGAGACATCCAAGTCTCCGTAATGGCCACCACATCACAATTCGAAGCAGCAATCCACGCTCTAAGCTCATCCACTTTATTCACTACACTCCTGGCATTAAAATAGACACATCTCAGACCTTCAGCCTGAGCACTTCCCTTCTCCATCACTCGTCTAACCTCCCTCTTACCCTGTTTACATTCCTTATCTATTTGCGAGCTAACCTCCTCGCTCTCAGTCCCCTCATTTCGATTCCCTCCCCCCAACCTTTCTAGTTTAAAGTCTCTCCAGTAGCCTTAGCCAACCTTCCCGCCAGGGTATTGGTCCCCCTGGGATTCAAGTGCCACCCGTCTTTTTTAAACAGGTCACACCTGCCCCTAAAGAGGCCCCAATGATCCAAGTACCCAAATCCTTGTCCCTTGCTCCAGTCCCTCAGCCACGCATTCATTCTCCACCGATTCCTGTTCTCACTCTCCCGCGGCACAGGCAGCAATCCCGAGATTACTACCTTTGCATTCCTCTTTCTCAGCTGTCTACCTAACTCCCTATATTCTCTTTTCATAACCCCTTCCCTCTTCCTACCTATGTCAGCAGTACCTATATGCATCACGACCTTCGGCTCCTCTCCCTCCCCCTTCAGGATTTCTGGGACTCGACCAGAGACATCCCGGACCCCTGCACCAGGGAGGCAAACCACCATCCGAGAGTCCCGTCTGTGTCCGCAAAAACACCTATCTGACCCCCTCACCGTAGAGTCCCCAATTAGCACTACCCTCCTTTCCTTACCCTTTTGCACTACTGGGCCAGGCTCAGCTCCAGAGACACTGCCACCGCTGCTTCCCCCAGGTGGGCTGTCCACCCCAGTAGTACTCAGACAGGAGTACTTATTATTAAGGGGCACATCCACCGGGGTGCTCACCATCAACCGAGCTTTCTCCTTCCTCACTGTTACCCAGTTACCCTCCTCCCGTGGTCCCGGTGTGACCACCTGCCGATAGCTCCTGTCAATGACCTCCTCACTATCCCTAACCCGGCGAAGGTCCTCGAGCTGCAATTCCAGTTCCCTAACATGGTCCCTTAGGAACCGCAGCTCAACACACCCAGCACAGATATGGTCGTCCGGGAGGCTAGGAGCCTCCAGGACCTCCCACATCCTACATTGGGAACAACATACTGGCCTCACACTCATAATTGCCCCTTTAAACACACAGGGAAAAAAAAAAAGTGAATGAAAATTTTAAACTTACCTTTCCTCCTCCTGTTTTCTCCAAAGCCCTGCTCTCACTGGGTCTTTTTTTTTAGGTTAGAGGAGGAGGGAGGGTGGGATACTCTACAAGTGTAGAGTATCGGGATTCCTCTCTGTTCCAATTTATTGGGGAAAAAAAAAATCTCTCTCTCCCAGACCTCCCTGCGCGACCACTTCCGGGTTTCGATATTTTTAAAGAAAAAACCCGCAAAAAAGTAAGTTAAAAAATAACAGCGCTTACCCGCAGCACTCCTCTCGCGAATCTCTCCCTCTCTGCTGCACTTCCAAGACGCAATGAGGCTGATTCACTGAGGTGAGTAACTTTTTAAAAAAAAAATCTCTCTCTCCCAGACCTCCCTGCGCGACCACTTCCGGGTTTAGATATTTTTAAAGAAAAAACCCGCGAAAAAGTAAGTTAAAAAATAACAGCGCTTACCCGCAGCACTCCTCTCACGAATCTCTCCCTCTCTGCTGCACTTCCAAGACGCAATGAGGCCGATTCACTGAGGTGAGAGAAGCGAAATTTTCCCCAGTGCCCAAACAAATATTTATTCTTCAACCGACATCACAAAAAACATTAGAACGGTACAACAGGAAAAAGGGTTGAGAGCTTCAAGTTTTTAGGTCTCCAGATAACCAACAACCTGTCCTGGTCCCCCATGCCGACACTATAATTAAGAAAGCCCACCAAAGCCTCTACTTTCTCATAAGACTGAGGAAATTTGGCATGTCAGCTACGACTCTCACCAACCTTTACAGATGCACCATAGAAAGCATTCTTTCTGGTAGTATCACAGCTTAGTATGTCTCCTGCTCTGCCTGCCCAAGACCGCAAGGAACTACAAAAGATTGTGAATGTAGCCCAATCCATCACGCAAACCAGCCTCCCATCCATTGACTCTGGGCCTGATATTACCATTTTGAGTCTAAGTGCCGAATCTGGGCGTCAAATAGATCCGAGCCCGGAATCCTCTTTCCAGCGCGCCCACACACGTTTTGCTGGCTCCAGTCCGAACCGCACAGTGGGCGGGGCTTAGCGCTGCCAGACCGATTGGAGCCCTGAACTGCGCATGCGCAGTTCAAAAAAAAATCTGAAGCAGCGCGCACGGGCAGGGAGAAAAAAGCAGAGAGAGCAGCTCTCTGACCCAGATCATCTGGGGGCAGGGCGGGGGAGGGGGGGGGAGAGGGGGGGGCGGTGGGAGGAGGAGAGGGGGCATGACGGATCATCCTCTGTGGGGGGGGGGGGGGGGGGTGGGGGGAGGATGGGGGGATATATGGCAGTGTGTGATGTGAGACTGTTATTTTTCTTGATGAAGAGCTTCAATGAATACTTCTAACTTTGGTCAACACAAAGATGGTCCTTCTGCCTTTGTGGGTCCAGCTGGCTCATCACGTCAGTTATAATACTGCAGACAGCACCTACTGAACCATCTTGGATACAAGGGATAATGGCATTAGGGTTCTGCATGTAAACCTTGCTTATGCTAAAAATTACATCCTTGGTGTCGGCAGCCATTCCTGGTGTTACAGTACTGATAACACCAGGAAGATCGACCAGTACCATTCATTATCCTTTGAATCCAAGATGGTTCAGTAGGTGCTGTACGCAGTATTGTAACTGACTTGGTGAGCCAGATGGACCCACAAGGCAGAAGGACCATCTTTGTGTTGACCAAAATGGATCTAGCTGAGAAAAACCTAGCCAGTCCAAGTCAGATTCAACAGATTGTGGAAGGCAAGTTGTTTCCAATGAAGGCTGTGGGTTACTTTGCAGTTGTTACCGGTAGAGGCAACACCAATGAAGGTATTGATTCCCTAAAAGATTATGAAGGAGAGTTCTTTCAGAATTCAAAATTGTTGAAGACAGGGATGCTGAAAGCACATCAAGTGACAACTAAGAACTTGAGCCGAGCAGTTTCAGACTGTTTCTGGAAGATGGTGCGCGAGTCTGGAACAACAGGCTGATGCATTTAAAGCTACTCGCTTCAACTTTGAAACTGAATGGAAGAACAACTATCCTCGGCTGAGGGAACTCGACAGGAATGAACTATACGAGAAGGCGAAGAATGGAATTCTGGATGAAGTGATCAGCTTAGGTCAGGTTCCTCCAAAACACTGGGAAGAGATTCTACAAAGGAAACTGTGGGAAAGAGTCTCTACACATGTGATAGAGAATATTGACCTTCCTGCTGCCCAGTCTGTGAATTCAGGCACATTCAATACCACAGTGGACATCAAGCTCAAGCTGTGGACTGACAAACAGTTGCCTCACAAAGCAGTAGAGGTTGCTTGGGGAACCTTGGAGGATGAATTTGCTCGATTTATGCCAGAGCACAATGGGAAGGACCATGATGATATCTTTGACAAACTAAAACATGCTGTTAAAGATGAATGTATAAAACGTCACAGGTGGGATGAGCAGGCTGAAGACAGTCTGCGAGTCATCCAGCACAATGCTTTAGAAGATCGTTCCATATCTGACAAACAGCAGTGGGATGCAGCTATCCATTTCCTGGAAGAAACCATGCAAACCCGTCTTCGAGATACTGAGTCTGTAATTCGTGATATGGTGGGGCCAGATTGGCAAGAAAGGTGGTTCTACTGGAAATCACGGTCTCCAGAACAGCATGTTCGAAGTGAAACCAAAACCGAACTGGAACGGCTGCTAAACATCACTGAGGAACATACAGCTTATCTCGCTAACGGAAGGGTGGTGGAGGGAGACCAGCGATCGAGGTAGGTTGGGGGTGTGCTCTGCCAGGGGGCCTGCCTCCCAGGGGAGTCTGATCCGGGGGGGGTTCTGCCGGGGTGGTTAGCGGGGGCGGTCTGCGAAGGATGGTTGGGGAGGGTGTGCTTCGGAGGTTCCCCTGCAGAATAGAAATCTGCTTTGGACTTTTATTCTGCAGGTCGCTAAAAGCGTGGATCTGGAACGGGCCAGAAGACGGTAAAGTGGGATTTGGCGGTAGGGTTGGGCGCGCGGTTCATTAAGTTGATTTAAGCGCATGCTAATGCACCCGAATCGGGTGTCGGTAAAGCCGCGATCTGCTCGGAATCAGGTGCAGATTGCGGTATAGGCCCGACGCCAAACTTTACCGTGATTTCGTGCTCGAAAACGGGCGCGAAGTTTTGGCAAAATCGGGCACTCTGTCGACACTTCCCACTGCCTTGGCAAAGCAGCCAGCATAATTAAGGACCCCACGCACCCCGGACATTCTCTCTTCCACCTTCTTCCTTCGGGAAAAAAGTACAAAAGTCTGAGATCATGTACCAACCGACTCAAGAACAGCTTCTTCCCTGCTGCTGTCAGACTTTTGAATGGACTTACCTTGCATTAAGTTGATCTTTCTCTACACCCTCGCAATGACTGTAACACTACATTCTGCACTCTTGCCTTTCCTTCTCTATGAACGGTATGCTTTGTCTGTATAGCGCGCAAGAAACAATACTTTTCACTGTATGTTAATACATGTGATAATAATAAATCAAATCAAATCAAATCAAATTTCTGGCTATTAAGCTGTGTGAGACCTGATTGTGCTCTCCTGATTAATGTTCGTAGTCTCCACATTCACTCTCTCTCAGTTAATTGTAACAATGTGCTCCTTCTCCCTCCATGGAACTAGTTCTGCCCTTTCCCTATTTCTACCTGTACTTTCCCTGTACTTTCACCCCAGAAGCACACACATATGTGAGTGGGGTTTTCCAGCTGCACTCGCTCCAAGACCCCGCCCAAGGTCAATGGACAGGATGGGAAAATTCCACCCATCAAACCTGTTCAGCAAACACACCCACACACGGACATGTCCAACATACATACACACACACCCAACATACACCTCACATACATATCTAACATACACATCCATTCAGCCGCCACACTTTCACACATATATATATATACAACACATGCACACGTGGGTCAAACTCAGTTTAATTTTCCAAAGCTAAGATTTCACAGGGTCAGCTGGTAGACCTGCACTTTGATTCCCGACTAACTCACTCCGAGACGGGGGGTCAACAAACAACATTGAACAGAGAGCTGCCTCAGCTGTACCTTGCCAATCCACCCTCATTCAACACTAAACAGATAATTTCATCCAGACCCAATGATCTGGGAAGACAGCACTGGTGGACTATGGTGGGAGGGGTGTATGAGGGTGGTATATGTGGGCAGAATATGTCTGTAGTTAGGATGCTGTAGGAGGCTGAGATGAGAGAGAGCTTTACTTTGTAGTAAACTGAGTTTCATCTGACCTGGGAATGCCTGTTGATGACAGAAAGGGATAGAAAGGAATAGAATACGGGTGACACGGTAGCACAGTAGTTAGCACTGCTGCCTCACAGTGCCAGGTTCCACTCCGACCTCGAGTTACTGTCTGTGTGGAGTTTGCACATTCTCCCCGTATCTGCATGGGTTTCCTTCGGGTGCTCAGGTTTCCTCCCACACTCCAAAGATGTGTGTGTTGGGTTGATTGGTTATGCTCAATTGTCAGGGAGATTCGCAAGGTGCAAGAGGGGATTTAGAATAATTTGGAGTTAAAAGACTAACAGATCAGGGTAGATTAGATCAGAGTGAATAGAGTATAGAGAAGTTACAAAGTGCCTGAAAAACACTGCTTGCATAGGGGCACACATAACCGCTGTGAGAGAATTTAGGCATATATTTTTGAAAACATATTCAGCATTAAAAACATACACTTGGCGAATGACACTATGCTCTCAGGCATGATGGGACATAGTTAAGTAAAAAGAACCATGTTCCTGGGAACAATGCAGCTATTAAGTGAAGGGAAGAGCAACTCTTATCAGTGTCTCTAGACGGTCCTAATGAATAGGATATTCACTAGCCAAGGACACACCAAGGTCCCAGATATTTCTAATGAATAGGGTATACATTACACCAGATAAGAAGGTCTGGAGAGGGTGTCGGGTGACTGTGAGAAAGACTTTCAAAGTTCACAAAATCACATAGTCCCATGCTGTCAGGGGGTAAATATTATTGGCCAAGGTAAATAATCTATGGCTCATACCCGGCTGGGGTGAGCAAGGGGTGGGCAAATAGCTTTTGGAAATTGTATAATTGTAATACTGAGAGTGATGTAATTTCAGAGTGATTTGGAACTGCTCCAAATCTCTCTCCCTTGTACATTGAACCAATCTTGGGAAATAAAGAAACATCTTTAACCAGAGTACTTGTCTCCGCGAGTCTTTGTATTAGCTGAGCCGTCATTAAGAGTGGAAATCCTCCACATGAAAGCCAGCTTAATACTTAGCGCCTGAAAATGCTCCCACACAGGGCAAATACATGGGGTTTTGGGGATGGGACCTGGATGTGATTGTCATTGGTGCAGGCTTGATGGGCTGAATGGCCTCTTTCTGTACTGTAGCGATTCTATGATTCTAAATTATTACACGCTGTTCCTCCCTTCAGAGTGTAACATCAGAATTCCGAGGACCAATTTCAGTTGGGGTTGTTGATAAGGAATGGGTACATGGGAATATCCTGCCATAACCTGCCTACAAATCATCCCCACCCCCTATTCCACCCATATTTCACACAGAGACCTCTCATGTACATGAATACATATATTGAAGACAATATGGCCACTCTGCTGATTGACAAGGAGGAAGGCAAGGACGTGTTTTCAAGATCATACAGGGAAGCACCAGGAGCAAGAGTAACTACCAATCACCTTCCTTTCCTTGTCGAGAGGAAAAAAAGGAGAGAAAGAAACGCTTCTGGAAGAAAATGTGCATGAGAAAGAAGTTTCAGATAATACCAGCTATGATTTATGGCATGTCATAAAATCACAAAGCTATTTACAGTCCGACAACGCAAGATAGGTTAAACAAGGCAAACCACGTGGCCCAAAAGACAAATGTAGCAGAGAATCCAAGCGGATAATGAATGTACTTTTGGCTTTGCTCCAGCACCACAATGTCTGAGGAAGATGACAGGATCAAGTTTGATCAATCTCCCCTCTACGGTTTTCACCAATTGCAAAGGTCTCCTGTGAGAGATTGTTGTAAGTAATCTGTGAGGATGCTCGGAGATTATATTGACTGTAGAACTCTTGCCATTACAGCACAAGTATGATACCTTTGTGCTGTTAGTGAGCTAGTGAACAACCTGCAGCTGGAAGTGTGAATTATCCTGAAGGGAGTTGGACAATGTCAGGAGGTGCGAGGGTTACTTGCAGAGTCACGGGATAAAGTTGACTGAACAAGACAAATCCTTCTTATAGAATCACAGAATCCTGCGGTGCAGAGGAGGCAATTTGGCCCATCGATTCTGCACCGACCACAATCCCACCCAGGCCCTATCCCCGTAACTCTATGCAATTACCCGAGCTAGTCCCCCTCACACTAATGGGCAATTTAACATGGCCAATCCACTTAACCTGTACATCTGTCGGACTGTGGGAGGAAACCGGAGCACCCGGAGGAAACCCACACAGACATGGGGAGAATGTGCAGACTCCGCACAGACAGTGACCCAAGCTGGGAATCAAACCCAGATCCCTGGTGCTGTGAGACAGCAGTGCTAACCACTGTGCCACAATGCCGGCCTAACATACGCAGGGATGATCAAAGAGGAAGGGATGAAACTTGAGACACAAAAGCTTGCCCAGAATACACCTTTGTGTACATAAGATTCTAACCGAGAGTAACCTTCTGACAGAATTTGTTTCTGCTGCACAGGATGCAATATCTGCGAGGTTGGTTAAACTGATTAACAGGATATATGGGCGATTCTGATCAGTTTTGCATGCTCATCTTTCATCTGTCACAGGAAGCAAAGCCCACATTTCCCCAGAGCTAAGCCAGTTCAGCCAGCATAACCCTGCTGGAAATGTGATGGAGACATCACTCGCTCACACAACCAGATAACAGTGGAGCCGTGGCAAGGCCAAGGAAATTCCCGGCCAAAGATACCAGTCAGCTTTCCGTCATGTTCCAGCAGCTATACAAAGTTATAATCAAGGTCTCTCCACAAAACTCCAAATAAGCTTTAAAAATTGGCAAGCTATGTTCCAGCTGTACAGAACTTTAGTTAGGCCACATTTGGAATGCAGCGTACATTTCTGGTCGCCACACTGCCAGAAGGTTGTGGAGGCTTTGGAGAGGATACAGAAAATGTTTATCAGGATGTTGCTTGGTTTGGAGGGCATTAGCTATGAGGAGAGATTGGACAAACTTGGTTTGTTTTTACCTGAACGTCAGAGGCTGAGGGGTGACCTGATAGAAGTTTATAAAATTAAGATAGGCAGGAATAGAATGGATAGTCGGAGTCTTTCTCCCAGGGTAGTAATGTTAATTACGAGGAAACATTGATTTCAGGTAAAAGGGGGAAAGTTAAAAGTCGATGTGAGAGGCAGTTTTTTTACACAGAGGGTGGTAAGTGCTTGTAATGCGCTGCCAGAGGAGGTGGTAGAAGCAGATACAATAGCAATGTTTAAGAGGCATCTTGGCAGATACAGGAATACGGTAAGAAATCTCACAACACCAGGTGAAAGTCCAACAGGTTTATTTGGTAGCAAAAGCCACAAGCTGTCGGAGCGCTGCTCCTTCGTCAGGTAAGTGGGAGTTCTGTTCACAAACAGGGCATATACAGGGATAGGCAGAGAATAGAGGGATACAGACCACATAGAGGCAAAAGATCTTTAGTTTAGAAAGGCATCACGTGTTGGCACAGACATGGTGGGCCAAAGGGCCTTTTCCTGTGCTGTACTGTCCTTTGTTCTTTGTTCTTTTATTTATTCATTCTCTGGATGAGGGCATCGTTGACTAGCATTTATTGTTCATTCCTAATAGTCCTTGAGAAGATGGTGGTAAGCTGCCTTCTTGACAACTGAAGGCTTACCAGGCAAGAGGCATTTTCTTTTAAAATGACACCTATTTCAACTTGCATCCTTTGTTTCTACAGTTGCTGCCCATGATTAGTCCAGTCTCTGGATGTACAGACAGATCTTCATTGCTGGAAGCTGGAGCACCTTTAGATCAAATGAGATCCTAGACAGTGAGCAGAGGCAGGATAGTCCACTTCAGGGGATGTCCCTTTGCAGGGAAGGCAGTGGTGTAGTGGTATAGTCAATAATAATGCAAAGGCCCAGGGCACTACTCTGGGACCCGTGTTCAAATCCCACTGCAGCAGATGTTGGAATTTGAATTTAGTTAAACAAAAATCTGGAATTAAAAGTCAAATTATGAAGAAAATCTGCCAGTGTGACTCCAGAGCCACAACAATGTGGTTGACTCTTAACTGGCCCTCAGTTTAAGAGAGGAAATGCTTGCGTTGCTAGTGACGTTCACATCTCATGAAAGACTAAAAAAAAAGACTTAAAGGCTCAATGTGACTCTGGAATCAAATTTAGGTAAAACTGAGGCAGGATGGCAGATTTCCTTCCCTAAAGGACAATAGTGAATGAGATGGATTTGGTGGCACGGTGGTTAGCACTGCTGCCTCACAGCGGCAGGGACCTGGGTTCAATTCCCAGCTTGGGTCACTGGCTGTGTGGAGTCTGCACTTTCTCCCCGCTTCTGCGTGGATTTCCTCCGGGTGCTCCAGTTTCCTCCCACAGTCCGAAAGACGTGCTGGTTAGGTGCATTGGCCATGCTAAATTCTGCCTCAGTGTACCCGAACAGGTGCCGGAGTGTGGCGACTAGGGGATTATCACAGTGACTTCATTGCAGTGTTAATGTAAGCCTACTTGTGTTTGGGACCCTGGCTGGTGAAAGGGAAAGAGATAGTCATCATGCAGGTTTCACAGGGAGTTACTTAGCTTCTCTCAATTTACGATACTGTATTCACTGCTCAACATGTGGTCTCAGGGTTGGAACTAAATAAACAAATCAACTTAAAATTTGGAATGATTATGGATCTGCACTTGACTTGTTACACACCTGGCCTGAGACTTTAATATGGGACACCAGGGTGTCAGAAGTTGCAGAATGTCACATTCCCCATTACTGTGACCCCTCATGTTAATGTGCATAAAATTCACCAAACAAAAATATAGATTTCAATGCAGTACGCAAAGAGCATGATAAAATATTTTCACCATAATGTCTTTCTGATCCTTTGAATAAACATGGATTCCTGCTGTGATCTCCACTCTCTCCAGCATCACAAAACGAACCAAGAGCAGTCATGCTTAAGGTGGTGAATTTTTAACGAATGTTTTTAAAAGGACTGACATTTAAAAGTAAATAAAGGCATCAGAGAATTTTCAACCGTGCCTGTTGATGGAACAAGTAGCTTTTGAGTGGCTGCTGCTGCCTCTCGAACCTCTGGGTGTTCCTATTTCACTGTCTGCACCGCGCTCCATGGGCCAAGTTAGTCAATCCTGTCGGAGAACACCACAGCAAAATGCTGCAGGTGCTAGAACTCTGAAATCAAAAACAGAACATGCTGGGAGCACTGTGGAGAGGGGAGCAGAGTTAATATTTCAGGTCAATAAGCTTTGTGACATCACTGGGTCTGGCTGAATCATTGCCAATATTTGCTGCTCATAAAGTTAAAGTTTATTTATTAGTGCCACACAGGTAGGCTTACGTTAACACTGCAATGAAGTTACCATGGAAATCCCCTAGTCGCCACACTCCGACGTCTGCTCGGGTACAATGAGGGAGAATTTAACATGGCCAATGCACTTAACCAGCACGCCTTTCAGACTGTGGGAGGAAACCGGAGCACCCAGAGGAAACCCACACAGACACAGGGAGAACGTGCAGACTCCGCACAGAGAGTGACCTAAGCCGGGAATTGAACCCAGGTCCCTGGAGCTGCGAGGCAGCAGTGCTAATCACGTGCCACCATGCTGCCTCCCCATATATCATATCCAAAAGATAGCATCTCGGCCAGTGCAGAACTCCTTGGAGGTGTCAAATAAGATGTTGCGCGAAGAGTTCTGGAGTTGGCCATCCTTTGAATCCCCGATCTCCGCTGAGTTGGTCAATCACAATGCGGAGATGCCAGCGTTGGCCTGGGGTGGGCACAGTAAGAAGTCTCACAACACCAGGTTAAAGTCCAACAGATTTATTTGGCACGAGCTTTCAATCACAGCCAGAGAAACATCACAGTCACGAGGAGGAGTAAAATTACAATCATTGCTTTCAAGATGCATCAGTTGATGCCAGGATTTGGCTCAATGTGATGGTCCCCATGATCAATCATAAGTTTTAAGTTTATTTACTCGCGTCACAAGTAGGCTTACATTAATGCTGCAATGAAGTTACTGTGAAAATCCCCTCATCGCCACACTCTGGCGCCTGTTCGGGTACACACTGAGGGAGAATTTAACATGGCCAATACACCCAAACCAGCAAGTCTTTCGGCCTGTGGGAAGAAACCGGAGCACCCGGAGGAAACCCACGCAGACACGGGGAGAACGTGTGAACTCTGCACAGACAGTGACCCAAGCCGGGAATCAAACCTGGGTCCCTGGCACTGTGAGGCAGCAGTGCTAATTACTGCGCCACTAAATTCATAAGCTCATAAGATATAGGAGCAGAATTAGGCCATTCGGCCCATCGAGTCCACTCCACCATTCGATCATGGCTGATATGCTCCTCATCCCCATTTTCCTGCCTTCTCTCCATAACCCTTCAACCCATTACCAACTAAAAATCTGTCTAACTCCTCCTTAAATTTACTCACTGTCCCAGCATCCACCGCACTTTGGGATAGCAAATTCCACAGATTCACAACCCTTTGGGAGAAGTAGTTTCTCCTCAACTCTGTTTTACATTTGCTACCCCATAATCCTAAGATTGTGGCTTCTTGTCCTATAATTTCCCACAAGAGGAAGCATCCGCTCCACATCTACTTCATCCATACCTTTTATCATCTTGTATACCTCAATTTGATCTCCCCTCATTCTTCTAAATTCCAGAGACTACAGGCCTAAACTGTTCGATCTCTCTTCATACGACAAACCCCTCATCTCTGGAATCAATCTCGCCTGCTTATGCTCACTTGCTTCACCATTGTCAGCCTTGACTTCTGCTTGATACGTCCCTAAACTCTGAAATTCCCTCCTTTAATCTCTCTGCCTCTCGGCCTTTCTCTCTGCCTTCAAGATGCAAACCTACCTCTTTGTTTTTGGTGATCTGATCTCATACCCCCTCAAGTAGCTCGATGTAATATTTTGCTTTAAGAATGCTCCTGTGAAGCAGCTTGGAGCATTTTATGATGTTAAAGTTGCTGTATAAATGCATGCGATTGTTGTTGTGGCCTCGGTGCCCACATAGTGAATGCTGTTTGACTCAAGGCATTGGAAGGCTGCCATTGATTTGACATTATACCAAAGCATCCACAGAGAGGAGAGAACAAAGTTCAGAAATCTGTAGGGTAAAGCACAGACATAGGCCAGAATTTTACAGGCACACCCGCCCCGATTCCGGGGGCAGGCGAGGATGACATTTTCTGTTGGCCTCGGGCGGGTTTCGTACGAATCTTGGGCGGATATGCCAGTAAAACTCCGCCCATAGTTTTAAATTTGGCCTTATTACCGCCTTGACTGATTAAAACAAAAATGTCCCCTGGATACAGTGAACTCTTTTCAGAGTCATTATGTGTAACTTAAAAAAAAACTCCCATCTTTTCCACATATCACACGCACTTTGATATTGAATATTGCTGAAAAGTTTGTTGGCCGGAATTTTCCAGCCCCAAATGAGGACAGAGAGTTTGGCGCTCAGCCAAATCTCTATTCACTGCAGCAGGACCAGAAAATCCCGTCGGTGTGAACAGCCGGAGAATTCAGCCCATTATCTTGCACCCTTCAGGACAAACAGAGGATTGGGAAATTTCAAACAATCATGACAATTTCTAACAGAGGATAAAAGTGGTGTTGATTGGTTAGCAGAGCTGTTGCCATGGAATAAGCAATGGGGGACTGTAGACTCCCACCTGCTTCTAGGTGATTTAAAAAAGGCATGTGTCCTGAACATAATCCTTTTCTTTGGAGAGATTGGGTCCTTGCCTATGTCGCTTCATCAAGTGTAAATGAGCCACATTATGAGCTCGGCTGATCATCTTAACTTGGTTGTTAATGTAGCTGTCAGCACACTCAGGATTCTTCAACAAGTGCTACCCAATCGCAAAATCACACCTAACAGTGAACATTTTGCCTCGGGTGTTTGCAGGAATGGGCTGGTTGAGTACAGTTTGTATTGTGTCTACTATGACCAGCCAGAGGAACATGTTGTTTGACTTGATCAATCATTGGGATGTGCAGCCTAAGTATCTGGCATTACACTGGCTCCGAAATTCATACGCAGTGTTGTTTCATTGTGTGACAGGCAGAATATCTTTTTGAACTGATGGAAGCTTCCCATGAGTGGAAAATACCACTTGCATAGCCACTGCATCGGAGCAGCGTGAGAAAGCTTGCTTAAACTATTGTTCAACTTTTTGAGATACATTGCCTTTCCTGGAGCAGACCAATTTTCAGGTCAGGAAGATGTGGCCTTTGGATCATTTGCGATGATGATGTGGTTGTAAAGCACCATAGCTTGCTCAGGGTGGTGTGAGAGCTTCCATCCCACTGTGCAAAAACAAATCCGGGTATTCTCCTGACCGGCAAAACCAAATTTACAGTGATCTGATCAGTCGTGACAGTCATGTTTCCAAGATTTTACAATCTTGCCAAGGTCTTTTTGATGAGATATTAAACTGGTTCGCCCTTTCGGTGAGATGGGGCAGCACAGTGGCACAGTGGATAGCACTACTACCTCACAGTGCCAGAGACCCAGGTTCGATTCCTGGCTTGGGTCACTGTCTCTGTGGAGTCTGCATGTTCTCCCCGTGTCTGTGTGGGTTTCCTCCGGGTGCTCCGGTTCCCTCCAACAGTCTGAAAGACGTGCTGATTGGATGGCACGATGGCACTGGTCCCTCACAGCTCCAGGGACCCGGGTTCAATTCCAGCCTTGGATCACTATCTGTGTGGAGTTTGCACATCCTCCCTGTGTCTGCGTGGGTTTCCTCCGGGTGCTCCAGTTTCCTCCCACAGTCCAAAGATGTGCGGATTAGGTTGATTGGCCAGGTTAAAATTGACACTAGTGTCAGGGGGATTGGAGGGTAAACGAGGTTATGGGAATAGGGCCTGGGTGGGGTTTGGTCAGTACAGACTCAATGGTCGAAAGGCCTCCTTCTGTGCTGTAGGGAGTCTATGATTCTATGATTTGGTGCATTGGCCGTGCTAAATTCTCCCTCAGTGTACCCAAACAGGTGCCGGAGTGTGGCAACTAGGGGATTTTCACAGTAACTTCATTGCAGTGTCAACGTAAGCCTACTGCTGACACTAATAACTAACTAAATAAATAGAATCATGTAAAATATCTCATGGAACTAATGTGAAGAAGGGCAGGGGAGAGAGAGAGAGCTCCTTGGTAGCCCAGCTAATTATTTAGCCCTTAGCCGACATTGCTATGAAAAAGGCAGATCATGTGGTCTCACTGCTCTTTGTGGAATCTTGCTGTGCGCAAATTGACTGCTGGGTTTTCCTACATTACCGTCGCGATCACACTTCAGAGAGTACCTCATTGGCTGCGAAACTCTTTGCGATGATGAGGGTTGTGAAATGTAAATGCAAGTCTTTCTTTACTGCATTGGGGACACATGGCAACCGTAACCCCGAGGAAGGAAAGAAAAATCAAAAGGCTAATAATCACATTGCAATGCTGCGCAGGACAGCGGCACGCTAGGTGGGCATCATGTCAGTGGTACTGAGCTGGGTAATAAACAGTATGGGGCACAATTAGAGCAGTGATAAGTAGATTCTAATGAGACAGAACTGAAAAATGCAAGTTTGTGTTAATGGAAAAGCTTTGTGACAAGAGCAGTTATCGTTAGTCATGCTAATTGTATTCCGAGTATTTTGCCACTTCAATATGTTGCGAGTGGAAGCAATGGAGTCATTTTTCCAACAGCACCCTGCGTTGTGTTGACAATTCCACCTCGCGCAGTCAGCCATGTCATTCAGCACCCCTCACCCTCCCACTGGCTGTCATCTGTCACGCTGCATATTCGCCAATTGAATATTGCAAAGAGCAAAGCCTTCACCTTCAGTCCCTGCCGCAAATCCTGAGCGCCCGCGCCATCCCTCTCCCGCCTCACTGCCACAGGCTGAAGCGGTTCCGTCGCAACCTTGGCATCTAATCTGACCCTCAGCTAAGCTGACCCGCGTCTCCGTAACCTCTTCATCACCAAGTACGCCTCCCTGTGCCTCTGCACTATCGTTCATCTCTGCCCCAGACGCAGATCAGATGTTGCTGAAATTTTCATCCTTCTGTCTCCCTTACTTCTAGATGTGACTCTGGCCAATGTCCCATTGTGTAAACTCGATAAACTGGAGCTTCCACATAAAACTCTGCTGCCATCATCCAAACTCATACCGAGTTCATTTCTGTGCCGATTGGTCTACACCAGCTCCTGCAATCCGTCAACTGTAATTTTCTCATCCTCCTGTTCAAATCTGTCCACCAACTTCCCATCTGTGTAATCTTCTCCAACCCTCCAAGGTAATCTGCACTGCTCTAATCCTGGCTTCACGAGCAACCCTGCTTTTATCAGAAGACAAAATGCTGGAAAATCTCAGCAGGTCTGGCAGCATCTGTAAGGAGAGAAAAGAGCTGATGTTTTGAGTCCAGATGACCCTTTGTCAAAAACCCTTCATCAAAAGGTCATCTAGACTCGAAACGTCAGCTCTTTTCTCTCCTTACAGATGCTGCCAGACCTGCTGAGGTTTTCCAGTGTTTTCTCTTTTGGTTTCAGATTCCAGCATCCACAATAATTTGCTTTTATCCTGCTTTTAGCATCACGAGTAGCCTCACCTACGCAAGCCTGGCCATGCTAAATTCTCTCTCAGTGGACCCAAACAGGCGCCGGAGTGTGGCAACTAGGGGATTTTCACAGTAACTTCATTGCAGTGTTAACGTAAGCCTACTGCTGACACTAATAACTAAATAAATAAATAGAATTACGTAAAATATCTCAAGGAACTACTTTGAAGATGGGCAAGGGAGAGAGAGAGAGCTCTTCAGTAGCCCAGCGAATTATTTAGCCCTCAGCCAACATTGCTGTGAAAAAGGCAGATCATGCCTTGGATTTCCCCCCTTCCCCCCTTCCCCCCACCCCTCCATAAACCTCTCGACCTCTCCTCCTCTCTCTTCTCCATCCAGATGCTCCTTAAATCCTGCCTCTTTGAAAGAGCTTTACGTCACCTCCCCCTCAAATGATTTTATTGTTGGGATTCTCTGGTCCCCCCATCACTCTCCAGACCCGTTGAGCTTTTCCAACAATGTGTGATTTTATTCCCAGGGCGTCGAGATTCCTAATCCAGTGAAAATACCACAATACCACCTCCTTTCCCAAAAGCGATGGCCCCTGAAATGGAATAGCCTGCCACCGCTCACACTGTCCAGGATCTCATTCGATCTAAAGATGGGCTCCTCGCATCCAGCAATGAATCATAGAATCCCCACAGTGCAGAAGGAGGCCATTTGACCCATCGAGCCTGAACTGACCACAATCCCACCCAGGCCCTATTCCTGTAACACCACACATTTACCCTGCTAATCCCCCAACACGAAGGGGCAATTTAACATGGCCAATCCATCTAACCCACACAGCTTTGGAGTGTGGAAGAAAACCGGAGAACCCAGAGGAAACCCATGCAGACATGGGGAGAACGTGCAAACCCCACACAGACAGTGACCCAAGCCGGGAATCGAACACAGGTCCCTGGCGATGTGAGGCAGCAATGCTAACCTTTGTGCCGCCCCCAATGAAGATCTGTCAGTGCATCCAGAGATCTAACTAACTCATGGGCAGCAGCTGTAGAAAAGAAAGATGCAAATTGAAATAAGTGCCAAATTTCTTTTTAAATGCCTTACCCTTTGACAGATGAATAACTTATTCATAGGAGTGATAACTGAGGTGTGTTATATCCATCAGGATAGATTGAACAAGCTGGGGATTGTTAACCGAGAAAAGAAAGGCTGAGGATTGACCTTAAGAAGATCCTTAAAATTATAAAACATTTGTTGGTGCAGACACGGGCTGGATGTTTCTGGACTCATGGTTGAAGGTGGGATGTATCCAGGAAAATAGTGGGGAGCTGCGTTGGGACAACTTGACAATGTATTTTTGCCACTGCAAAACTTTCCAGCTGGCAGTTTGGGAATATGATTGACTATCTGCTGCACAAGAGGTGCGCAACCAATTAAACTGGGTAAAGACCCAATCTTGGGTGATTTTGCAGCCTTGTTGACAGATTTATTTATTTGATTTGATTTGATTTATTTTGATTTGGTTTTGATTTGATTTGATTTATTATTGTCACATGTATTAGTATGCAGTGAAAAATATTGTTTCTCGTGCGCTAGACAGGAAAAGCATACCGTTTATAGAGAACAGTAAGAAGGCTCACAACACCAGGTTAAAGTCCAACAGGTTTATTTGGAATCACAAGCTTTCGGAGCGCTGCTCCTTCATCAGGTGTTGGACTTTAACCTGATGTTGTGAGACTTCTTACTGTGCCCACCTCAGTCTAACGTCGGCATCTCTGCATCATGTTCATAGAGAAGGAAAGGAGAGAGTGCAGAATGTAGTGTTACAGTCAGAGCTAGGGTGTAGAGAAAGATCAACTTAATGCGAGGTCAGTCCATTCAAACGTCTGAATGCAGAAGGTCGGTTGGTGTATCTTTTTCCCAACGGAAGAAGGTGGAAGAGAGAATGTCCAAAGTGCGTGGAGTCCTTAATTATGCTGGTTGCTTTGCCGAGGCAGCGGGAAGTGTAGACAGAGTCAATGGATGGGAGGCTGGTTTGCGTGGTGGATTGGGTTACATTCACGACCTTTTGTAGTTTCTTGCGGCCTTGGGCAGAGCAGGAGCCATACCAAGCTGTGATACAACCTGAAAGAATGCTTTCTATGGTGCATCTGTAAAAGTTGGTGAGAGTCATAGCTGACATGCCAAATTTCTTTAGTCTTCTGAGAAAGTAGTGGCGTTGGTGGGCTTTCTGCATTATAGTGCCGGCGTGGGGGACCAGGACAGGTTGTTAGTGATCTGGGCACCTAAAAACATGAAGCTTTCGACCATCTCTACTTCATCCCTGTTGATGTAGACAGGGGCATGTTCTCCACTGCGCTTCCTGAAGTCGATGACAATCTCTTTCGTTTTGTTGACATTGAGGGAGAGATTATTGATGTTGCACCAGTTCACCAGATACTCTATCTCATTCCTGTACTCGTCTCGTCATTGTTTGAGATCCGACCCACTACGGTGCTGTCAGCAGCAAACTAGAAAATTGAATTGGAGGGGAATTTGGCCACACAGTCATAGGTGTATATGGAGTATAGTAAGGGGCTGAGAACACAGCCTTGTGGGGCACCGGTGTTGAGGATGATCATGGAGGAGGTGTTGTTGCCTATCCTTACTGATTGTCACGCTCCCTGGCACACCAACTCAATGGAGCTCGTTTTCACTTCACTGGTCTGGGCTGGGGGAGGAAGGGCTGCATCAGAGCCAGAGACACCCTTCCCCATGGCAAGGCAAGACCATACCCGAGACTCAAACGATTCCTCCGGAGACATGTCCCATTGGTTTTGAAGGGTCAACCAATTTGCAGGCACTTAAATCATGATCTGTTTTGTAAAAACTCACCAAGGCCCCTAAGGCAGCACTTTCCAAACCTATGACCTCTACCATCTAGAAGGACAAGGGCAGCAGACACACGGGAACACCACCACCTGGAAGTTCCCCTCCAAGACATTCACCACCCTGACTTGGAAATGCATCGTCGTTCCTTCACTGTCGCTGGGTCAAATTCCGGAATTCCTTCCCTAGCAGCACAGTGGGTGTGCCTGCACCTCGGGGATTGCAGCAGTTCAAGAAGGCAGCTCACTACCACCTTGTCAAGGACAAATAGGGATGGGCAATAATTGTTTTTCTGTTACATATCCTGTACACTTGCAGTAACGTGTGAAGATTTGGTCTTCTTATCTAAGAAAGCTTATCATTGCCATTGAAGGAGTGCAGCAAAGATTCACCAGAATGATTTCAGGATTGTTGTATGAGGAGAGATTGGGTCGACTGGGCCTGTATTAACTGGGATTTAGAAGAATGAGAAGGGATCTCATTGAAATGTATAAAATTCTGACAGGGATGGTCAGACTGGATGCAGGGATGTTGTTTCATCTGGCTGGGGGTGGGTCAAGAACAAGGAGTCAAAGTCTCAAGATATGAGATGAAGAGAAATTTCTTCATTCAGAGGGTGGTGAACCTCTGGAATTCTCTACCACAGAAGGCTGTGGAGGCAAAGTCACTGAATGTATTTAAAAATAAATAGATTTTCATATATTAAATGTGTTAAGGGATATGCATAGTAAGAAGTCTCACAACAACGGGTTAAAGTCCAACAGGTTTTTTTGGTAGCATGGGCTTTCAGAGTGCTGCTCCTTCATCAGGTGAGTAACTCACTCCAAAAACGCTCCGAAAGCTCGTGATTCCAAATAAACCTGTTGGACTTTAACCTGATGTTATGAGGCTTCTTACTGTGCCCACCCCAGTCCAATGCCGGCACCTCCACATTAAGGGGTATGGGGAGAGAGTGTCAAAGTGCTGAGATAGAGGATCAGCCTTGAATCTACTCGAAGGGCTGAATGGCCTACTCCTGCTCCTCTTTTCTACGGATTCTGCCTCTCTGTAATTGTTGCAAGAACCCATAGAGAAATAAGCAGACAGAATCGTCACGAGAAATCACACAGCGCTGATCTTCAATGCTTCAAAGAAACACACCGATGCCTTGCACAGACCTGAGGCAGTGAGGCTGGGGGCAAAGCAAAGGGCACTTTGCAATGTGGAAAGTTGCACAAGTCGCTGCGTCCTCACAGAATTTGGGAAATCTGCAACCCTGTGCCTGCATTAATGAATTGAAAAAGCCCATTGCACCTGTAGAGGAAGCGTGTAAGGGAACAAGTGTGTCCGTGTGTGATAAGTGCTGCCTGGAATATGTTAGACACCTGGCGCGAGCATAAATGGATAGAAGTGTATATATATATATAAATGGAGTGATTTGAGAACCAATTTGAAAGTGGTTATGGGCCAGTTTGTCACCAGCTTATAGGAGCATCGTTATTGGATGTTTAGTGTGTCGCTGCTATTGCAAGTATCAGCCAACCATGTCAGATATTGCAGGGATAATGCCTGGCTAATCACCGTTGCAGCCAGGATCCGTCTAATATATCAGAGTTTTGATTGCAAAACTTCACGTCTCACCTCCCACACTCTCTCGAGCTGCTACTTCACCTCAGTGAGTTATGTACTGTTAACAATTGATTAGTACAGCCTTTGCTTCTCTTTGTCTGCCTGGACTATCTCTCCGCGACACTGAAGCTTCAGCAAATCTCCATCGCTGTTGCTTCATCTTCTCTGGGTAAAGCTGGGCTGAACGATGCGGTGCTACCCAATGTTCCCTTGGTAACAGGACTCGTGCGCACCGTACTACCTACACCGCCAGGGTGGCTGTGTTTTTCTTAATGTCATGCCTACCTGGGGGTGCTTTAAATATCAAGTCTTGTGACAACGCACATAATGTGGAGCAGCAGCAGGAAATCAGAAGTTACACAGCAAGCACCCTGAAGCAATATTCCTGGAGTCTGTTGTGATTTTATTAACTTGCTTTTGCTTTAGATTTGTTACTGTGGCGACAATATTATGGTTTAAAGTAGTGTTTCGCTGTCCATTTGTAAAACCATCAAAGGAATTTCTGGAGTAATTTTCCCCTCAAAAGTATGTACACACCAGTGTCAGGCCCCAGCAACAGTACATCCAAGAACCACAAGGATTCATTTATCAACACAGAATTGATTTTGATTTGATTTGATTTATTATTGTCACAAGTATTAGTATGCAGTGAAAAGTATTGTTTCTTGCGCGCTATACAGACAAAGCATACCGTTCATAGAGAAAGGAAGGAGAGAGTGCAGAGTGTAGTGTTACAGTCACAGCTAGAGTGTAGAGAAAGATCAACTTAATGCAAGGTAGGTCCATTCAAAAGTCTGATGGCAGCAGGGAAGAAGCTGTTCTTGAGTCAGTTGTTACGTGACCTCAGACTTTTGTAGTTTTTTCCCGACGGAAGAAAGTGGAAGGGAGAATGTCCGGGGTGTGTGAGGTCCTTAATTTTGCTGGCTGCTTTTCTGAGGCAGCGGGAAATGTAGACAGAGTCAATAGATGGGAGGCTGGTTTGTGTGATGGATTGGGCTATATTCACGACTTTTTGTAGTTTTTTGCGGTCTTGGCAGAACAGGAGCCATATCAAGCTGTGATACAACCAGAAAGAACACTTTCTATGGTGCATCTGTAAAAGTTGGTGTGTTTTAACTGACATGCCAAATTTCCTTAGTCTTCTGAGGAAGTAGAGGCGTCGGTGAGGCAGGAAATATCAAACCTACTCATACTTGCGATGGAGGGAACATCACAACTGATCACATTCTGCATCCTTCCTCTTCGCAGCCACGTAAGAAGCTTAAAGATTTATAAGAGAAGGCTGAGGAGGTTCTGAATGGTTTGGCACACTTCAAAGTAAGTAAATCTTCAAGGCCGGATGAAATGTCTCCCAGGCTGTTGAGTGAGGCAAGGGAGGAAATAGCAGGGGCGCTGGCAATAATTTTCAATTCCTCTCTGGCCACAGGAGAGATGCCGGAGGACTGGAGGACAGCCAATGTGGTACCATTATTCAAGAAGGGAGGAAGGGATAAACCAGGAAACTACAGGCCAGTGAGTCTAACCTCAGTGATGGGGAAACAATTAGAAGCAATTCGAAGAAACAGAATTAATTTGCATTTGGAGAGGCAGAGATTAATCAAGATCAGTCAGCATAGCTTTGTTAAAGGGAGGTTTGTGGATGGTATGAAAATTGGTTGGGTGATAAATAAAGAGGAGGATAGTCTTGGATTACAGCAGGATATGGACCGGCTAGTCAGATGGACTGATCAATGGCAAATAGGATTCACTAAGGATTAGTGTGAGGTCATGCACTGGGGCTGTTTTCCTTGGAACAGAAGGACTGAAGGGGGACATGATTGAGAAGTATAAAATTATGAGGGGCAGAGAAAGAGTAGAGAGGATGAAACTTTTCCCTTTGGTGGAGGGATCAATGAGCAAGGAGAATGATTTAAGGCAAGGGCAGGAGGTTTAGAGGGGACATGGGGAAAAATGTTTGCACCCAGAGGGTGGTGGGAGTCTGGAACTCACTGCCTGGAAGGGTGGTGGAGGCAGAGACCCTCAGAATATTTGAGAAATATCAATGCCAAGGCATATATGGCTATGGGCCAAGTGCTGGAAAATGGAATGAGAATTAATGGATGGTTTGTCTTTGACCAGTGCAGACTCGATGGCCGAAGGACCTCTATTACTCAATTACTTTGTGGCCAGGTGTCCTAGGAGAGGAAGTACACTGGTATGTTTTAGCTCTTCCAATGAGCGGTGGGCATTGCCGAGACTGGAGTGCCTCATTGGCCCCCAAAACAATACTTTGGTTCAGTTAAATAGGTTTCCTTTGGAGTTTGGTTTCTGTTACAGTGCCCTCTTAAGAGGTTATTACTTTATGTCGATTTGTTGATTCGCTAATTTGCCATTTGTTTTAAGGTCATAGTGAGTATCCAGAGACGATGCTGGGACACAGGGTTAGTGGCTAGGAAGCAGATTCAAGTAATGCTGCATTCCTATTATCAAGAAAAGTATTAGTGCCTAAGATTCATACTGCACCATCAGACCTGTGATCAAATTAACATCACTACTGTCTCCGAAGGGAAAACAGTCTCTTGTCCTTACAGTCTGGGAATTTTATGACTCCAGTGCCACACTGAAATGTGCCCTCAGATCTAGCCTAGTGAGCCATTCAAACTGTTTCATTCAAACCCATGTCCTGCAGCAGTTGTAGAAGAAAGTCCACAATTGTCACCACCATCTGACGGCACGGTGGCACAATGGTTAGCACTGCTGCCTCACAGCACCAGCGACCTGGGTTCAATTCCCAGCTTGGGTCGCTGTCTGTGTGGAGTTTGCACGTTCTCCCCATGTCTGTGTGGGTGTGGCTTTTGCTACCAAATAAACCTGTTGGACTTTAACCTGGTGTTGTTAAACTTCTTACTGGGTTTCCTCCCACGGTCAAAGGCGTGCAGGTTAAGTGGATTGGCCCTGCTAAATTCTCCCTCAGTGTATCCGCACAGGTGCCACAGTGTGGCGACTAGGGAATTTTCACAGTAACTTCATTGCAGTGTTAATGTAAGCTTACTTGTGACTAATAAATAAACTTTTTTTTCAGCCACCTCGGGATGAGAAATAAATCATTAAATAAATAAATTCTCATGAAGTTGCAAAAGCATAGTGCCAGAAAATTGGAAGGATTTTGGATCTAAAAGTCATCTATTTTTCTTTTGCTAAGTTTTAAAGTTTAACGTTTTCATGTTTCTTTATTAGTGTCACGGGTGGGCTTACATTAACACCGCAATGAAGTTACTATGAAAATCCTCTCGTCACCATACACCGGCGCCTGTTCGGGTACACTGAGGGAGAATTTAGCATGGCCAATGCAACCTAACCAGCACGTCTTTCAGACTGTGGGAGGACACCGGAGCACCCAGAGGAAACCCACGCAGACACAGGGGGACCGTGCAAATTCCGCACAGACAATGCTGTCTCCCTTCCTAACCCTGGCTATCTGCTGTTGAATGCTTAGTCCATGCCTTTATTACCTGTAGATGTGACTGTCTGAATGTTCTCCTGGCTGGCCTCCCATGTGTAAATGTGAGCTTTTCGAAAACTCTGCTATCTTTTCCGAACTCGCACCAGGTCCCTTTCACCTGTCACCCATATGATCAATGTCCAATGTTGCCTCAAGTTCTGCAAAATCTCAATTTTATAATTCTCATCCTCGCGTGTAAAATTTCCCCTTGATTCTCCCTCCCTCCCTTCTCCATCACCTCCTCCCTTTCTGCAATCCTCCTAGTTCTGCATCCTCCTTCAACTATCTCCCTCATTTGTGATGTCCGTTGCCCACGATTGGCGGCTGTGCCTTCAGCTGCCTGAGTCCCAAGTTCTGGAATTCCATCCCTAAACCTTTCCATCTCTCCACTCCTCCCTTGGACATTACGATGAACTTTGGCCAAGCTTTTTGGTCACCCAACTGAATATCTTCTCCCTGTCAAATTTTAATTAATAACATTCCTGGGAACCATCTTAAAGTATTCCATTGCAATGAAGGTGCTGTATAAATGAAAATTGTTGTTGTATTGGACAGAACAATCATAGAAATCATAGAATCATAGAAACCCTACAGTGAGGAAAGAGGCCATTCGGCCCATCGAGTCTGCACCGACAACAATTCTATCCTAGGCCCCATCTCCACAACCCCACACATTTGCCCCACTAATCCTTCTATCCTACACATCCTGGGACACTATGGGCAATTTAGCAGGGTCAATCAATCTAACCTGCACATCTTTGGGCTGTGGGAGGAAACCGGAGGACCTGGAGGAAACACACGCAGACACGGGGGAGAATGTGCAAACTCCACCCAGACAGTGACCCAAGCCGGGAATCGAACCCAGGTTCCTGGAGCTGTGAGGCAGCAGTGCTAACCATTGTGCCACCGTGCCGCCCCATGTCAATCCTGAGAACCCTGGGATAAGTAGACGCAACTGATGAAAGACACATTTCAAGATTGAGGCAAAGGAAGCCTATTTTCTGCAAAGTGTATAAATGTATGTCGGATAGAGTAATGAAGGTCTGAAGATGATTACAGGAACTATACATTTGACTCCAAGCCTCAAACTATCCTGACTTGGAACTATGGGCCATAATTTGTGACTAGCATTGGGAAGAGGTCGCCCCCATCAGTGAGAAGACACTAAAGTGCACTAGCTGCTTTTGAAAACTGCGCTGAAACATCCAATTACTGGAGCTGATTGGGGTCTGCATCTAAAGGTTCCTCTCAGGCCCCAGCGCAGTCCAGCATCAGTGGATTTAAGGATGCCATGCCCTCTATCTTTTTACTGCAGTTGCTGCCATAGAGCAGGTAGGTTTAACAGGGCCAGTGGAAATGGAAGAATGTAAGTGTCTAAGGTAAGTGAATGGAATTTAGGTGGCTGGGAGGGTCAGAGAGTTGAGATGTCGGAGGTCGGGCGGGGGGGGGAGGGGAGGTTTGGATTTCGAGCGTGGGGTTTTTCAGGAGGGTGGGAGTGCTCAGAGGCCGGGAGGGTGGGGGAATGAGGTAATGGGAGGGAGGGGCGGGTTTGGTCAGGTCTGGTCAGGTCTGCGGGCCAGGGACAGGAGGAGGCTGGTCTGTTGGTCGGGGGTGAGGGGACAGGTTAGGTCAGGTCCGCAGGGTCAGGGGGATGGTTGGTTTAGATCTGCGGGTCAGGGGTGGGGGGGGCTTCCAGTCTGCGGATAGTGTCGGGGCTGCGGGCCAGGCACAGGAAAGGGGCCTGGGAAGTGAATTCAGTAGGGTTAGACCACTGGGTTGATGAGTCAGGGAAGAGGGGGGTTTGGAGCCAATGGTCGGGTTGTGGTGATGGGGAAACCCATTGGGGGAGGGATATTTGGGGTGTGGGTGAATTCCGTGGGGTGATCAGTCTAGGTTTTTACATTAGTTACCCAGAGGTTAGAAGAGGTTTGAATTCTTCTATCTTTTATATACATTGTCCCATGCCTTTCCATTTTGTATTGTCCCAAAACTTCCCAGTTAATAAATAATGAGTATCCAAATTTGGCAAAAGGGAAAAACACTCTCTATGGCAGTGGTTTCCATCCAGTGCTCCGTGGCATGATGGTGTGCTGTGAAGACCCCCCCCCCCCCAAAGTGTACCACGAAAAAAGATTCACGCTGGCATCTCCAAGACCTGACAAATCTTGAGCCTCCCGCGCAAGCATCAGCTGGGAAAGAGTTTCGTCTGTGCAGTTTAGATTTTTTATGTAGGTCAGGCCCATGTGCAAGGCCAATGGATCTTGGAGCCAAAGGCAAAGGTCCCATGTACCTGTACAAACAGGGAAAACTAAATAATGGCACAAAAGCCCTGGGAGAAGTGAGAGAGGCAGGGAGTGGTTAAACCAAAACAGGCAAGAGGACAGGGAGAAGTTAGAGAATCATAGAATCCCTACAGTGCAGATGGAGGCCATTCGGCCTATCAAGTCTACACCAACCACAGTCCCACCCAGGCCCCAGCCCCATAACCCTACTTATTTACCTTACTAATCCCCCTGCAATTTAGCGTGGCCAATCGACCTAACCCGCACATCTTTGGACTGAGGAAACCGGAGCACCTGGAAGAAACATGCACAGACACGAGAAGAATGTGCAAACTCCAGACAGACTGTAACCCAAGCCGGGAATCGAACCCGGGTCCCTGGCATTGTGAGGTAGCAGTGCTAACCACTGTGCCACCATGCTGCCCCACGGTAGCACAGTGGGACAGTGGTTAGCTGTTAAAGTGGTTCGCTGTTACAAGTTAAAAACAAAGTTTCCAGCAAGGGAAGAAGACAGAGGAAATAGGAAGTGTGATTCAATTTTTAAAAAAATATGGAGATATGCCATGATATATACAAGGTTGGGAACCACTGCCCTATAGTAACTGAGTTACTATAACTTCTGTTACTAAGTAACAGAGTTGAGAGTGTTGGCTTTATGAGGAGAGACTGAGTAGACTGGGGCTATACTCATTGGAATTTAGAAGAATGAGCAGGGAATCTTATAGAAACATAATCCACTGGCGGGCGAAACCAGAACTAGGGGACATGGCCTCAAAATAGGGGGGAACAGATTTAGGACAGAGTTGAGGAGGAACTTCTTCACACAAAGGGTTGTGAATCTGTGGAATTCCATGCCTAATGAAGCAGTTGAGGCTACCTCGTTGAATGTTTTTAAGGCAAGGATCAAGAAGTTTTTGAACAGTAAAGCAATTAAGGGTTATGGTGAGCGGGCAGGTAAGTGGAGCTGAGTCCACAAAAAGATCAGCCATGATCTTATTGAATGGTGGAGCAGGCTCGAGGGGCCAGATGGCCTACTCCTGCTCCTAGTTCTTGTGCTTTTATGTTAACTCACTGAAGTGCCAGATTGCCTAGTTGACAGTAACTATTAGCAACCCCTTCACTGCAGGGTGCACCCTAGCTGACTCTAATCCTGTCCTCACACACAATTTTCAGCTGTAATCTCCAGACTGCATTTCTCTGGTGCAGTGGGGAGGAGAAGTGTTATGTGGACGCGAAATGTTTAACTCTGTTTCTCTCTCCGCAGAGGCTGCCAGATGAAGCCGAGGTTTTCAGTTTCTTTTAATTCAGGAGGAGTCGGTTGCCGGATCTCATGCCGGATGTATCCATTTCAAGCGGGAGAAGAAAATGGAAGAAGATAATATTGAAGAAGATCGACCTTTGTATGAATCCGGTGTTTGCATGAAAACAGCTTTGAATTTGAGTTATTACTTTTAAGCTAAACTGACAGCGCGAGTCATCATTAAAGATTCAAGGTTTTACAGCTTCAAATGATTCCAATGAATAATATTAGGAACACATTGATGAAAGGAGTATTGTGGAAAAATTGAAGCAGGATGTAAGGATAGTAAACCCCAGTGACCTCTGTAAACAGGAATGAAATAGCAACGTAATGAAGCAGAACACTTATATACAATTGATCAATATCTTCATCTTTAAAACAAATGCTTCAATTTCTATCTATCATGTACTCAGACTCATCACCCAAACATCTAGTGCTGTAAAGCTTCGTCTCTGCTTAGACTGAAACATTTTTGAATTTCTCTGTTACACTGAAATCTTTTCCAGTACTTTTTGTGTCTGATACCAAAAGCCTGTTTTTTATTGCAATTAAACACGCAAAAGTTTAACATCCAGTGTGCTGGTTTTTACGCAGAGATGAAGTGAAGCCTTGTCGATGCTGGATTAAGTAAGCTGCCTCATTGCCAGCACCAGACCTAGGGGGGGATTCTCTGTGCCCGCTTGCTGCTAGCGAGAATCGCATTGGCTCGGAGAATAGGGCGTCAGGCAAAAAGCCCATCGCAATGCTCCCGGCCCGTCTCACTCACCCCATTCGAGCTCGCACCCCGAGCGGGTGGCAGCCCGATAATTATGCAAACCCGCTAATACCATTAACTGGCTTAACGGCCCATTCACCAGCACCCCTGCCATTCACCCACCTCTCCAGTGGGAAATGCCATGGGCTTTGGTGCTGGTCATGACCGATGTGGATCTGGCTTGCTTGTTCTCCCCGTGTCTGCGTGGGTTTCCTCCGGGTGCTCCGGTTTCCTCCAAAGATGTGCAGGTTAGGTGGATTGGCCATGCTAAATTGCCACTTAGCATCAGGGGGACGAGCTAGCGTAAATGCATGGGGTTATGCGAATAGGGCCTGGGTGGGATTGTGTTTGATGGGCTGAATGGCCTCCTTCTGCACTGTAGGACTCTATGATTCAATGCTGGACAATGAGGATGGGATTTTCCCATCCTGCCCGACCCCGGGAATTTTAGTGGGCAGGACAGGACCCTGCAAAGATCCGTTGATCCTGGGTGGGGTTTTCCAATCTTAGGATGAGCGCGGCTGGAAAATCATGCCCTGAACATCCAGGGGAGCATCACTAACTCCTCAGAAAAGAGGGGCATTCTCCCTCCAAGACTCAAATAATAGGTCACCAACAGGCCACACACACACAAATTAGGGTGACCCAACCTGACCCTCACACTCAACTCCCTCATCCCTCAGACCCCACCTCCCCCCAACCTACACTCAGGTCCACCTCCAGGCCATGCACTTTGACAGTGCCAACAGTGCACTGCCCTCTGGTACCCTGGTACTGACACCCTCTGGCTTGGTGTCTTGGGCCCTGAGGGGAGGAGGGGGTTAAGGAGGTCGTTCTAGTGGTCCTTTGCCTCTCTGCCACTGCTAGGCTGCACAGTAAGGGTCTTTCAAGGGTCGGAGGTTGGGTGGGCTCTGGCTGGGGGCAAGGGGTTGACATTGCCACTCTCCCTCTGGGATGGGGATCACATGGATAGATGGCCTTTTTGAGCCCTGGCAGACCTGAGATCACCCCTGGCATGGTGATTTCAGGCAGCCCTGTGATCAGCATCTGCATTCCTATCTGTCAGCCGTGAAAATTCTGAAGTGGCCAGGTCACTTTCATCTCCAGGCCCCCTGGTCACCTGGCAGGATTTTAAATCACTGCAGCACTCCATTCTGCAACAGAGATTTCCCTTTCTCCCTGTTAGAAGCTGCAGGTGTGAGCAGACCCTTTTGAAGTCCTGCTACCCTTTGCATGATTCTCTATCCGTCCCTATAATAAAGCCTTGACGGTTAATGGAACACAGGTCTGAATGTGCAGGTCCCTGACCTCTCTTGGTGGTCAAAGAATAGTCAATTTTCAAGAACAGGAGCTATTAAAATGATGAAAAACTTCAGGTGGTGCTGATCCAAGATTGATCCAAATCGCTTTTGAAAATGATGTTGAAGCTGCTTCCATCACTCTTTCAAACAACACATTGCAGATCATCATAACTCATCGAGTGTGAAATCCAGGAAGATGCTTCTTAGCATATGGTGAGGATGTGTTGCACTGTCGGAGGTGTCCTCTTGGGCCAACCATCTCCTGAATGGGTGGCACGGTGGCACAGTGGTTAGCACTGCTGCCTCACAGCACCAGGGACCTGGGTTCGATTCCCAACTTGGGTCACTGTCTGTGCGGAATGTGTCTGCGTGGGTTTCTTCCGGGTTCTCCGGTTTCCTTCCACAGTCCAAAGATTTGGGAGTTAGGTGCATTGGCCAGGCTAAATTGTATAACAATAAGTAAGGCACATTCTTTATGGAAAGATAGATTTTTACGACAATAAAGTCAAACCATTTCTTTTTATCAGATTGCCAGTTGTGTTGTGAACAAGGTCTGCTTATTTATGGCAGAAACATGCTCCTCAAAAAGGAATAAAAAATCTAATATAAGGTGGGATTGTTGCCGGTACAGACTCAATGGGCTGAATGGCCTCCTTCTGCCCTGTAAGGTTTCGATGTCTCCATGATCTGGTGTGACCATTCAGACATTGAACTTTGGTTGGCAATATAAAATAACATAATGGTGAGTCAAAAGGGGACAGCAAGCAGAAAAAAAATTGGAACTGGCATCATAGCAGTACTGAGCATGAGAGACAATAATGTGTACCAAAGGAGTAGAATAGCTCATGAACGTTATGCACTTCTGAATGTAATGGAAATTTCAGTGATCTATGCATTATAATATGAAATCAATACGGAAGGTAATGCAATCATAAAACAACAGGGAAATAGCTTTCAGTAAGTAAGGCACATTCTTTATGGAAAGATAGACTTTTACGACAATAAAGTCAAACCATTTCTTTTGATCAGATTGCCAGTTGTGTTGTGAACAAGGTCTGCTTATTTACGGCAGAAACATGCTCCTCGAAAAGGAATAAAAAATCTAATATAAGGTGCAAATTCTGTCAAAAATTTCCAGTTTGTTTTCTAATCTGGACAATCTGATAAGGGGTCAGTGTTCTCTGAATACCACAGCTGGTCACTGGCTAATCTTTCGCTGAGTGCATTAAAATTGTCCAAACACAGTTTAGACCCCTGTTTCCAATTCTCTTCCTGCACTTAGTGGCGCACTAAGGCAGACATTCACCTTGGATCATTAATGGACCTTCCATTATTAGTTATTCCTGGAACAGGTCGTTTAGTCTATCACCAAGGGCTTATTGCTTGAGGGACATCACTCCTCATCAAGCATGGCTGACCAGGAATCTCTTCTGTACTTACCGCCAGCTATTGGGTGTTTGGAAGGATTTTGCAAGTTGACGTACAGCTTTTTAGACCACGTTATGAATATACCTACCTTGGCCCTGGGGTGGGTCCCGAACCCGGAGGTTCTGGTTCAGATGCAGGGATGCTACACACTACGTCACAAGGCCTCCATTAGACACATGTAGATACCATTCACTTCATCGGTCTGGGAATTCTGTGGCTTAGAGGTGAAAGGTCAGCATCCAAGTCACTGCAATATCTTTTAGACATTCAATTGGTTTTATTCTGTATTATGTGGAATCATGAATTTACAGCAAAGGAGCAGACCATTCAGTCCAATAGATCTACACAGACATTTGTTCTCCACACAATTCTCCTCGAACTCTCAGTGCAACTCTCCCTACCAGAATGTCCACCTATTCCTTTCCCTCTCACATAATTATCTATCTTTCTCCAGGCATTGGAGAGAGTACAGAGGAGATTCATAAGAATGATCCCAGGGTTAAAGAACTGTAACTATGAGGGTGGGTTGGAGAGGTTGTGACTGTTCCCTCTGTCCGTGGATGGGAGAGGGGGTGACTCTGTGCATGTGGGGAAATAAGGGGTAGCTACCTGATACGCTGCAGGAAAGGATGTCCCGAGGCATGGTACATTGGGGAAACCATGCAGACGCTACGACAACGGATGAATGAACACCGCTCGACAATGACCAGGCAAGACTGTTCTCTTCCTGTGGGGGAGCACTTCAGCAGTCACGGGCATTCAGACTCTGATCTTCAGGTAAGCGTTCTCCAAGGCGGCCTTCACGACACACGACAGCGCAGAGTCGCTGAGCAGAAACTGATAGCCAAGTTCCGCACACATGAGGACGGCCTAAACCGGGATGTTGGATTTATGTCACATTATCAGTAACCTCCACAGCTTGCCTCCTGGACTTGCGGGCTGTCCTGTCTGGAGACAATACACATCTCTTTAACCTGTGCTTAATGCTCCCTCCACCCACATTGTCTGTATCTTTAAGATCTGGTTGGCTGTAGGGATTCGCATTCTAATCAGTATTCTGCAACTTGATTTTGTGTCTCTGTGCCCTGTTTGAGAGCAGATTTCCACTCCATCTGACGAAGGAGCAGCGCTCCGAAAGCTAATGGTATTTGCTACCAAATAAACCTGTTGGACTTTAACCTGGTGTTGTTAAAACTCTTACGAGCTGATTTAAAACAGACGTGAGGAGAAACTACTTCTCTCAAAGGGTCATGAATTTATGGGATTCATCCAAGAGTACAGTGGATGCCAGGGAATTGAGTAAATTTAAGGAGGAAATAGACAGATTTTGATTTGATTTGATTTATTATTGTCACATGTATTAACATACAGTGAAAAGTATTGTTGCTTGCACGCTATACAGACAAAGCATACCATTCATCGAGAAGGAAACGAGAGAGTGCAGAATGTAGTGTTACACACATACCTAGGGCATAGAGAAAGATCAACTTAATGCAAGATAGGTCCATTCAAAAGTCTGACAGCAACAGGGAAGAAGCTGTTCTTGAGTCAGTTGGTACGTGACCTCAGACCTTTGTATCTTTTTCCCGACGGAAGAAGGTGGAAGAGAGAATGTTCGGGGTGGGTGGGGTCCTTAACTATGCTGGCTGCTTTGCCGAGGCAGCGGGAAGTGGAGACAGAGTCAGTGGATGGGAGGCTGGTTTGCGTGATGAGCTGGGCTACATTCATGACCTTTTGTAGTTCCTTGCGGTCTTGGACAGAGCAGGAGCCATACCAAGCTGTGATACAACCAGAAAGAATGCTTTCGATGGTGCATCTGTAAAAATTGGTGAGAGTCATAGCTGACATGCCAAATTTCCTTAGTCTTTTGAGAAAGTAGAGGCATTGGTGGGCTTTCTTGAATTTTAATTAATAATGGGTTGAAGCGTTATGGAAAGTGAAGTTGAGGCCAAGATGAGATCAGCCATGATGGGGTTAAATGGCAGAACAGGTTTGAGTGGTTGAATTGCCCACTCCTGCTCCTAATTCTTATGTTTTGTCTCTCTCTCCACAGGTGCTGCCCGACCTGCTGAGCTTTTCCAGCACATTTTGATTTTATTCCACTATTACTGGGATTAGGAGTAGCATAAGAACATAAGAAATAGGAGCAGGAGTAGGCCATCTAGCCCCTCGAGCCTGCCCCGCCATTCAATAAGATCATGGCTGATCTGAAGTGGATCAGTTCCACTTACCCGCCTGATCCCGATAACCCCTAATTCCCTTACCGATCAGGAATCCATCTATCCGTGATTTAAACATATTCAACGAGGTAGCCTCCACCACTTCAGTGGGCAGAGAATTCCAGAGATTCACCACCCTCTGAGAGAAGAAGTTCCTCCTCAACTCTGTCCTAAACTGACCCCCCTTTATTTTGAGGCTGTGCCCTCTAGTTCTAGCTTCCTTTCTAAGTGGAAGGAATCTCTCCACCTCTATGCTATCCAGCTCCTTCATTATCTTATAGGTCTCTATAAGATCCCCCCTCAGCCTTCTAAATTCCAACGAGTACAAACCCAATCTGCTCAGTCTCTCCTCATAATCAACACCCCTCATCTCTGGTATCAACCTGGTGAACCTTCTCTGCACTCCCTCCAAGGCCAATAGATCCTTCCGTAAATAAGGGGACCAATACTGCACACAGTATTCCAGCTGCGGCCTCACCAATGCCCTGTACAGATGCAGCAAGACATCTCTGCTTTTATATTCTATCCCCCTTGCGATATAGGCCAACATCCCATTTGCCTTCTTGATCACCTGTTGCACCTGCAGACTGGGTTTTTGCGTCTCATGCACAAGGACCCCCAGGTCCCTCTGCACAGCAGCATGTTGTAATTTCTTTCCATTTAGATAATAATCCAATTTGCTATTATTTCCTCCAAAGTGAATAACCTCGCATTTGTCAATTGACTGCCCACACCCTTCCCCCATCCCCAAACCCTCTGCCCTCATAAACCGACAGTCACCTTTTCCCCCGCAAGCACGTTGCACTGATCAGAGAAGCATGTCTCAACTTAAAAAAGAGAGACAGAAATGTAAAGCAGGAGAAAAGTGGGAAGAACGGAGGACAAAAGTATCAAATTAAAATCTTTGCTTTTGGTGGATGGCACGGTGGCACAGTGGTTAGCACAGCTGCCCCACAGCACCAGGGACCTGGGTTTGTTTCCCAGCTTGGGTGACTACCTGTGTGGAGTTTGCACATTCTCCCCGTGTCTGCATGGGTTTCCTCTGGGTGCTGTTTCTTCCCACAATCCAAAGATGTGCAGGTTATTTGGATTCTCCATGCTAAATTGCCCCTTAGTGTCCCAAGATGTGTCGATTAGCTATGCTGGATATGTGGAGTTACGGGGATAAGATGGAGGTGGGCATTGGGGCTGGGTAAGATGCTCTTGGGGGAGTCGGTGCAGACTGCATGGGCCAAATGGCCTCCTCCCGCACTCTAGGGATCCTATGGAAAGTGTAAAAGTCAAATGGAAAGAAAATTGATGAAGACTTTACTTATATATGCAAAGAAAATAAAGTTCTTAACAATCTTTAACATATATTGGCCAAATAAAAATTATCTTACTGATTGCTTCAGAACAGATAGTGAATTATAATCTAACCAAAGTAATTTTAATTCCTGAAGTTCAAGGTAATCAGTGGGATTTTCACCTTACTCCATCAAAATAATTAATAGGCTCAAAATTATTTATTGGATAAGAGCAAATAAATACCCAAAGCACTGCTGAGACATTCCACTTGCACCCTCCTATAGCCACAGCGTTAACGATCCAGGGACTGTAAATTTGATATATCTTTAAAAGACTGAAGTGAGTCAGCAGAACCGTTTATGAGCTGTTTATGAGCTGTAGTTAGCTAACAATCTGTTCAAACTGTGAATGCACAGAGCAGCCGTGTATCAATATTAGCAGTTTTCTTTTCTTGACAGAGGAACTTGCTTTTTTAAATGTATTCTTTCATGGGCAGACAGTGGCACAGTGATTAGCACTGCCACCTCACAGCGCCAGGGACCCGGGTTCAATTCTGGCCTTGGCTGACTGTGTGGAGTCTGCATGCTCTCCCCGTGTCTGACTGGGTTTCCTCCGGGTGCTCCGGTTTTCTCCCACAGTCCGACACCTGGTTAGGTGAATTGGCTGTGGTAAATTGCCCATCAGTGTCCCAAGATGTATCGGTTAGGGGGGTTAGCAGGTTAAATATGGGGGGTTATAGGGATAGGGTCTTGGTGAGGTGCTCTGTCAGTGAGTCAGTGCACACTCGATGGGCCGAATGGCCCCCTTCCTCTCTGTACGGATTCTAAGATGGGATGTGGGCATTACTGCCAAGACCAATATTTTTGCCCATTCCTAATTGTTTCTGAACCAGATGGCCCGTTAGACCATTTCAGCATTGAGTTATTCTGGTGGATCTGGAGTCGCAAGTAGGCGAGACCAGGTAAGTGTGGCAGATGCCCTTCCTTCAAGTGCACCAGTGAATCATATGGTTATTTGCGACAACCACAGGTAAATTAAGGTGCCACACTAAAGGTTAGTGTGCAATGCAAGGGCTAATGGAGGTTAATATATTAGCGCTATATACATTAGGATTGGTTAGTAGAAAGGAGAGAGTGAATAGGGATAAACAGAATGTCCATAAATGGTCATCATTACTACCACCAGCTCTCAATTCCAGATTTTGTTCATTGAATTGAAATTCCACCAGCCATCAGGACGGGGCTTGAACCGTGTCCCCAGCTCTATTGCCTGGGCCTTCGGATTACTGGTCCCTGACCTTACCACCATCATATTCTACTGGGTAATAGTGACTGGAAAATGCTTTACTGCAGCTGAAGCTGGCCTCGTACATGAGGTGACCCACCAAATGTGGAAGCAAAAGAGGCTGATGATACCAAAAAGCCAGCCATCATGAAACAGTCCATTCCATTAATGAAGGATAACGGAATGTAGCATCTGATTCAGATGATCCCAGAGTGCCAGGGCCACACACGCGCACACACGCATGCACACTGTGAGAGAGATTTCGCAACATCCACCACATCCATCCACTCACACAATAAACGGGGCATGCGGAAAAAGGAAGAGGTGGACAGAGTGGTGAAGAAGGCATTCAGCATGCTTGGTTTCATTGGCCAGAGCATTGAATATGGGAGTTGGGACGTCTTGTTGAAGTTGTACAAGACATTGATGAGGCCACAATTGGAATACTGTGTACAGTTCTGGTCACCCCTATTATAGAAAGGATATTATTAAACTAGAAAGAGTGCAGAAAAGATTTGCTGGGATGCTACCGGGAGTTGATGGTTTGAATTATAAGCTGAGGCTGAATAGACTGGGACTTTTTTCTCTGGAGTGTAGGAGGCTGAGGGGTGATTTTATAAAGGTCTATAAAATAATGAGCGGCATAGATCAGCGAGATAGTCAATATATTTTCCCAAAGGTAGGGGAATCTAAAACTAGAGAGCATAGATTTAATGTAAGAAGGGAGAGATATAAAAGGGTCCAGAGGGGCAATTCTTTCACACAGAGGGTGGTGAGTGTCTGGAACAAGCTGCCAGAAGTAGTAGTAGAGGCTGGCATAGTTTTGTCTTTTAAAAAGCATTTAGACAGTTACATGGGTAAGAGGGGTATAGAGGGATATGGGCCAAATGCGGGCAATTGGGACTAATTTAGGGGTTTAAAAAAAAAGGGCGACATGGACGAATTGGGCTGAATGGCCTGTTTCCATGCTGTAAACCTCTATGACTCTATGGGCCTGATTTTACCATTTTCATTCTAAGTGCTGAATCTGGGCGTAATGCAGATCCGACTTAGAAATCTGCTTTCAG
The DNA here is from genome assembly GCF_964213995.1 of Mustelus asterias. Classification (NCBI taxonomy): domain Eukaryota; kingdom Metazoa; phylum Chordata; class Chondrichthyes; order Carcharhiniformes; family Triakidae; genus Mustelus; species Mustelus asterias. Next base: position 80,699,605 of record NC_135817.1, read on the forward strand.
ACGCCCCCATACGCACTCAGCCATCTCCAGTCCCATTCGCGCTGTGGGTGGGGCTTAGCGTGGCCAAAACGATCGGAGCTCTGAACTGCGCATGCGCAGTTAGAAAAAATTTGAAAAAGCGCGCCCGTGTCAGATCGCTCCGGGCCGCAGAAAGAGGAGAAAGCGGCCTGGGAGCGAAAAGTGGGAGCGATGGCCCCCACAGACATCACTGTCCCCCTTACCCACCCCCTCCACTACCCACACACATCACTTTCCCCCTATCCACCCCCCCACCACCCACACACATCACTGTCCCTCTTATCCACCCCCCCCCCACTACCCACACACATCACTTTCCCCCTTATCCACCCCCCACTACCCACACACATCACTGTCCCCCTTCTCCACCCCCCCAATACCCAGACCAATCGCCACCCCTGCCCCCTCCCCCCCCTACTGATCACACGCAGAGTGGCAGCGGACCCGCTGCCCCCCACCAGTGATCCATCTACCTCCCCACCAGAAATCCATCTACCCCCCCCCACCAGATATCCATCGGCCCCCCCTCCATCAGAGATCCATTTTACCCGCCTCCCTCCTCCCCCCCCCCAGACAACGATCTGGCCTCACCTCCTCCCCCCCCCCAGACAACGATCTGGCCTCACCTCCCCCCCCCCACCTCCAGACACCGATCTGGCCTCATTCATCCCCCCCGGAGAATGGTCTGGCCTCACTCACCCCTCTCCCCGCTCCAGAGGAACATCTGGCCCACCTCCTCCTCCCTCCCCACCAGATAACGATCGGCCCTCTCCCCCCCTCCACAGAGATACATCTGACCCGCCTCCCCCCCCCCCCCCCCCCCCACAAACCAGACAACAGTCTGGCCTCACTTCCCTCCCCCCCCAACCAGAGAATGATCTGACCCGCCTCCCTCCTCCCCCCCCACCCCCTCCCTTCCCCTGCCCCCCACCACCACTGATCGAGTCAGAGAGCTGTTGGAAGCTCTGAATGCGCTCTCCAGAAGCTGGAGCGTCCGATTCAGACTTTTATTTAGCAGGTCCATTACGGCGCAGTCCCGGATCGGCAAACGCGGTGATAAAGGGGGAAATGCTGATAAAGTTGGGCGGGCAGTTCATCAATTCAATTTAGATGCATGCAAAAGCAGATCGCCGCCATTCCCGGGTTTCGGTAAAGTGGCAATCTGCGCGGACACGGGTGCGGATCACGTTAATGGCCTCTCACCCGACTTTACCACGTTTCCGCGCCCGCAATGGTAAAATAGGGCCCTATGACTCTAAGAAGGTTCAGGGCACGACCTCAATAAAATACAAGTTGAGGTTTCACATGTATCCAGAGCCAGAATCAGAAGCCAATTGGAATGTTCCTTCCCAGGGGCAATTGACTAATCGTAGAGTAATCTGTCTTTCCAGAGTGAGACTTCCACAATGGGCGATGTCATGTAGAATGAGTTAGTCTGGAGGGACAAATTTCAAGGTTCCAGCAGTTGGCAGGTTTGATGAGGGCCAGGCTTCTTCCTGCTGCCACCAACTTGATGGTGGACAGCACCGGCTCTTGCCTGGAGTCCTGTTCATGTTGGAGGTCAGACAGTAACTACGGGAGTTCAGTATGTCTGGTCAATATTACAGTGTAGCTTGGGGGAGGACATCTGACACAACTCCCATCACCTTACCTCAATGTGGGACGAAGGTGGATTCCCATGGCTGGACTCTTGAGGTGTTTACATGGAGTCAGGATTCCTTTTGTTCTTGGAGACACTGGTTTTGGGTAATTAATTAAAGCTCTCTTGTTCAAACCACTGTGTTAGAAGAATTAAAGCTCCTGCCATTAACTCATTTTGGGAGGTTAAGACCTGCAAAGCTTTGCCTCTGTTCACGCTATGCAGAGGGGATTAGATTCCAGACATTTGAAGCATCGGTCTTTATTAGCTTTGAAACTGCTGGAACCAGCATATGACCAGCTGGAGACCTCTTGGCTGCTCCAGAATTGTCCATATATATGTAGATATCTATTTTGTTTTTCTTTCATATCTCAGCCGTGACAAAATGCAGTGCTGCCCACTTGAGGTTGCATGTATCAAATTCTTTCAAGATGAGGGGACTGTTTCATAATATTGCTTTATTAAGAATTATGTGACTTAAAGTAAAATGTCAAGAGTGTAGTGAGAACAAATTTAATTTGTTTGTGACTTATTACTCCACTCAGTACATTAAAACACAAAGATACCATCAGAAACATACAACTTTCCAAAAAGGAGCAAGTTTTCGGCTCAGAGATACATTTGGGCAGCACAGTTGCACAGTGGTTAGCACTGCCACCTCGCAGCGCCAGGGACCCGGGTTTGATTCCCGGTTTGGGTGACTGCCTGTGTGAAGTTTCCACATTCTCCCCGTGTCTGCATGAGTTTACTCCGGTTGCTCCGGTTTCATCCCACAGTCAAATGGTGTGCAGGTTAGGTGCATTGGCGATGCTAAATTGTCCCTTAGTGTTAGGGGGGTTAGCAGGGTAAAAAAGTGGGGTTATGGGGATAGGGCCTGAGAGGGAATTTTGATTAGTGCAGACTCGATGGGCCAAATGGCCTCTTTTTGCACTGTAGGGATTCTATGATTCGATGAGTCGGAATCCTACAGCACGATATTTGTATCTGGCTGGATATGCATGGCCCCACTCCCTCATTAAGGACATAAGGTTATAACAAACAGGAGTAGAAATAGGCCATTTAGCCCTTTGAACCTACTACAAAATTCCAACCCATCATGATTGATGTGCTGCTCAACTCCAATTACCCTCATATCCCCCAATACCCAAAATTCCCAGCTTGGGTCACTGTCTGTGCGGAGTCGGCACGTTCTCCCCGTGTCTGCGTGGGATTCCTCCGGGTGCTCCGATTCCCTCCCATAGTCCGAAAGACGTGCTGGTTAGGTGCATTTGCCATGCTAAATTCTCCCTCAGTGTACCCGAACAGGCGCTGGAGTGTGGCGACTGGGGGATTTTCACAGCAACTTCATTGCACTGTTAATGGAAGCCTCTTTGTGACACTGATAAATAAACTTTAAACATTAAAATCCTTTGACTTTTGTATTGAATATACTCAACGACTGGCATTCACAGCGCTCTGGGGTATTGAAAAGATGCACAAACTTTGAGTTAAGAATATTCCCTCACTGTAGTCTTAAATGGTTGAATGCTTATTCTGAGACTGTGACCCTGTGTTCTACATTCCCTGGCCAGGGGAAAGACTTTTTCAGCATCTACCCTCTTAAACTCCTCAAGATTTTTACAGGTTTTGTTCTTTTCAACTCCAGGGAAAATAGTCAGTCCAGCGACTCAATTGCTGATCCCTGATCCACAGAATCAGTTGAATGAATTTTCAATGCACTCATTGGGTGGGATGTTTTAGAACTCATAGAACTCATCGAAACCCTACAGTGCAGAAGGAGGCCATTCGGCCCATCGAGTCTGCACCGACCACAATCCCACCCAGGCCCTACCCCCACATATTTACTCGCTAATCCCTTTAACCTACGCATCTCAGGAATCTAAGGGGCAATTTTTAACCTGGCCAATCAACCTAACCCGCACATCTTTGGACTGTGGGAGGAAACCGGAGCACCCGGAGGAAACCCACGCAGACATGAGGAGAGTGTGCAAACTCCACATAGACAGTGACCCAAGCCGGGAATCGAACCCAGGTCCCTGGAGCTGTGAAGCAGCAGTGCTAACCACTGTGGCACCGTGGTTATTATTTGATTTAATTTGATAATAAATTTGATAATAAATCAAATCAAATCAAATCAAAAGGATGATGATGAGTTAGTCATGCAGAGAGAGACTCCTGTTTCCAATTCCGATGGAGGGATCTCCTTAAAACCTCCTAAACTTCCGGATAACACTACTGAGCAGTATTCCGGAACACTTTTGTTTACTCCATTAAAGATGCTATTTAAATGCGCATTTTTGTTGTTAACCTGCCCTTATTCCTTTCAATTGTTGACTAGGTCTGCTGCTTATTTCTGGCATTTTCTCTTTTGGCTTTCCAGGAAATGGGATCAAACCTCATTTCTGTTGCTGGAAGGGTGCCAGGGACTCCATCAATCCTGCAGCACAGAGACATTGGAGTGTTTAATTTATTGCCTAGATGCAAATGTTAATTAGCCACCTCTGGCTCTATCACCTTCATCCCGGATTGTGTGCTGCGCAGGGAGAATGAAGCAAAGACTCATAAACTTTCACCGTATTTAATTCAATGGTCCATTAATCCATTTATACACGTCTGGAACACCAGACTGAAGGGAGATTCATGCCATGGTTACACTGCATGATCCTTCCCCATTTAGTAATGCTTCCCTGGCTCATGCTGTCATTCCCCTCACTGCAGTGTTGAGCATTGTGGACTATCTTGCCTTTGATGAGCCTGGTCTAATTACTTTCAAAAGGTCCTGATACCACCACAGCTTTGGGTAGGAGATTCTGCAACATTAACAAAGACAACAACTTGCAATTACAATGCTCCTTTAGTGTAGTAAATCATTCCGAAGGAGGCCATAGAATCCTATCATGAATATCAAGCCACTTAAAGGAGGCATTGGGACCAGTGACCAAGGGTATGGTCAAAGAGGTAGGATTTAAGGTGTGACTTAGAGGAGAACTGAAAGATGTGAAGAGGTGGAGTGATGCAAGGAGGGAATTCCTGATATTAGGAACAAGCACTTGAAGGCTCGGCTAACAATGTTGGAAGGAATAAAATTAAGGATGCCCCAGGGGCTAAGTTAATTGATTAGAGTCACAAGTAGGTTTACATTAACACTGCAATGAAGTTACTGTGAAAATCCTCCAGTCGCCACACTCCGGCGCCTGTTCGGATATACTGAGGGAGAATTTAGCACGGCCAATGCACCTAATCAGCACGTCTTTTGGACTGTGGTAGGAAGCCGGAGCACCCGGAGGAAACCCATGCAGACACAGGGAGAATGTGCAGACTCCACACAGACAGTGACCCAAGCCGGGAATTGAAACCGGGTCCTTGATGCTGTGAGGCAGCAGTGCTGACCACTGTGACACCGTGCCACACTTGTTCAGATGGATGCTGATATCTGGAGGAGTTTAAAGAGATATCTTAACAACTTTCTGCATAAACGAAAATGCCTTTCTATCTCCTCTCAGTTATTTGTATATTACTAAATGTCCAGTTCCCAGTTACTGATTCACTGACCCTGACTAATTAATTTTTGCGGTGTACCTTATTGAAGCCACCTCAAAATTATCAATGACTTGTTCAAGTTTCGTTTTCTTATCCTCTGTTCTCACTAATGGAGCTTCACTTTCTCTAGTCTCTTCTTCTATCTGAGGCCCATCCAGCACAGCAACAACAGCTACTTGCATTTATGCAGCACTTTTAACACGATAAAACATCAGGAATTGTTTCACAAACGGTTGATGCTGAGCCACGTAATCGGATTTTGAGACAGGTGATTCACATCTTAGTTAAAAAGTGATTTTGGGAAGCATTTCAAAGGGGGAAGAGGTGAAGAGATTTGGAGAGGAAATTCTAGAGTTTGGGACCTTAGCAGCTGAAGGCACTGTTATCAATCGCAGAGCATTTAAAATCCATCGGGGAGTTTTCTGGTGGTTCACCGGTCCCTCTGCAGTGAACAGAGATTTGACTGAGTGCCAAATTATTTGTCCATGGCTGCAGCGGCGACGGGGTGTGCACGGCCAGGGAATTACCCCCAAGATGTGCAAAAAGCCAGAATTCGGGGAACACTGATATTTTGGAGAGTTAGAGGTTTATAGAGTCATAGAGGTTTACAGCATGGAAACAGGCCCTTCAGTCCAACTTGTCCATGCCACCCAGTTTTTACCACTAAGCTAGTCCCAATTGCCCACGTTTGGCCCATATCCCTCTTACCCATGTAACTGTCTAAATGCTTTTTAAAAGACAAAATTGTATCCAACTCTACTACTGCCTCTAGCAGCCCGTTCCAGACACTCAGCATGCTCTGTGCGAAAAAACTGCCTCTGGACCCTCTTACATCTCTCCCCTCTCACCTTAAACCTATGCCCTCTAGTTTTAGATTCCTCTATCTTTGGGAAAAGATGTTGACCATCTAGCTCATCTATGCCCCTTATTATTTTATAGACCTCTGTAAGATCATCCCAAAGCCTCCTACGCTCCATGGAGAAAAGTCCCAATCTATCCAGCCTCTCCTTATAACCCAAACCATCAAGTCCCAGTAGCATCCCAGTAAATCTTTTCTGCACTCTTTCTAATTTAATAATATCATTTTTGTAAGAGGGTGACCAGAACTGCACACGGTATTCCAAGTGTGGCCTTACTAATGTACAACTTCAACAAGACGTCACAACTCCTGTATTCAATGTTCTGATCAAAATGAAACCAAGCATGCTGAATAGCTCTTCACCACCCTGTTCATCTGTGACTCCATTTCAAGGAGCTATGAACCTGTACCTCTAGATCTCTTTGTTCTAGAGACTGTTACAGAGATAGGGAAAAAAACACATGGGTTTGGACTTTTCAATTCAAAGCCATCTATAATTCAGCATCATTTTGTACTGAAGTTATAATCTCATTTAGCACTTGAAATAGCTCCGTGTGAATATTAATGAGTGAATGCTCAGCATGTTGATCTGAAATCGCATCTTCCGTTAATTGAACAGGAATCTTGAGTCACTTTCTTTCAAAATAGCAGGCAAAGGAACCCCATACAAATGTTCCCAACAATCGCACATTCTTATTGTACCACATTTCGGGGGCTGGGAGAGATTAGAAGGATAGGTGGTGTGGAAAATAGAAATGAAGGAGTAGAGCCTGGGTTAGAATCGTAGCATGTTGTTAACGCAATGTAGCTGAGGCTTTGTTCTGTGACTGGCTGCTAGGGTGGCTCAGTACAAAACTATTAACCTCATAGGACAAGATATCCCTCCGTTCGACAAGGAAAAATGAGGATCAGCAAAAGTCTAAATTTTAAGACCTGCACTGGAGGACGCAGACCCAGAAAGCTTATTACCAAAACTTCATTTTGATAGGCTATCACACTGAGTTTACAAATAAAAGGCAGCTGGCATTTAAGTATAAAGAATGTCTTTCTGCCACTCAATCATCTTTCAGAGCTGGAAGTGGCTATTGTATAAGTAATTCATCTTTGATTGCATTGATACTTCAATGGATTCCTCAATGGTTGGGCTCAGACACCAGTTGCAATATGCTTTAGATAGCAGGCTGATCAAACAGAAAAAGACAAACAAATACATCTCTCACTTTCTGTGAAGTTTAGCATTATCAGGTGGCTGGGAGTAAATTAAATTTCTCTTCCACCGCGAGAGATTGAAGAGGTTATTTATTTTCTTTGGGTGGCTTCAGGGTCAGCTTGTGTTTCGATGAAAACAAAATGACAGTGTTTCTGATTCTGGAACCAAGCAGTGGGCCCCAGTATGCCATACCAAACAGCAGAACACAACACTTACGCCGGAATTTAACCGGCATGCCCGGCCCAATTCCGGGGGCAGGCGAGGCTCGGAGAACGGCGTTCCCCGTTGGCATCGAGTGGGATCATACGAACCTTGGGTGGACCTGCCAGTACTCATTCATTCATTCATTCAGCTCTCTACTCATTCACCCATCGGAGCAACCTGATAGAAGTCTACAAAATTACAAGAGGCATAGATAGGGTGAATGGTCATAGGCTTTTTCCCAGGGTGGAAAAGTCAACTGAAAGAGGGCACAGGTTTAAGGTGAGAGAGAGTAAATTTAGGGGAGCGGTGCAGGGAAAGTATTTCACACGAAGGATGGTGGGTGCCTGGAATGCGCTGCCAGTGGAGGGGGTAGCATTCAGCACGTTAGCAATGTTCAAGGCGTATCTTGATAACACATGAACGGGAGGTGAACAGAGGGATATGAACCACGTATCGGTGCAGGCTTGGTGGGCTGAAGGGTCCGTGCCTGTGCTGTATTGTCCTTCGTTCCCCAGGCACGTCCTGGCTAAATAAGTCAAAATACACTGACCGACATTTTGGGTAAGGCAGAAGGCAACATCAACAATGAATATTGGGAACACTGAAAGGCCAAAATAATTTCAATAGAATTGGGGTCCAGTGCCCCTTCCTGTATCCGTTTTCAGTTACCCCATCACTTTGAACCTGGCATTGTGAGGCAGCACAGGAGGACCTTGTTTATTTTCATTTTAATCAAGATATTGCAAGCGGAACGTTATGGCCGCACTTGTCCCAAAACCGTAAAATCCTGCCCGAGGTCGACGGACCCTCCCATTGACTGCCCCTCGCTTGTTCCAATTCCCGAGGTGGGCGGGACGGTTAAATTCTGGCCAGCGAGTTTATAGTACTCTATCTCTTCCAGAAACGATAGCCACGAGAGGACGCTGAGAATTAGCTGTTTGAAGTTTGTGAGCTGTGAGAATCTGTGTGTTTTGTTTGTTTCCTGCGGATGTTCACAGGTTTGTGTTACCATTGTTTTGGGTTGATCCTCCTGGGGAATTACCTTGAGTTTTAATTACAGATATTTTGAACAGAACTACAAGGAGCGCTGATGTAATTAACTTTGGTTATTAAGTTCAAAGGGAGTTATTCCTGACACAATTGGCACAGTGGAAAAGGAAAATTCCGAGATTGGATACTGAGGAAAATGTTCAAAAGGAAAGACTGTTTAATAAAAATGAGTTATAGAGTCATACAGGTTTACAGCATGGAAACAGGCCCTTCAGCCCAACTTGTCCACGCCGCCCTTTTTTTAACAATGAAGCTAGTCCCAATTGCCTGCGTTTGGCCCATATCCCTCTATACCCATCTTACCCATGTAACTGTCTAAATGCTTTTTAAAAGACAAAATTGCATCCGCCTCTACTACTACCTCTGGCAGCTTGTTCCAGACACTCACCACCCTCTGTGTGAAAAAAATGCCCCTCTGGATCCTTTTGTATCTCTCCCCTCTCATCTTAAACCTATGCCCTCTAGTTTTAGACTCCCCTACCTTCGGGAAAAGATGTTGATTATCTACCTTATCTGTGCCCCTCATTATTTTCTACACCTCTATAAGTTCACCCTAAGCCTCCTACGCTCCAGCGAAAAAAGTCCCAGTCTATCCAGCCTCTCCTTTTTTCTATAATAGGATGACCAGCACTGTACACAGTACACCAAGTGTGGCCTTACCAACGTCTTGCACAACTTTAACAAGACGTCCCAACTCCTATATTCAACGTTCTGACCAATGAAACCAAGCATGCTGAATGCCTTCTTCATCACTCTGTCAACTTGTGACTCCACTTTCTCGAGATCTCGAGAGTTCTATAACTCTCCCCAACGCCCTACCATTAACTGAGTAAGTCCTGTCCTGGTTCAATCTACCAAAATGCATCACCTCGCATTTATCTAAATTAAACTCCATCTGCCATTCATCAGCCCACTGGCCCAGTTGATCAAGATTCCGTTGCAATCCTAGGTAACCTCCTTCACTGTCCACTATGCCTGGATCATGTTCTTGTTAGATTAAAACAAAAAAAAGGTGGTGACGTAATGATGTCCATCTGAGAATCTTTACTCTATCCCTTTGAAAACTGAAAGAGAATTGGCTCTTGTCTGTTAACAGATGTATTTATATTTTTACAGGAACTGGGAATTATTCTTAAGTTTCTGAATTGCCAGATATATTCAGATGAATAATCCATTTTGCTGGGATGTAGATCCCAGAAACAAGTGTTTGCTGTGGGAAATCTGATGTAAACATATTGACCAATGACTTTTAAATCCCACCAAGCCTGGGCACGAGAAATTGGAATTGATTAAATAATTTTAATTCATTGAACATCGACCATTGAAAATAGAACATTGAACATACAGCACAGGAACAGGCCCTACGGCAAATTAAACTAATCCCTTCTGCCTGCCCTTGGTCCATTTCCCTTGACAGTTCGTATCAGTTGGTATTCTAAAAAGACAAATTGTGAAAGAAATAATTGCCATGGGGGGGCATGGTTATGGGGAGAAGGTAGAAAAACGGGATGAGAATCATATCAGCCATGATCGAATGGCGGAGCAGACTCGATGGGCCGAATGGCCTAATTCTGCTCCTACATCTTATGAACTTATGGTGGCACAGTGGTTAGCACTGCTGCCTCACAGCGCCAGGGACCCGGGTTTGATTCCCGTGACTGTCTGTGCGGAGTCTGGACATTCGCCTCATGTCTGCATGGGTTTCCTCCAGGTGCTCCAGTTTCCTCCCACAGTCCGAAGGATGTGCTGGTTAGGTGCTAAATTCTCCTCAGTGTACCCGAACAGGCACTGGAGTGTGGCGACTAGGGGATTTTCACAGTAACTTCATTGCGGTGTTAATGTAAGCCTACTTGTCACACGAATGAATAAACTTAAAAAAAACATTTAAAAAGACTTTAAGAATACAATAAAAATACACACAGTCTAGGTGGTGTCTACAGATATAGGAACAAAGTTTTTCTTGAAGAAGTGATGAAATAAACATGAACAGAAATCTGTCAACCCAACAATATGTATTTGAATTTGAGACAATTATAAGATATAAAAGGTGCGACGTAATTGAGCAAGTTACTATCGAATTGATGTAACCTAAGGTAAAGAACAAGCAAGCAAAATGTGTTAATGCCTGGAATCAAATCGGATGTTTAAATACTGTTTTAAAGAAATTACGTGAATCCTTTATTTGACTGTCTCTCCAGACAGACAGAATAAGTTAATGCAGTAACCAACCTCTTAAAGGTGCATAGTTACCAAACCAAAACTTTAAAAGAAAACTGATCAAATTTAAATGAACATAACATTTTGGAGGGAGATAGAAGTCATAGAAACCCTACAGTGCAGAAGGAGGCCATTCAGCCCATCGAGTCTGCACCGACCACAATCCCACCCAGGCCCTACCCCCACATATTTACCCACTAATCCCTCTAACCTACACATCCCAGGACTCTAAGGGGCAATTTTTTTTTTAACCTGGCCAATCAACCTAACCCGCACATCTTTGGACTGTGGGAGGAGCACCTGGAGGAAACCCACGCAGACACGAGGAGAATGTGCAAACTCCACACAGACAGTGACCCGAGCATCGAACCCAGGACCCTGGAGCTGTGAAGCAGCAGTGCTAACCACTGTGCTACCGTGCCGCCCATTCTCACACAGCGCCCACTGATTGTGTGAGAGACCTGAGGAAAAATGTGTACAAGTTGTTGAAGGTGACAAAGCAGGTTTAAAAAGTAATAAAAATAGCATACAGGATGCTTTGGAGAGGGTGCAAAGAAGGTTCACCAGGAATGTTGCCTGGTCTGGAGAGGTTTTGAGGTATGAGGAGAGGTTGGATAAACTCGGACTGTTTTCATTGGAAAGACGGAGGCTGAGGGGAAACCTGATAGAGGTCTACAAAATTATGAGAGGCATCGACAGGGTGGATAGTCAGAGGCTTTTTCTCAGAGTGGGAGGGTCAACCAGAAGAGGGTGCAGGTTTCAGGTGAGAGGGGGAAGGTTTACGAGAGATGTGCGGGAGAACGTTTTTCACACAGAGGGTGGTGAGTGCCTGGAACGCGCTGCCTGAGGAGGTAGTGGAAGCAGGCAGGTTAGCAACGTTCAAGGTGTATCTTGATAGACATATAACGGGAGATGAACAGAGAGATAGAAACCATGGGCCTGATTTTACCATTCTGAGTCTAAGTGCCGAATCCGGGCGTCAAACAGATCCGTGCCCGGAATCCTCTTTCCAGCGCGCCCATACGCGTTTTGCCGGCTCCGGTCCGATTCGCGCTGTGGGCGGGGCTTAGCGCTGGCGGACCGATCGGAGCTCTGAACTGCGCATGTGCAGTTCGAACAAAATCTGACAGAGCGCGCCCGAGCGCGAAAGAAAAAAAAGCAGAAAGCGGAGAGAGCGGCTCTCTGACAATCATCCTCTGGGGGAGGTGGGGGGGGGAGGGTGGTGGGAGGAGGAGGGGGGAAGGGACCCAGATCATCCTCTGGTTGGGGGGGGATGGGGGTCCGCTGCCAGTCTGCAGCCGATCGGTGGGGAGGGAGGGAGCAGGGGGGTCCGGCGCCACTCTGCAGGCGATCCCTCCTCCCCACCGGAGGAACGAATCCCTCCTGCCGGAGTGGACGTGCGGCCATGCCATCCCACAAAACCTTCAGGATGAAGCGATTCCTCGCTAAGAAGGTGAAGCAGAACCGGCCGATTCCACAGTGGATCCGCATGAAAACCGGCAACAAGATCAGTACAAGTCCAAGAGGAGACACTGGAGAAGGACCAAGCTGGGCCTGTAAATGGATACACCATCACTGGTACACTACCAGCCACAGATTACTCTGCCCTGCAGGGGCAAGAGAGCGGGAGAGGTGGCTGTGGAATCGGCCGGTTCTGCTTCGGCTTCTTAGCGAGGAATTGCTTCATCCTGAAGGTTTTGTGGGATGGCATGGCCGCACGTCCACTCCGGCAGGAGGGATTCGTTCCTCCGGTGGGGAGGAGGGATTGCCCGCAGAGTGGTGGCGGACCCCCCTGCCCCCTCCCTCCCCACCGACCGCAGACTGGCAGCGGACTCCCCCCGACCAGGAGATGATCTGGGTCCCAACCGCCCCCCCTCTCACCTCCCCCGACCAGAGGATGATCTGTGTCCTGCCCCCCCACCCCCCCCCCCACACCGCCCCCAAGAGGAGGAGCTGGGTCAGAGAGCCATTGCAGGCTCTGACCCCGCTCTTCAGAAGCTGCAGTGACGACTTCAGACTTTTATTTTGCAGGTCGCTTACAGCGCGAATGCGGAACGGGCCAGAAGACGGTAAAGTGGGATTTGGCGGTAGAGTTGGGCGCGCGGTTCATTAAGTCGATTTAAATGCATGCAAATGCATTTAAATCGTCGGGCCGCCCGATTCGGGTGCGGGTCTGGCCCGCGCCCGAATCGGGTGCCGGTAAAGCTGCGATCTGTTCGGAATTGGGTGCAGATCGCGGTATAGGCCCGACGCCCAACTTTACCGTGATTTTGCGCCCGAAAACGCCCCATGTATTGATACAGGCTTGGTGGGCTGAAAGGCCTGTTCCTGTGCTGTGTTGTTCTTTGTTCTTTGTTAGTTTCTTTCTCTTTTGCCTTATCTCTACTCTTTGTTTTACAACATCATCCCAAATTTTATCCCTTGTTCCCGCTATTTAGTTCAAAGTCCTCTCTACTTTCCTAGTTATATAGCTGGCAAGGATGGATAGAGATAGGATCCTATCCCATCTATGGTGAGCCCTTTGCGTTTGAGTGGACTGCTGCCAGACCAGGATGATCTCCTTGCCAACTATAGGAGGACAAGGTTTAAAATGGGCACCACTGTGGAGGACTCAGATGAGAACCTCCACGGTGTGGCAGGATGAAGGATGCGGATTGGCAAAATGCTGGAGCCTTTGCTGACCTTCCATGCAGCTTCTCACTAACCGGCAGGAAGGCTTACAGATGCAACTTTGCAGGAGGCAGCACACAGAGCTTGCCCTCTCCACTGTTCCTCCTCGCTGTCATGCTGTAGGTTCAGAGAGACTGGCTGGAGTTCTCCAATCTCATTCGGCCCGTCACTGTTGCCAATGAGAACGGAAAATGTGTCACTCAGGCAAAACTCCATTCATTGCAGCGGGACTGGAGAGTCCCAGTCGCGGGCGAGGCTGGAGAATTCCGGCCACTGTCACTGCAGCCCTTTGACCTTTAAGTGGAGAGGCCACCCATTGCTCTGGCCGCCCTTATAAAGATACAACAACACTCTGCGGCAAATCCAATAATTGCTCCCTAAAGACCTTTGGGAATATTCCAGAGAACTTCCAGACGTTTCGAGCAGCACGGTGGCGCAGTGGTTAGCAGTGCTGCATCACAGCGCCAGGGACCCGGGTTCAATTCCCGGCTTGGGTCACTGTCTGTGCGGAGTCTGCACGTTCTCCCCGTGTTTGCGTGGGTTTTCTCCAGTTTCCTCCCACAGTACGAAAGACGTGCTGGCCAGGTGCATTGGCCGTGCTAAATTCTCCCTCGGTGTATCCGAACAGGTGCCGGAGTGTGGTGACTGGAGGATTTTCACAGTAACTTCATTGCAGTGTTAATGTAAGCCTGCTTGTGACACTAATCAAGAAACGAAACTAAACATTTTGCAATGGCAAATGTTACAAATTACCTTATCTCCACTTTGTATATCTCCATGATTTAGGTTCTGAAAGCTCACGCAGGTGCTATGTAACTGAATTTCCAGCCTGCAATCTTCTCATGTCAATGATTGAAACAGAAAGATTACCTCAATCTTTCACATCCTTGTACTCTCAGTACATCTCAACATCTGATTTACTTAAATCACAGACACCATGAATTGCTGCAATGGTTTCAAATTATTGTCAGTCAGGATTAGGTCTCCCCCATTCTCCAAGCAGATTTACTTCCTTGCCATTTAAGTAACAGAACCTTTGAAACACTTGGCATTGTGCTGCATCGAGTTTGATCACACATTTTTTGTCCCAATTGCTAAGCACTCAAATTCTTCCATAACTCGTCCTGTTTACCTTCAACGTATCTCATTAGTGTTTAATGTCGTGGAGATGTCGGTGTTGGACTGGGGTGGGGCACAGTAAGAAGTCTCACAACACCAGGTTAAAGTCCAACAGGTTTATTTGGTAGCATGAGCTTTCGGAGCACTGCTCCTTCATCAGCTGAGTGCCAATCAACTCACCTGATGAAGGAGCAGCGCTCCGAAAGCTCATGATACTAAATAAACCTGTTGGACATTAACCTGGTGTTGTGAGGCTTCTTATTAGTGTTTAATGTTGGCTACAAATTCAGCTGTTGTGTTCGTAGCTTCCAATTCCAGATTATTTTTGATGCCGGCCACGATTCTCCCATCCTGTTGTGCAAAAAAATTAGCGGGAGATTCTCGTGTCGGCCGACTTGCGGGATTCGCGTGAGCATTTGCACCCCGCTTGTGTCTCCAAGCACTGGATTTCCAGCAGCATCGGCTCCGCACCAGTAATCGGCGGGGAGGCGCCAAGACCATTCAAATGGTGATTTAAATATACTTTAAATACAACGACTGTGTCCAGGACTGAATTCTCTGGGCCCTCTAGCATCTCCCACCCTGCCAGATTATTTCACTCCAGCAGAGTTTACAGTTGCTCCCCATTTTCAGGGAGCTAGTTGCCTGACCACGCTGGAGTGAAGGGGGGGGCAATTGGGCCCCCCTCCCCCCCAAGAGGGTTGGATGGTGGGGGAGGTACCCCCTCGGCATTGGCACCCTGGCAGTGCCAGATTGTGCGCCCAGCACTACCCAAGTGCCAATGCCCAGGGGGTACCTTGACATTGCCCATCAGGCATGGGGCAGTGCCAAGGGGCAGGGCAGGGCCTGATGGAGACAGGACCTAGGGGCGATTGGTGAGAGTGGGGGGGAGTCTCGCTGCCACTCTACGTAGGGATTGGTGGGGGGAAGCAGGGAGGCCAGCGATTGGGGTGAGCTGGGAGGGGGTCTGACGGGGTGGGGGGGGGGAGGAGGGCACGGCCAGCCTGCTGGGGGGGCTGGCACTGCAAGAGAGGGGGGTTCGGGACTGTGGGGGGTGTAACTGTCGGGGGGGCGGAATTGTGGACGGCTGTACCAGAGATCATGGCAGGCTGGGAGGGGGGCGGGGGGTTCAGGGCTGGGCCCGGGAATGGTTAGGGGCCAGCGATCAGTACCTGGAGGTGTGGAGGGCTGGCAGTGTGGGGCTGGCCAGCAATCGGGAGGCCATCAGTGTGGGGCCACCGCACATGCACCGATCTCGGCGCTGACAGATTGACACATGCGCAATGGCCCACTCAGCACGCTGATTTCAGCCTCTCCAGCGGGAATAGGCCCCGCCCCCTGAAATTTAACGATATTCACGCTGGTGGCCTCTGCAGTGCACAGAGTGTGGGAGATTCTTCTCTGAACTCCCACTGAAAAAAAAACAACGTGAATTGTTCCAGTTTTCACGCGAATCTGACACTTTGAATTTCTTTGGGAGAATTCAGTATTAAGCAAAATGGGGTGCAAAAATAAAGGGGGTGTCAGATTATCAGGGGTAGGCAAGAATGTGGAGTTGAGGTTAAAATTGAATTGGCCATGATGGAGCAGGTACGAGAGGCCAAGTGATCTGTTCCTGATTCATCTTTTTGCATGTAGGTGCAAAATAGACACCTTTGGGATAACACAGGTGACATTCTATCAGATTGAGGACAGTCAATCTGATAGAAGACCAGAAACCTCAAGGTAGATTATGAAGTCAGACTAGACCCCAGGAATTAGCTATTTTGGCATTAATATAAGATTATGATGTTTCACGCCAGACACGATTGTGCTGGTCCACTGGGAGCTTTTATCAAACCACATTTAATTTAACAACCCAGTTTCACCATAACAAATGAATTAGCTTAACGTTTAACAATTGAGCAATACCACAACAAGACAGGATACAATTCTTAACTGCGAACCCATCGCTGAGTTCCAATTCAAGCAATATTCTCCTGATTGACTTAAACCCCCTCTTCAAAACTAGTTAGAAGCAACAGGCATTCTTGCTTGTCTCAGGTTAATAGTCCCAGAGCTTTCCGAACACCTCTGGAGAGAGAGGGAGAGAAAGAGAGAGAGGGAGAGAGAGAGAGAGACAGAGAGAGACACAGAGAGAGAGAGGGCGACTGAGAGACACCTGGGCCAGAATTCTCCAGCCATTCGCATCAGTGGGATTCTCCCGTCTCGCCGGCAGCGCACCCCGCCTGCAATTTTCCTGCCAGTTTGGGGTGACGACAATGGCAGGATCAAAGGATCAATGGAACAAAAGCACCAATTAACAGAAGGATGGAACAGACATCATGAAGCTGTCCCTCAGGCTGCAGTGGACCAGATCTTGCTGACGTTTCTAATTTCACTTGGTCAGCTGTCAGTAAACAGAGCCAGCAGTATATGAGCCTAATATATTCACTGTTTAGATTTGCTGCTCGCAAACAATGAGCCACCTCCTGCTTGCGGGAAACATGCGGCTGGGAGGCCGGAGAATCTTGCCCCTGTTTCTTCTGACAGTCCAGACAGCAACTGTTTATATTTATAAAAAATGAAACTGAAACGTCGCTCCTTCCCTACAAGCTTAGCTCCTCCTATTGACCACGTTTCTGTTCCTGTCAATCAACCTAATCAAAACACGACACTGAAACCCCCAGGGGAGACCCAAGCAAACACAAATGCATTAGCTCAGCTTAATGCAAATCCTCTAAGTCTGAAAGTAGTTATCCTGTGCACCCAGTTCTCAGTTTAAATGTTTTGCTAGACAAATCAGCATCTTGCTAAACAGATCTGAATTATAAACACGCCCCCTCACAAGAAAGATGATATCCATATATTTCTTAAAGGCACAGTGTCATCACACCTTGAACCATTATATTCTGGGATCTGTCAGTCAACCAATTACAGATCAGTTATATTTCTCTCATTCCTTCTTTCTTTAGTCACATTATCAGTGTTTACAAAGCCAGTCTCAGTAACAGTTATCATGAAACTACTGGACAGCTGTAAAAACTCAACTGGTTCACTTCTATCGTGAAATTTGCCATGAATTCCTGGTCTGGCCTCGATGTGATTCCAGACTTGCAGCAATGTGGTTAACCTCTTAACTGCCCTTTGAACTGGGCCAGCAAGCCATTCAGTTGGAGAACGAATGTTGTTCGTCACCACTTTCGCAAGGGGATTTAGCGATGGTAACAAATGTTGGCCTTGCCAACATGGATCATATCCTGAGATCAAAGAACAAAGAAAATTACAGCACAGGAACAGGCCCTTCGACCCTCCAAGCCTGCACCGACCATGCTGCCCGACTGAACTAAAACTCCCCACCCATCCGGGAACCATATCCCCCCATTCCCATCCTATTCATGTCTTTGTTAAGACTCCCCTGAAAAGTCACGATCGTATCTGCTTCACTACCTCCCCCGGCAACGGGTTCCAGGCACCCACCACCCTCTGTGTAAAAAACTTGCCTTGTACATCTCCTTTAAACTTTGCCCCTCGCACCTTAAACCTATGCCCCCAGTAATTGACTCTTCCACCCTGGGAAAAAGCTTTAGACCATCCACTCTGTCCATGCCCTTCATAATCTTGTAGACTTCTATCAGGTCTCCCCTCAACCTCCGTTGTTCCAGTGAGAACAAACCAACTTTCTCCAACCTCTCCTCATAGCTAAAGCCCTCCATACCAGGCAACATCCTGGTAAATCTTTCCTGTACCCTCTCCAAATCCTCCACATTCTTCTGGTAGTGTGAATCATGTCCTGAGAATGAGTTAAAAAAGATTGCTTCAGAAGCCTGACTGGTAGCTAAGTGCATCACACCCACTGATATCATTAACAAGATCCTTTGTGACTCCCTCAATTAAAGCTTATAATTGAATTGATGTGAATTGCTGGTCATATGCACATATCGGCAATATTTCATGATTTTATTTCTATCCATATGTTCAATTGCATTATATTCAAACAAAGAACAAAGAAAGTACAGCACAAGAACAGGCCCTTCGGCCCTCCAAGCCCATGCAGACCATGATCCCCTAACTAAACTAAATAAAAACATTCTGCCCTTACTCGGTCTGTATCCGTCTATTCCTTCCCTATTCGTGTACCCATCCAGATGCCACTTAAGAAGAAGTACTTCTATAATTTTAAGGTCCCCCATGCAAGGCTTCTAGAAGAAGTGAGAGGGCACGGGATCCAAGGGGCTGCTGCTCTGTGGATCCAGAACTGGCTTGCCCAAAGGAGGCAGAGAGTGGGTATAGATGGGTCTTTTTCTAAATGGAGGTCGGTCACCAGTGGTGTGCCCCAGGGATCTGTTCTGGGACCCTTGCTGTTTGTCATTTTCATAAATGACCTGGATGAGGAAGTGGAGGGATGGGTTGGTAAGTTTGCTGACGACACGAAGGTTGGTGGGGTTGTCGATAGTCTGGAGGGATGTCAGACATTACAGAGGGACATAGATAGGATGCAAGACTGGGCGGAGAAGTGGCAGAAGGACTTCAACCCAGATAAATGTGTAGTGGTCCATTTTGGCAGGTCAGATGGAATGAAGGAGTACAATATAAAGGGAAAGACTCTAAGTACTGTAGAGGATCAGAAGGATCTTGGGATCCGGGTCCATAGGACTCTAAAATCGCCCCCGCAGGTGGAGGAGGTGGTTAAGAAGGCGTATGGTGTGCTGGCCTTTATCAATCGAGGGATTGAGTTTAGGAGTCCGGGGATAATGATGCAGCTATATAAGATCCTCGTCAGGCCCCACTTGGAGTACTGTGCTCAGTTCTGGTCGCCTCATTACAGGAAGGATGTGGAAAAGATTGAAAGGGTGCAGAGGAGATTTACAAGGCTGTTGCCTGGATTGAGTGGCATGTCTTATGAGGATAGGCTGAGGGAGCTCGGTCTTTTCTCCTTGGAGAGACGTAGGATGAGAGGAGACCTAATAGAGGTATATAAAATGTTGAGAGGCATAGATCGGGTGGACTCTCAGAGGCTTTTTCCCAGGGTGGAAATGGCTGCTACGAGAGGACACAGGTTTAAGGTGCTGGGGGGTAGGTATAGGGGAAATGTTCGGGGGAAGTTTTTCACACAGACGGTGGTGGGCGAGTGGAATCGGCTGTCGTCAGTGATGGTGGAGGCAAACTCAATAGGGTCTTTTAAGAGACTCCTGGATGAGTACATGGGACTTAATAGGATGGAGGGTTATAGGTAGGCCTAGAAGGTAGGGATATGTTCGGCACAACTTGTGGGGCCGAAGGGCCTGTTTTGTGCTGTAGTTTTTCTATGTTTCTATGTTTCTAATTTAACATGTTGGGCATCTTAGCCACCAATCTGTAGTTTCCTGGATCATTTTTACCCCATTTTGAAAAAGTAGGAGCAACAGCTGCCTCTCTCCAGTCTCCAGGCAACGATTCCTGGAGGATTTGTACCAGCGATCCAGCAATTTCCTCAATTTCCTCAAGGATTCTCGGATGCATCTTATCCGGCCCTCGAGATCAATTCACCTCAAGTTTGCACAGCTGCTCGGGTAATCAAATTGCTGCTAATGTGAATAATGTCACAGTCTACCTCGACAACAACCTCCCATTCCCTTTCCTGATCAGACCAGTTACTTGTCTCATCCTTAGTTAAAATTGAATAGAAAACAATAGGACAATTCGGGGAGTGATGGGCAAATTAGAAAGGGTGACCTTTTAATAAGCACTTTGCTTGAGCATGTTAGTTTTGTAATTAATGATGACTTTTATCAAAGCATGGGCCTGGGTTGGGCAGGAGTGTCTTTGTGTCTATGTGTATGCGCATCTGCATGTGTATGGCTTGGCTTGTGTGTGTGTGTGTGCGTGTGTGTGTGTGGATGTGTGCACATCTGTGTATGTGGGTGTGTGTGTGTGTAATTTGTTGTGTGTGTGTAGTTTGTTGTGTGTTTGTAGTTTTTATGTGTGTGTAGTTTGTTGTGTGTGTTGTTTGTTGTGTGTGTGTAGTTTGTTATGTGTGTGTAGTTTGTTGTGTGTGTGTAGCTTTTGTGTGTGTGTAGTTTGTTGTGTGTGTGTAGTTTGTTGTGTGTGTGTAGCTTTTGTGTGTGTGTAGTTTGTTGTGTGTGTGTAGTTTGTTGTGTGTGTGTAGCTTTTGTGTGTGTGTAGTTTGTTGTGTGTGTAGTTTTTATGTGTGTGTAGCTTGTTGTGTGTGTGTAGCTTTTGTTATGTGTGTGTAGTTTGTTGTGTGTGTGTAGCTTTTGTGTGTGTGTAGTTTGTTGTGTGTGTGTAGTTTGTTGTGTGTGTGTAGCTTTTCTGTGTGTGTAGTTTGTTGTGTGTGTAGTTTTTATGTGTGTGTAGCTTGTTGTGTGTGTGTAGCTTTTGTGTGGGTGTAGTTTGTTGTGTGTGTGTAGCTTTTGTGTGTGTGTAGTTTGTTGTATGTGTGTAGTTTGTTGTGTGTGTGTAGCTTTTGTGTGTGTGTAGTTTGTTGTGTGTGTAGTTTGTTGTGTGTGCAGTTTGTTGTGTGTGTAGTTTTTATGTGTGTGTAGTTTGTTGTGTGTGTAGTTTGTTGTGTGTGTGTAGTTTGTTGTGTGTGTAGTTTGTTGTGTGTGTAGTTTGTTGTGTGTGTGTAGTTTTTATGTGTGTGTAGTTTGTTGTGTGTGTAGTTTGTTATGTGTGTGGTTTGTTGTGTGTGTAGTTTGTTGTGTGTGTGTAGTTTGTTGTGTGTGCGTAGCTTTTGTGTGTGTGTAGTTTGTTGTGTGTGTAGTTTGTTATGTGTGTGTAGTTTGTTGTGTGTGTGTAACTTTTGTGTGTGTGTAGTTTGTTGTGTGTGTAGTTTGTTATGTGTGTGTAGTTTGTTGTGTGTGTAGTTTGTTGTGTGTAGCTTTTGTGTGTGTGTAGTTTGTTGTGTGTGTAGTTTTTATGTGTGTGTAGTTTGTTGTGTGTGTAGCTTTTGTGTGTGTGTGTAGTTTGTTGTGTGTGTAGTTTTTATGTGTGTGTAGTTGGGCAGCACGGTAGCACAGTGGTTAGCACTGCTGCTTCACAGCTCCAGGGACCTGGGTTCAATTCCCGGCTTGGGTCACTGTCTGTGTGAAGTTTGCACATTCTCCTCGTGTCTGCGTGGGTTTCCTCCAGGTGCTCCGGTTTCCTCCCACAGTCCAAATATGTGCGGGTGAGGTTGATTGGCCGTGCTAAAATTGCCCCTTAGTGTCTTGAGATGGGTAGGTTAGAGGGATTAGCGGGTAAATATGTAGGGATATGGGGGTAGGGCTTGGGTGGGATTGTGGTCGGTGTAGACTCGATGGGCCGAATGGCCTCTTTCTACACTGTAGGGTTTCTATGATTTCTAGTTTGTTGTGTGTGTAGTTTGTTATGTGTGAGTGTAGTTTGTTTTGTGCGTGTGTGTAATTTGTTGTGTGTTTGTAGTTTGTTATGTGTGTATGTGTGTAGTTTGTTATGTGTGTGTGTGTAGTTTGTTATGTGTGAGTGTAGTTTGTTTTGTGCGTGTGTGTAATTTGTTGTGTGTTTGTAGTTTGTTGTGTGCTTGTAGTTTGTTATGTGTGTGTAGTTTGTTTTGTGTGTGTGTGTGTAGTTTGTTGTGTGCGTGTGTGTGTAGTGTGTGTGTGTATAGTTTGCTGCACGTGTGTAGTTTGCTGTGTGTGTTTAGTTTGTTGTGTGTGTGTAGTTTATGTGTGTGTGTAGTTTGTTGTGTGTGTAGTTTGTCGTGTGTGTATGTGTATAGTATGTTGTGTGTGTAGTTTGTTGTGTGTGTGTGTGTAGTTTGTTGTGTGTGTAGTTTGTCGTGTGTGTATGTGTATAGTCTGTTGTGTGTGTAGTTTGTTGTGTGTGTAGTTTGTTGTGTGTGTAGTTTGTTGTGTGTGTATGTGTATAGTATGTTGTGTGTGTAGTTTGTTGTGTGTGTGCATTTGTGGATGGTTACCACTGTTGGCTACAATAATATGAACGCATCAGAACTATTACTTTCCAAGCAAACTGTGCAGATAATTACAAACAAACTAGTTATGAGAATGACTGCCGTTGACATCAAGTCAGAATTTAACTGAGTGACATCAAAGAGCCCTGACGAAATTTAACTCAATGGAAACCACTGGTTGGAGTGACATCCAGCACAAAGAAAGATGGCTATTATTGTTGGAGTCCATTCATCAGAGGCCTACACCATTGCTGCAGGAGTTCCTCGGGGTAGTGTCCAAGGCCCTACCACCTTCAGCTGCCTCATTAATGACCCTCCCTCCATCACAAGATGAGAAGTGGGATTATAGCAGTGTTCAGTATCATCTGCAGCTCCTCAGATACGGAAGCAGTCTGTGCCAACAGCATTGTTTCGTCATGTGTTTGGAGTCTAGACAGGGTTCTTTGGGGCTTGTTGACATTCCCAAATAAGCTGCTTAAGACGATAGCTTGTTCAAACAAGAACTCTTTAATTACAGCAACTATAAACATGTAAAGGCCTCTGTACGAAGTTAGAGTTTCTCCTTTCTCCTCATTTCTTCTGTCCCATCATGTGATTTAACATCATCATTGCATCAGCATCGTGTATGCTTCCGATGTTAACCCTTTATTCTACCAATGACATCAAACGATATGGGGATAGTCTGCAAGATGGTGTTGAGTAGAAGATCAGCCATGATCAAGTTAAATGGCAGGGCAAGCTTGAGGGGCTGAATGGCCTCCTTCCCCTATATTCCTACATTCCTGGGTAGCTGTAGAACTTCATCTTAGGAAGATAAGAACACAGGAATTAGAAGCAGAAGGAGGCAAATTCAACACTTCGTGCCTGCTCTGCCATTCAATCAGATCATGGCTGATCTCTCCCTGGTCTCAAACCTACCTCCCCACCTGTTTCCCCATTTCCCCTTGACCCTTTTATGTTAGAAATATATCCATCTCCTTCTTGAAACCATTCAATGATTCAGACTCCACCGCGCTATGGGGCAACGAGCTCCACAAATTCACCACCCTCTGCGAGAAATAGTCCCTCCTCATCTCAGTTTTAAATCTACTGCCTCTCAGTCTATAACTGTGACCTCTTGTTCAAGATTACCCCATAAGAGGGAACATTTGGTCTATATTTAATTTAATAATCCCTTTTAAAATTTTATATGCCTCCATCAGATCCCCTCTCATCCTTCTAAACCCCAGCGAGTACAAACCCAAACTGTTTAATCCCTCCTCATACGTCAACCCTTTCATCCACAGAATCAATCTGGTGAACCTCCTCTGAACTGCCTCCAATGCCACCACATCCTTCCTCAAATAAGGAGACCAAAACTGGACACAATACTCCAGATGAGGTCTCACCAACACCCTGTACAATTGCAACAACACTTCTCTACTTTCATACTCCAGTCTCTTTGCAATAAATGCCAAGATCCCATTTGCCTTTTTTATTATGTGCTGTACCTGCATACCAACTTTCTGTGATTCATGAACAAAGACACCCAGATCCCTCTGCCTGGATACATTTTGAATGTGCTTTCCATTTAGTAATAATTTGTCTTTCTATTTTTTCTGCCAAATTAGGATCTGAGTAGCTTGTCCAATCTTCCATTGGTTTTCTTTCAAGGATATTACGGCGCTGTGGTTCCTTGGTCTCTTTTGATCCTGTCCGATCCTGATTGTGGAGCTCTGTTGATTATTATTCTGTTGGTCTTGTTTCTGTCCGTGGGCTTCAGCATTGATAAGTCTCTTGCTCTGTGCCTGAAGTTAAAGTTATAAGCTATTTGTTTTTCTGTTCTGCCTCACGCTGTTTCATCCCCTTTGTGATCATTTGCAGTAAGATTAGGTTTTAGTTTCTTTTGCAGAACTGGTTGTTCTGTTCTTAATCTCCTTGGAAACTTCTCATTAACAACTCAATCAGTGAGAAACCATTTCTTCGCGGTGAGGTTCGGTAACTCAGAAGAACTAAATTAAGATCTCCCTTCTCCGTCAAATCTTGGTGCAGTGACAGTAATCTCTTCTTCAATGTCAACAAAACAAAGGAGATAGTCATGGACTTCAGGGAGTGTAGTGGAGGACATGCCCCTGTCTACATCAATGGGGATGAAGTAGAAATTGTCGAGAACTTCAGGTTTCTCCATGTCCAGATCACCAACAACCTGTCCCTCCAGGACGATGCTATAGTTAAGAAAGCCCACCAATGCCTCTACTTCCTCAGAAAACTAAGGAAATTTGATATGTCCACTACGACTCTCACCAACTTTTACAGCTGCACCATAGAAAGCATCCTTTCTGGTTGTATCATAGCTTCGTACGGCTCCCGCTCAGACCAAGACCACAAGAAATTACAAATGGTTGTGAATGAAGCCCAATCCATCACGCAAACCAGCCTCCCATCCCTTGACTCTGTCTACATTTCCCGCTGCCTCGGAAAAGCAGCCAGCATAATCAAGGACCCCACGCAAGCCGGACATTCTCTCTTCCACCTTCTTCCATCAGGAAAAAGATACAAAAGTCTGAGATCACATACCAGCTGACTCAAAAATAGCTTCTTCCCTGCTGCCATCAGATGTTTGAATGGACCTACCTTGCATTAAGTTGATCTTTCTCTACACCCTAGCTATAACTGTAACAGTATATTCTGCACTCTCTCCTTTCCTTCTCTATGAATGGTATGCTTTGTCTGTTTAACATTCAAGAAACAATACTTTTCACTGTATATTAATACTTGTGATAATAATAAATCAAACGAAATCAAATCATCTTTGATTATTTGTATACCTCTCACAGCTTCTCCATTTGAATCATAGAATCATAGAAACCCTACAGTACAGAAAGAGGCCATTCGGCCCATCGAGTCTGCACCGACCACAATCCCACCCAGGCCCTACCCCCATAACCCTACATATTTTACCCACTAATCCACGCATCCCAGGACACTAAGGGGCAATTTTAGCATGGCCAATCAACCTAACCCGCACATCTTTGGACTGTGGGAGGAAACCGGAGCACCCGGAGGAAACCCACGCAGACATGAGGAGAATGTGCAAACTCCACACAGACAGTGACCCAAGCCGGGAATCGAACCCAGGTCCCTGGAGCTGTGAAGCAGCAGTGCTAACCACTGTGCTACCGTGCCGCCAAATTTGCTTTTAGAGAATGAGGTGAAGTGAGTTGGTTACATGATGAATCCCCATCCACCACATTAAATGCTCATTTCTCCCATCACTGATGTACACTGGTGGTAGTGTGTACCATCTACAGGATGCACTGCAGCAAGTCACCAATCCTCCTTCAACAGAAGCTTCCAAACCCACCACCTCTACCACCTTTGATTGTGGTGCCAATCAAGTGGGCTGCTTTGTCCTGGATGGTGCTGCAGCCTCTGTGAAGGGTGCCTTGCTTCTTGGGTTACCTAGCTCCAACTGAAAAAAAAACTGCTTCTCCATTTCATTTTAGGCTTCTGGTTGCTAAGCAACTGCTTAGCTTTTTTAATTGCTTTTATGTCGTAAACATTTAATTACAGTGGAGGCACAGTTTGAAGTGAAACTAAAACCTATAGGCATGCGGGCACTTTTGTTTAACATGAAGCTAACTGAAGTTTTAACCCTATCTTAGTACACAAATACAGGACCGCAAATTAAACTTAAACGCATATCTTATTTCTAATACTTACAATACAATATATAAATTGTTTAACCGATGTTGATTTCCAAACATCTGTGGGCACATATCTTTGATGAAAGTGCTATGTAAATTCACGGTGTTATAAAAATATTGACAGTATTATTAGTAGGAATATCCACAGTTGTAGTAGAGAAGTCTTAGTGTACTGATCCCGTGGGAACAAAAGCTTCAGCATTGCGCACGACGTCCAGATCTTTTGGAAAATCCTGTAATTTGGGAGAAACTACAGTTCTTCCAGCTTATCCATTGGGAAAATGATGAGGTGTTTTTGCTTTGGTGAACATTGTGCAGCTGTCAATAATATTCTAGACAGTGGGTTGATGGATGCTGCTGAGGTCCCCAGAGCTTGGATTAGGCCTGAGGCAAAAACAAACGGACACTTGCTAATCATCATAGTGACAGACTGCACCATTAGCTGAATAGAGGTCATCTTGCAGAGTGCATCACTGCCTCCTGAGGGGGAGTACTAGCATCTCTACACACTCCTCCTCTGGCTACTCTGGAGAGAGCTGGAATATGTGGGTGTGGAGGTAATGATGTACCGGGGCATTCTTTGTACTTGCATCATTCACCTCATGGAGACAAGTAAAGCGCCCCTATAAAGTTTTTGAAATTCATTCATGGGATGTGGGCATCGCTGGCTGGACCAGCGTTTATTGCCCATCCCTAATTGCTAGGCCATTTCAAAGGGTATTTAAGAGCCAACCACATTGCTGTGGATCTGGAGTCACAGGCCAGCTATGAAGGGCAGATTTCCTTCTCAAAAGGACATTTGTGACCCAGGCAGGGCTTTTTAAATGACAATCATTCTATGTTCATCATTGGACTTTTAATTCCAGATATATATTGAATTCAAATTTCACCATCTGCTGTGGTGGGATTCGAACCAGGAGTCCTGAGAGTATTACCCTGGGTCTCTGGATTACTAGTCCAGTGACAATTCCACTACACCACCGCCTCCCTAGTACCCTTTGTCTAGATAGGTTACTAGCCTTCCAGACTCAGACTCCACAACAGACTGCTACCTCTCTTCTTCACAGATGGGGTCATTAAGTTGAAATGGCCCTGGTAGGCATAAATGGGTCATTTTCTGGTTGGCAAAATGTAATGTGTGGTGTGTCATGGGGCTCAGTGCTGGGGCCTCAACCTTTTACAATTTATAGTTGAGGACTGAGTTGAGGAGAAACTTCTTCACCCAAAGGATTGTGAATCTGTGGAATTCCCCACCCAGTGAAGCAGTTGAGGCTACCTCAATGATTGTTTTTAAGGTGAAGTTAGATAGAGTTTTGAACAATAAAGGAATTAAGGGTTATGGTGAGTGGGCGGGTAAGTGGAGCTGAGTCCACGAAAAGATCAGCCATGATCTTATTGAATGGCAGAGCAGGCTCGATGGGCCAAATGGCCTACTCCTGCTCCTAGTTCTCACGTTCTTATGTTCTTATATAAATGACCTGGATCGATCATCGGGCAAAAGCCAGTGTGAGTCACAGATGCTGCAGAAATACTTCCCCCTGCCTCCTTCCCTTGCACAGGCATGAGCCCCAGATGAATGGAAAATGGAGAGGGGGAGTTTGTCCACAAATTGTAGGACTGCAAACTTTGGAAGTGAGTCCTTGGGAAATTCTGCCTCACATCCAACCCTTGAAAGCCCCCAAAGGAATCTTAGGCCCCCAGTTTTTAAGCCAGTATTAATCAGAGTTCATTCCTGCTACAGAAGCAAGAGGAAATGGTGCATTTATCTGAACAGTATCATTACTAAAATCGCACAAACTCTTGCCTATTTCTGGCCAAAAGTGCACTGTGACCATGCCAACTCTGCCAGTTTCTCTACACTGCATTCTCCCATTTGCACCCATTGAGTGGCAACCATCGACTCTCTACTTCTTGCAGATGGGTAAGTCTCTGTTTTGGACCCTCAATTCCCGGTTTCCCAGTCCATCAGAGAAATTCCTAACAGAGGGCAGGTGTTCCCCCAAGAACAATTTTCTTATTTATTATTTTTGTTGTGATTGGGCATTGATGACAAGGGCAGTAAGTTTTGCCTAATCCGGCTGGGCACGTTACAGCCTTCCAGTCTCAACATCGAATTCAACAACTTCAGGTGATTAACTCTACCCCACCTCGACCCCTTTGTTTCATTTCATTTAATTTTTAACTGTTCTCTATCTTTTATTTCTTTATTGTCTTTCTTCATTTTCCTTACCCAGCCCCCCAACTCTTTCCCTCTATTTTATTCCCCTTTCCTTACCTTTTCTCTCCCTTTGCTCCCCTTTCCCCCCCATTTTCTCAATTTTATCTCTCTCCCACAGATCCCCCTCCTCCCCCAACATCTTTATCTGTCACAGCTTAGCCTCTGATTTCAGCTTCTCTGCTGTTTGGCCATTCACACCTTCTATTCTCTCTATGGGTTGCCATTAGCAACTCTTAGCCTTCCCCCTTGTTTTTGTGGCAATGACTCATCTTTCATTCCCTCACCCTGCGGTATAAATATCTCCCACTTTCTATGCCTTTTAGCTTTGACAAAGGGTCATCTGGACTCGAAACATCAGCTCTTTTCTCTCCTTACAGATGCTGCCAGACCTGCTGAGATTTTCCAGCATTTTCTCTTTTGCCTAATCCTTGATGCCCTTGAGAAGGTGATGGTGAACTTTCTTCTTGAACCACTGCAGTCGGTGTGGTGAAGGTGCACTCACAGTGCCATTGGGAAGGGGAGTTCCAGGATGTTGACCCAGAAGTAATGAAGAAACAGTGATATATTTGCAAGTTGAGGTAGTGCATAACTTGGAGGGGAGATGGCGAGCAAATATTTTCCAGTGAAAGACTCTGTTGGTCTTCACTGAACTTTGTTCGTTCAAGCCCTTCCACAAGACTTGACATGTAATCCTTGCTGAAGGTATAAGACAGTAAACCGCCAGATAAGAGGTACCAACTTTCGGATGAGATGTTAAAGTAAGGCCTAGCTGAGCCCTATTATGTAACTAAAATGTGCAAACAGTAACTCTGTCACACATCTATTGGAACCGATGTTGGAGAGATCAAATTCATAGTCAACAAAAAGCACATTTATTACGGCATGGTGGCACGGTGGCACAGTGGTTAGCACTGTTACCTCACAGCACCAGAGACCCAGATTGATTCTGGCCTTGGGTCACAGCCTGTGTGGAGGCTGCACATTCTCCTGATGTCTGCATGGGTTTTCCCTCTGGGTGCTCTAGTTTCCTCCCACACTCCAACTATGCGCAGGTTAGATGGATTGGCCACGATAAATTGGGTGGATTAGCAGGGTAAATACGTGGGGTTGCAGGGATGGGGCCTGGGTGGGATTGTGGTTGGTGCAGGCTCGGTGGGCTGAATGGCCTCTTTCTGCACTGTAGGGATTCTATGATCCTATGAAATTATTTGGTCTCCCTGCACAGTAGATGTCTGTCATCATTGCTGCCTTTTCTAACTGCTCCGCTGCCCCTTGCTAACCCCTGCCTGTGCAAATGACCATTTTGCTATTCCAGCAAAACTCTCTGCTGTTTATTGAAGTGGAGATTAGCTGATTAGAAAATGCAGTTTCAGAGGATATGCTACATCTGGCAAAGGGGTCTTGTTGCCCATGAACTCCTTTCATTATCCATTTCTCCAAATCCACCTTCAGCGGGAGGTAGTGGCACAACTCAGAGGCACAACTACAGCTCAGCCTTCAACACTATTATTCCCACAAAGCTCATCTCCAAACTCCGTGGCCTGGGCCTCGGCACCTCCCTCTGTGACCGGATCCTGAACTTCCTAACTCACAGACCACAATCAGTAAGGATAGGCATCAACACCTCCTCCACGATCATCCTCAACACCGGTGCCCCACAAAGCTGTGTTCTCAGCTCCCTACTAAACTCCTACTAAACTGTGCGGCTGAATTCCCCTCCAATTCAATTTTCAAGTTTGCTGACGACACCACCGTAGTGGGTCGGATCTCAAACAATGATGAGACAGAGTACAGGAATGATATAGAGAATCTGGTCAACTGGTGCGGCAACAATAATCTCTCCCTCAATGTCAACAAAACGAAGGAGATTGTCATCGAATTCAGGAAGCGTAAAGGAGAACATGCCCTTGTCTACATCAATGGGGATGAAGTAGAAAGGGTCAAGAGCTTCAAGTTTTTAGGTGTCCAGATCACCAACAACCTGTCCTGGTCCCCCCATGCCGACACTATAGTTAAGGAAGCCCCACCACGCCTCTACTTTCTCAGAAGACTGAAGAAATTTGACATGTCAGCTATGACTCTCACTAACTTTTACAGATGCACCATAGAAAGCATTCTTTCTGGTTGTATCACAGCTTGGTATGGCTCCTGCTCTGCCCAAGACCGCAAGGAACTACAAAAGATCGTGAATGTAGCCCAATCCATCACGCAAACCAGCCTCCCATCCACTGACTCTGTCTACACTTCACGGTGCCTCGGCAAAGCAGCCAGCATAATTAAGGACCCCACGCACCCCGGACATTCTCTCAAAGAACAAAGAACAAAGAACAGTACAGCACAGGAAACAGGCCCTTCGGCCCTCCAAGCCTGTGCCGCTCCTTGGTCCAACTAGACCAATCGTTTGTATCCCTCCATTCCCAGGCTGCTCATGTGACTATCCAGGTAAGTCTTAAACGATGTCAGCGTGCCTGCCTCCACCACCCTACTTGGCAGCGCATTCCAGGCCCCCACCACCCTCTGTGTAAAAAACGTCCCTCTGATGTCTGAGTTATACTTCGCCCCTCTCAGCTTGAGCCCGTGACCCCTCGTGATCGTCACCTCCGACCTGGGAAAAAGCTTCCCACTGTTCACCCTATCTATACCCTTCATAATCTTGTATACCTCTATTAGATCTCCCCTCATTCTCCGTCTTTCCAAGGAGAACAACCCCAGTCTACCCAATCTCTCCTCATAGCTAAGACCCTCCATACCAGGCAACATCCTGGTAAACCTTCTCTGCACTCTCTCCAATGCCTCCACGTCCTTCTGGTAGTGCGGCGACCAGAACTGGACGCAGTACTCCAAATGTGGCCTAACCAGCGTTCTATACAGCTGCATCATCAGACTCCAGCTTTTATACTCTATACCACGTCCTATAAAGACAAGCATACCATATGCCTTCTTCACCACCTTCTCCACCTGTGTTGCCACCTTCAAGGATTTGTGGACTTGCACACCTAGGTCCCTCTGTGTTTCTATACTCCTGACGACTCTGCCATTTATTGTATAACTCCTCCCTACATTATTTCTTCCAAAATGCATCACTTCGCATTTATCCGGATTAAATTCCATCTGCCACCTCTCCGCCCAATTTTCCAGCCTATCTATATCCTGCTGTATTGCCCGACAATGCTCTTCGCTATCCGCAATTCCAGCCATCTTCGTGTCATCCGCAAACTTGCTGATTACACCAGTTACACCTTCTTCCAAATCATTTATATATATCACAAATAGCAGAGGTCCCAGTACAGAGCCCTGCGGAACACCACTGGTGTGGAGATGCCGGCGTTGGACTGGGGTAAACACAGTAAGAAGTTTAACAACACCAGGTTAAAGTCACTGGTCACAGACCTCCAGCCGGAAAAAGACCCTTCGACCACTACCCTCTGTCTCCTATGGCCAAGCCAGTTCTCCACCCATCGAGCCACTTCTCCTTGTATCCCATGAGCCTTAACCTTCTTAACCAACCTGCCATGTGGGACTTTGTCAAATGCCTTGCTGAAATCCATATAGACGACATCCACGGCCCTTCCTTCATCAACCGTTTTTGTCACTTCCTCAAAAAACTCCACCAAATTTGTAAGGCACGACCTCCCTCTTACAAAACCATGCTGTCTGTCACTAATGAGATTGTTCCGTTCTAAATGCACATACATCCTGTCTCTAAGAATCCTCTCCAACAACTTCCCTACCACGGACGTCAAGCTCACCGGCCTATAATTTCCTGGGTTATCCCTGCTACCCTTCTTAAACAACGGGACCACATTCGCTATCCTCCAATCCTCAGGGACCTCACCCGTGTCCAAAGAAGCGACAAAGATTTCCGTCAGAGGCCCAGCAATTTCACCTCTCGTCTCCCTGAGCAGTCGAGGATAGATGCCATCAGGCCCTGGGGCTTTGTCAGTTTTAATGTTCCCTAAAAAACCTAACACTTCCTCTCTCGTAATGGAGATTTTCTCTAACGGGTCAACACCTCCCTCCGAGACACTCCCGGTTAACACGCCCCTCTCCTTCGTGAATACCGATGCAAAGTATTCATTTAGGATCTCCCCTATTCCCTTGGGTTCTAAGCATAATTCCCCTCCTTTGTCCCTGAGAGGTCCGATTTTCTCCCTGACAACTCTTTTGTTCCTAACGTATGAATAGAATGCCTTAGGATTCTCCTTAATCCTGCCTGCCAAGAACATCTCGTGCCCTCTTTTTGCCCTTCTAACTCCCCGTTTGAGATCTTTCCTACTCTCTCTGTATTCCTCCAGAGCTCCATCTGTTTTCAGTTGCCTGGACTTAACGTACGCCTCCCTTTTCATTTTAATCAGATCCTCAATTTCCCTGGTTACCCACAGCTCTCGAATCCTACCTTTCCTATCTTTCCTTTTTACAGGCACATGCCTATCCTGCAGCCTTATCAATAGTTCCTTAAAAGACTCCCACATGCCAGACGCGGACTTACCCTCGAACATCCTCTCCCAATCAACATCCACCAATTCCTGCCTAATCCGGCTATAGTCAGCCTTCCCCCAATTTAGCACCCTGCCCGTAGGACAGCACTCATCCTTGTCCATTACTATCCTAAAGTTAACAGAGTTGTGGTCACTATTTGCCACATGTTCCCCTACCGAAACTTTGACGACCTGACCGGGCTCATTTCCCAGAACTA
Source organism: Mustelus asterias (assembly GCF_964213995.1). NCBI lineage: Eukaryota > Metazoa > Chordata > Chondrichthyes > Carcharhiniformes > Triakidae > Mustelus > Mustelus asterias. The sequence goes on from NC_135817.1 coordinate 80,732,640, forward strand.
GGTCCAGTATAGCCCCCTCTCTAGTCGGGCTATCTACATACTGTTCCAAAGAACCTTCCAGTACGCATTTTACAAATTCCTCCCCGTCCGGTCCCCCAGCTCTAAGCACTTTCCAGTCTGTGCCAGGGAAATTAAAGTCCCCCACTACAACAACCCTATTTTTTCTGCACCTATCCAGAATCTCCTGACATATCCTTTCCTCCACTTCCCGTGGGCTGTTGGGTGGTCTGTAGTACACCCCCAGCATAGTGACTGCACCCTTCCTGTTTCTGAGTTCCACCCACAGCGACTCAGTACATGACCCCTCTAAGTTGTCTACCCTCTGCACCGCGGTAATATGCTCCTTAACTAATATCGCTACTCCCCCACCTTTTTTAGCCCCTCCTCTGTCTCGCCTAAAACACTGATACCCCGGAATATTCAGCTGCCAGTCCTGTCCTTCTTTTAACCAAGTTTCCGTCACCGCAACCACATCCAAATTCCGCACAAGCATTAAGGCCCTAAGTTCGTCTGTTTTACCCGTTACACTCCTCGCATTGAAGCAGATGCACTCCAGACCTCCAGGCCCAGTCAGGTCCTCCTCCTCCAGAGTGCTCCTCTTCTTAGCTAGCCTTGCCCTGGCCCCCAGCTCGACCCCAGCCTCAGTATTTACTGACCTCCTGTTTTTTTCCCCACCCCCCTGCCACACTAGTTTAAATCCTGCCGAAACACTCGAGCAAAACTCCCAGCCAGGATATTTGCTCCCTTCCAGTTAAGGTGTAACCCATCCTTTCTGTACAGTTGCCATCCTGACTTGACGATTTCCCAGTTATCTATGAATTTAAAACCCTCCCTCTTGCACCAGTCCTTTAGCCACGCGTTCAACTGTAGAATCTCCCTGTTCCGAGCCTCACTTGCACTAGGCACCGGGAGCAGTCCAGAGATTGCTACACTGGAGGTCTTACTTTTTAGCCTAGCACCCAACTCCCTGAATTTCTCTCGTATGACCCCCCTGCTCTTCCTACCTACATCATTTCCCCCAATGTGTACAATCACATCCGTTTGACTACCTTCCTTTTTAAATATGCTTCCTACCCTCTCGGAGACATCCAGTACCCCGGCACCAGGGAGGCAGACTACCATCCTGGATTCTCGTTCAGTCCCACAGAAGCGCCTGTCCGTGCCTCTAACTATTGCGTCCCCCACAACTATCGCTCTCCTAAACCCCTTCTTTCCCTTCCGGACCCCTGAGCCTGTCTCCGTGGAGGCGATCTGGTCCTCGTGGCTTACCCCTGGAGGGTCATCCCCCTCCACAGAATCCAAAACAATATACCTATTGTGGAGGGGGACAACCACAGGGGATCCCTCCACAGACTGCTCACTCCCTTCCCTTCTCCCATCTGTTGCCCATCCCTTTCTCTTATGGGAGACTGCCACTGGGGTGCTTTCTGGCACATCACCCTTCTGACTATTACCCCTCCTAACCGTGACCCACGTGTCTTCCTTCCGAGACCCTGGTGTCACTTCCTGACTATAACTTTTATCTATGACTCTCTCATTTTCCCTAACTAAACTGAGTTCATCGAGCCTCAGCTCCAGCTCCCTTACACGATCCTTCAGGAGATGCAGTTCCACACATCTGGCACAGATATGGACTTCCGGGAGGCAAGTTGTCTCCAGGAACTCCCACATCCCACACCGAATGCAGTATACTGGCCTCCCACTCATACCAGCCATGTCCTTTTTAGTTTTGGGGATAAAACAAAAAGGGGGTGTAACCAAAGAAAAACAAACAAACAACCTTCCTCGCCGAAGCCCTGTGAGCCAAAGCCCTTTTAGCTCTCACTCTGTCCCCTGCTCACTCCGCTGCCCGCTCAAAGGTGCGGCCTACTTTTAAACCCTCCAAAATCTTCCCAGGCTGCTGCTGGGCCTATTTCCCTCAGCCTGCTCCTGTGGAACAATGAGGCTGAAACCTCCAAGTTAAGCACTTTTAAACCCTCCAAAATCTTCACAGGCTGCTGCTGGGCCTATTTCCTGTTTAGAAAAAAAAACCTCCGATTTTTTTCACTAATTTAACTGAAAAATAATTAAATAAATTAGTGCACAAACAAGCTCCCTTACCCTCAGCCTGCTCCTGTGGAACAATGAGGCTGAAACCTCCAAGTTAAGCACTTTTAAACCCTCCAAAATCTTCCCAGGCTGCTGCTGGGCCTATTTCCTGTTTAGAAAAAAAAAACCTCCGATTTTTTTCACTAATTTAACTGAAAAATAATTAAATAAATTAGTGCACAAACAAGCTCCCTTACCCTCAGCCTGCTCCTGTGGAACAAGCTCCCTTACCCTCAGCCTGCTCCTGTGGAACAATCTTCTTCCGTCGGAAAAAGATACAAAAGTCTGAGGTCACGTACCAACCGACTCAGGAACAGCTTCTTCTCTGCTGTTGTCAGACTTTTGAATGGACCTACCTCACATTAAGTTGATCTTTCTCTACACCCTAGCTATGACTATAACACTACATTCTGCACCCTCTCCTTTCCTTCTCTATGATCGGTATGTTTTGTCTGTATAGTGAGCAAGAAACAATACTTTTCACTGTATGTTAATACATGTGACAATAATAAATCAAATCAAATCCAATCATAATGGTATTGTCGCTGAACTAGTAATCCAGAGACCCAGGATAATGCTCGGGTGACCGGGGTTCGAATCCCAACACGGCAGATGATGAAATACTAATGCAATAAAAATCTGGAATTGAAAGTCTAATGATGATCATGAAACCATTGTCGATTGTCAGAAAAATCCACCTGCTTCACTAATGTCCTGGAGGGAAGGAAATCTGCCGTCCTTACCGGGTCTGGCTTACACGTGACTCTTAAATCCTCTCCGAAATGCACTCAGTTCAAGGACATTTCAGGATGGACACTAAATGCTGGCCCAGCCAGCGCGTTCCACATGAATGAATAACAAAAAAAGCACCGCACAGAGATACTGGGGAATTCCCATGGGGAAATCCTGGGAGACCAACCCATCCCAAAAAGTCCGGAAAGCCAAGAGGCCAGAGAGAAATGATGGTTTGATAAATTGTCCCCAGGGTCTTCAGAATGCAATTGAAAGCTATTGAACACTATGCATCCGGCTCCCTTGTAGCCACGTTTTACAGTCGGTGGGGTCTCGGGCTGAATCGTGTTGGGAATGGGCATGCATGTTGGCGTGAGTTTGACACAGCCTCCTCTATATATGACTATAGTTCTGACCTGTTTCTGACAGTGCCCCGTTGCCCCCAGTTCATTCAGCATCAACTGAGTGCAGAGCGTGCTAAATGACATGGAGCTCCACTGAATTTTATGATCAGGAGATATCCACTTTAGAGATGAACCTGTTCAGAGCTAAAATATCATCTGTCTAGGTGTTTTATTCACCTATGTTTTTTAATATACATGTGTTATTAATATATTACCTCCATTGCTCATTATTACTCAATTTTATTTTTATAAAGATCAAATCAAATAATAGCTGGAACCTTCCAGCTGTTCCCCAGTGTCCATATACTTGGCGAAAACAGCTCTCACATTTTGATTAAATGCTTTAGCCTGTAGTCTTAGTACTTAATCAGCATGGGAACGATTTATTACTGTAATGCACTTGGGAGCACCGCAGGTTATTGCTTAACTATAATTCAGGTATAATTAACAGATGTTTAACTCACTTCTTGACTACACGGAAAAGTGTATGCAGTGGTAATGTATTATAGATTGTCACACATCTCAGTGCTTTACGCAGAGAGGCCAGCAGCACAACATGCTTCAAGTATTCCAAGGCCAATCTTGCTTCTGGCTTTCACAGACTCAGGTCTGATGTTAGAAAATACTTCTTTGCATCAATGTTTAACGTCCTAGAGTAATTTAGGAAGCAGTTAGAATCTGTGACTGGCGAAGCATTGAACTTCAGTGTGAGATTGGTCAAATGGCCCTTGCTTTTGCTGATTGGCCATCATCCCAACTGTCTTATCTCTTCTTTTGCTGAAACTCTCATCCGTGTTTTTGTTCTGATTTGGTTACTCCAATACTCCCCTGTCACGCTGCTCACCTTGCACTCTCCTTATGTCGTAGAGTCATAGCGAGCCATCCAGCACAGAAGCAGGCTCTTGGGCGGCACGATGGCACAGTGGTTAGCACTGCTGCCTCACAGTGTCAGGGACCCGGGTTCGATTCCTGGCTTGGGTCACTGTCTGTGCGGAGTCTTCATGTTCTCCCTGTGTCTGTGTGGGTTTCCTCTGGGTGCTCCGGTTTCCTCCCACAGTTTGAAAGACGTGCTGGCTAGGTGCATTGGCCGTGCTAAATCCTCCCTCAATATATCCAAACAGGTGCCGGAGTGTGGCAACTAGGGGATTTTCACAGTAAATGTAAATGTACTTGTGACTAATAAATAAACTTTACTTACTTCTACTTTTTTCCATAATGACTTTGAAACTTACTATCTCCAAAAGCTCACCCACTGAAATGTCGACCACTTACCCAGCTTCATTGTCTAGGATAAGGTCTAGCACTGCCCCATCCCTTGTCGAACTATCTACGTACCGGCACAGAAAGGATTTCCTGGATGCACTTTAAACATTCCACCCCCATCTAATCCTTTCACACCAAGGCGATTCCAAACAATGTGTTGGAATGATGTTGATTAGGAGATAAATATTGGCCAGGACACTGGCACAACCACCCTGGTCTTCCATGAAAGAGTACCATTGATCTTTCACATCTGCCTGAGAGGGCAGACAGGCCCTCAGTTTAATCTCTCACATGAGAGACAGGACCTCCAACACTGCTGCGCTCCCATTGTATTACACAGGCACATTAGCCTCTATTTCTGTGCTTCAGCCTTTTGCTATATGCAATTTATTGTTCAGAAGAAAATGTAGAGGCAGAAATGAAAAGTTCCAATTATCGTTGTCGCGTTCATCCTTCTATTGAGTGTGAACACTCTGACTGATGGAATGAAAGATTCTATTTGCTGGATGCAGTCATCCTGTATCAAGTCAACTTGGACTGTCTTAATTAGCTCCCAGTGAAAGTGTACCCACTACACAAGCCTGTCCTTGACAATATGTAATAGCTAACCGACATTCCATCTGTAGAGAGCACAACATGGTACGTATGTGATAGAGAAATGTATCAGAGAATCATAGAATCCCTACAGTGCAGAAGGAGGCCATTTGGCCCATTGAGTCTGCACTGACCACAATCCTACCAAGGCCCTATTCCCGTAACCCAACTTATTTACCCTGCTAATCCCCCTGACATAATGGATCAATTTTACCATGGCCAATCAACCTAATCTGCACATTTTTGGACTGTGGGAGGAAATCGGAGAACCCGGAGGAAACCCACACAGACACAGGGAGAATGTGCAAACTCCACACAGACAGAGACCCGAGGCTGCAGTGCTAACCACTGTGTCACCATGCCATCCCTGAGATTGAGATTTATGTGTTGGATTGGTGTTTAAATAACACTCCCAGACCTTCAAACCTACCAGCTTGTCGCAGGCAGACACATCAGCAACCAACAGCTACTGAGTTGGGACGTCTTGTTGAAGTTGTACAAGACATTGGTAAGGCACTTGGAATACTGTGTGCAGTTCTGGTCACTCTATTATAGAAAGGATATTATTAAACTAGGAAGAGTGCAGAAAAAATTACTAGGATGCTACCGGGACTTGATGGTTTGGGTTATAAGGAGAGGCTGGATAGACTGGGACTTTTTTCTCTGGAGCGTAGGAGGTTGAGGGGTGATCTTATAGAGGTCTATAAAATAATGAGGGGCACAGATCAACGAGATAGTCAATATCTTTTCCCAAAAGTAGGGGAGTCTAAAACTAGAGGGCATAGGTTTAAGGTGAGAGGGGAGAGATACAAAAATGTCCAGAGGGGCATTTGTTTCACACAGAGAGTTGTGATTGTCTGGAACAAGCTGCCAGAGGTAGTAGAGGCGGGTACAATTTTGTCTTTTAAAAAGCATTTCGATAGTTACATGGATAAAATGGTTATAGAGGGATATGGGCCAAATGTGGGCAATTGGGATTAGTTTAGGGGTTTTAAAAAAAGGGCAGCATGGACAAGTTGGGCCGAAGGGCCTGTTTCCATGCTGTAAACCTCTCTGACTCTAAGACAGCAGCTTAGGCCCGATGCTCACCTCTGCCTAATTAACAAACTTCCAAATGTGGAATTCGATGTGAGTTCCTGCCATCCCTACCCATGGGTTGGGCATGGTCAAAACCAACCTTCACCTTACTTATTCCCAGGGTGGCACGGTGGTTAGCACTGCTGCCTCACTGCGCCAGGGACCCGGGGTCAATGCCAGCCTTGGATGGCTGTTTGAAGTTCGCAATTTCTCCCCGTGTCTGCGTCGGTGCCACCATGTCACCGTGCCATACTGGTGAAGGCATTCTGCTGAGGTTGGTTCTGAAGCACATTGTTAAGGAAACAAAGAAAGATTTGCACTGTGTCCAATATACCTGGCTTTGGAATGCTTGATGCTGGGTAAATAACAAGATCTGAAAGTAACCTTTACTGTACCAGAATTCTATGAATGATCCCTTGGAGTTTCAGTGGTTGACAGCCTGAGGATTAACCTGAGCATGTTAATTTTCAAAACGCTTCCATTCATTCAGTTTGCCTGAAATTAGAGACACGAGGAACAATAGGCCAGACATAAGGGGGCAGAGAATGATTCCTTCATCTGAGTGGATAGGCCCGAGGTGGGTGTGACATTGGACCCTGGTCTCACCAACATCGAGCAAGTGAGCTGTGGACACCTGATGGGCTTCCCCAGGCAGCTCTCGGGAAAGGGAATCCTCGGTTGGGTCACGATTACATCAGCACTGGCCTCAGGTAAACCCTCGAAGGGAACCGAAATACAGAGACTTAAGCTGGAAGAGAGCCAAGGGGGAGGGATGGCCATCAGGAGACGGATGGGTGACTGAGAGGAGGGTAACCAAGAGGAGGGTGGGCACTCAGGAGGGAATATGACTGGGAGTGGGAACAACTGGAAAACAATGAAGATGAGAAAGAGGCATTGGGGTGGGGTGGGATTTGTGGGGTTGGGGGGGGGAGGGGTGTGCGACTGGGAGGAAATGGAGATAGGTCATTGGGAGAGAGGTGACTGGTAGAGATTGGGGCCAAGGATCTGGGCAACCGGTGGGGGGAAAGGGGCTGTGTGACTTGGAGAAGGGACAAGCAAAAGCAGGTTTACTGCATGGGTGGGTAACCAGGTGAGGGAACGGCTGAAAGCTAAGGAAATCAGGAGGAGTAGTGATAACGTGAAGGGATGGTAGCTGTGATTTTGAGGAGAGCTGCACTGATTCCTGTGGGCTGTCACAGTGTTGATCAGGGGTTGTATGCTGTGACTGGTTACGGTTTGCACAAGTTTGGAAATGGAGCTGGAATGAGCACTCTCTGACACTAGGGTGCCTTTAAGGACTCCCTGTTATTGTTGCATGCAGACTTGACTTGCAGTATATCTTCACAATATTTCAGCAGGGGTGTCATCCAGGCATTAAGCAAATAAGCAAAGGGCCCCACTGTCTGATTCATGGACCATGGAAATCCATGTTTGTGCCAGTCACCACCTTTTACAGATGCACCATAGAAAGCATCCTTTCCGGTTGTATCACAGCTTAGTATGGCTCCTGCTCTCCCCAAGACCACAATAAACTACAAAAGGTCATGAACGTAGCCCAATCCATCACACAAACCAGCCTCCCATCCATTGACTCTGTCTACACTTCCCACTGCCTTGGAAAAGCAGCCAAATAATTAAGGACCCCACGCACCCCGGACATTCCCTCTTCCATCTTCTTCCATCAGGAAAACGATACAAAAGTCTGAGATCACGTACCAACCGACTCAAGAACAGCTTCTTCCCACCAGACTTTTGAATAGATCTACCATATATTAAGTTGATCTTTCTCTGCACCCTAGCTATGACTGTAACACTACGTTCTGCACTCCTCTCCTTTCCTTCTCTCCTATGTACTCTATAAACGGTATGCTTTGTCTGTATAGCGCACAAGAAACAATATATTTCACTGTATACCAATACATGTGACAATAATGAATCAAATCAATTTAAATATGGCAGCCAGTGCATGTTTAGAATCGGAAAGAAAAATAGGTGCTCCTCCAACCAGCTCCTAAACCATTTTACTTGCCCGCAGTAAAGCTGATGTCTGGCATTGTAACCTTGCCCCAGCCTTTGTCCAGGATGGAAGTCATGATGTGGAGATGCCAGCGTTGGACTGGGGTAGGCACAGTAAGAAGTCTCACAACACCAGGTTCAAGTCCAACAGGGTTTATTTGGAATCACGAGTTTTCAGAGCGCTGCTCCTTCATCCGGTGAGTCCGAAAGCTCGTGATTCCAAATAAACCTATGGGACTTTAACCTGGTGTTGTGTGACTTCTTACCAGGATGGAAGTAGAAGAGAATGCAAAGCAGCTCCAAAGATAGCTGAGTATATTTTTCTCCCTTTCCAGTTTGCTGTCTCGTGTGCAGGCGGATGAGTTGTAAAGCCATTTTTCACACTTTAAATTCATAAGGAAGAGTCAAAGAAGAGCTGCGTTTTGTGGGGATAATTTTCTCAGTGTGATGCCTGCAGCGGAATGCAGTGGATTACAACCACACCGGATTTGAGCAATCAATCTTTAGTGAACTCTGATGGAAATGAATGGTTATTACTTACAGATAAGTGAGTGTCAGACCCACTTCACAGAATATCATAAAGATAACTGCAATATCATTAATGGGCCTTGCTCATGCATCCTTGTTGGGAGGACAGAAACTGCAAAAGCTGCTGCAACCTCAAAGACTCCAATGCTTCTTGATACCAATAGAATTATTCCACACCAATTGACATACTGTGAGTGGCTAACTGCAGCAAGAGACACATGACTGCATCACAAGCAGAGACTAGCGAAGCTGTTAAGTCAATCTTCACACATGCATTAACTTGTACCTTGCTCACTGCAACATTCAACTGTCTCTGACATGCTTTTAAGAAAGAAGGAATAAAAGGCTTGAGTTCAAGTAATACCTTCTGTAGCCTCAGGACATCAGGGCAGCACGGTGGCACAGTGGCTTGCAATACTGCCTCACAGTGCCAGGGACCCGGGTTCAATTCTGGCCTTGGGTGATGAGCTGTGTGGAGTTCACACAATCCTCCCATGTATGTGTGGATTCCCTCCCACAGTCCAAAGATGTGCAGGATAAGTGGATTGGCCATGCTAAATTGCCCCTTAGCCTCTCAAGGTTTGTCGGTTAGATGGATTAGCCATGGCAAATGTGTGAGTTTACAGGGATAGGAGAGGGTAAGATACTCTATCCGAGAGTCGGTGCAGACTCGATGGTCATCCTCTGCATTGTAGGGATTCTATCATTTTGTGATATCAAAGTGCTTTACAGCCAATGAAAAGCTTTTGAAGTGTAGTGACTGTTGCAATGTAGGAAATGAGATGGCCAAATCATGCACAGGAAAGCAATGATGACCAGATAATCTGTTCCGAGTGATGTTGGTTGAGGGGTGCATATTGGTCGAGAACACTAGTGTAATTTTTTTTAAAGGATAGGCTTGCAGACCATAAAGGTACAAACAAACAAGAACTTGGTTGGGAAAGATATTTACTCTACAGGCTGTTCGGATAGACTGCTCATTGATGATGTCATCAGGACGTCACATGATCCATCCATTGCTTAATCCATTCATTGGGCAGCACGGTGGCACAGTGGTTAGCACTGCTGCCTCAGAGCGCCAGGGACCCAGGTTCAATTCCCAGCTTGGGTCACTGTCTGTGTGGAGTTTGCACGTTTTCCCTGAGGGTCTCAGCGTGGGTTTCCTCTGGGTGCTCCAGTTTCCTCCCACAGTCCAAAGATGTGCGAGTTAGGTGGATTGGCCATGCTAAATTGCCCCTTAGTGTCAGAGGGACTAGCTAGGGTAAATGCATGGGTAATGGGGGTGGGGCCTGGGTGGGATTGTTGTCAGTGCAAACTCGATGGGACGAATGGCCTCCTTCTGCACTGTAGGATTCTATGATTCAATGATCCCTTAAAGTGCCTTTGTTGCATTTGGGAACAACATGAAGGTACAACACTTTCCTCTCCCTATACACCAGAGATTCCTATAATGAAATACAGTATCATGTGAACAATCAAATTTCTCAGTATGAACAATTAATAAACACAACAGTCAATAAGCTAGACGTTTCGGAGGATGTTGATTTCTGGGTGGTCATCGGCAAACCTGAGGCATCTGCTTTTTCATGTTGACTGCAACCTCTGGTGTTTTTGGTTAAGCTTGGACATCTTCCACGGTTATTCTCACTGGAGTTGATGTAGTGTTCGGGGTTGACTTGGTGCTGAAGTGTTCTCAACTGAGTTAATGTCTTCCCCAGTTGTCTCAGGTATTGTCAGGTTCTCAGGTATGGCCAAGTCTTCACTTAGTACAGCTTGTTGCGGACTCTTGGTTGAATCTGTCTCTGGCAAACTGATTCTAGTTGTGAAAAGTTGATCTACATGTCTTCTCCATATTACATTGTCCTGAATTTGTACGATGTTGGAGACTGATCCTGTCTGTACTAAGACAATGACAGGTATCCACTTCTCACTGTGGTATAAATCGTTGCCAATGCTTCTTGACCTTTCTGAAAAACATGGTGTTTGGCCCTATTCTCACATTGACCTTACTTTATTTTAATGGATCATTTTTTCTCAACAATTTCCCTTGTCTTGGGCAGATGAATAAATCAAACGCTGTGCATAATTGAAATTTTATCAGGAGCAATGTCAGAGAGCTTTGGGTTGTCAAATGTGTAGCATTCGACAACCCTCTACACACCAGCTATGACTGTAACACTTATTCTGCACTCTCTCGTTTCCTTCTCTATGAACGGTATGCTTTGTCTGTATCGCGCGCAAGAAACAATATTTTTCACTGTATGTCAATACATATGACAATAATAAATCAAATCAAATCAAATCGAAATCAAATATTGCTTTGCTCTGGAGTTATCATCTGAACAAACCATTCTGCCAGCCCATTTTTGCAGGATGATATGGAGCGGATCTGGATCCCATTCTTTTTAAAATAACTGTGAATTCTTGTGAAATAAACTTCCAGTAATTGTGCCTTCCAAGTTGTTCAAGTAACTGAACCTTCCAAAAATCTCACCCAGCCTTTCTATTGTTCTCTCTGATGACGTAGTCTTCATAATGACGCCTTCAGATCATTTTGAGTGGGTGTCTACCACAATGAGAAGCGTTCGCCCTTCAAATGGTCTGGTATAATCTATGCGAGCTCTTTGCTATAGCCCTTTCTAGCCATTCCTATGGGGTGAGATGCCGGGTAAACACGGTAAGAAGTCTCATAACGCC